>NC_086446.1:75813006-76117506 GCF_028390025.1 Pseudophryne corroboree | reverse complement strand
GGGCCAATTAGGATTTGAAAGGAAACATTAAGGGGGAGTGGAAGAGAAAGAGATGGGGGGGTGGGTAGGGGTTGGGATGATTACAGACAGTGGGATGCCGGCTGACAAAATGCAGGCAGTGTGGTGATCGCTCACAAGGCAGAAAGACCGAGGGGCGTAAATAGTGTAACAGGGGTTAGGGGAAGAGGTATACCTGTAGGGGGATAGAAACAGAGGTGCAGGGAGAGAGAAGGGGAGTAGGGAAAGAGAGAGATATGTGGGTTTGGGAGAGGCAGATGACATGAGACGAGAAAGGACATATAATGAAACTTTTTCTGAGGATATATGTAGCAGTAGTCAGACCTGTCTGATGTATGTGGTCTTGGTGTGGTGCAATGACAGAAACCCCTTTACTGACACTGCAGCACAATAGTAAAGATATATAGCTGACAAGAGGTCATCATCCTGTCATGTCTACAGATGGTTCTGCTGCTGCCAACACAAATACATCACCCAGAGCCCACCCACACAACAGACACAGTCACAGCCTTTATTATATAAAAACTCACAATTTACACTGAGTATCCTGACCAGGGCTAAACAAGAGAGAGCTCTAATAAATAAACAATCCAGGATCCAGAAACGCACTGCACAGCTGCATCAACCTGCCTCGAGGACACAGACAGAGTGAAAGAAGCCACGTGACGTCAGCTGACCTGCTCCAGCAGGATTCTTTTTTACAAACAAGAAAAACTTTAATCAGTAAAACAAAAACGAACACTGCAGGTCAGCAGATAGCGGCTCTGTGCTGCCCGGAGGGCTGTTAACGGCAGCTAAACCTGACGAAGCGGGCACAGGAGGAAAGGGGCAGCGGTGAGCCATCAGAGGTTTTAGTAATAGCAGAGGGGAATATCGCCGCCATAGTAGCCTATGGCAGTGCGATATTAGGCACAGTACTTAGCACAGGCAGATAACAGTCAGTGAAAATGCTTTAGTACATGCAGAGAAGCGATATGTACAAGCATTTTCACTGAATTTTTCGTTGTGGAGGCTTATCTTCGTTTAGTACATGGACCCCTAAGTCTTTTCTTTTTTCTAGCGAGAGGATGAGTGCTTCCATCCTCATGTGAAGCTGAACCACTAGCCATGAACATAGGCCAGACCCTCCAACATGACCCGCCCCACTAGGTACAAAATGTTCTGTTTCTGGACTTCCCTCTTAATTTATGATTTCCATCACCTGTGTTGAACTAGTTAAATGATAAGAAAGCTGTTTCTTTACAGGTGATGGCAATAATAAATTAAGAGGGAAGTCCAGATACAGAGCATTTTGTACCTAGAGGGGCGGGTCATGTTGGAGGGTATGATAGGCCAGGGCCTCAGCCGTTCCTTGCCACTCCGTGTCGTAAATGGCATATTGGCAAGTTTACGCTTCTCCTCAGACGCTTTTAATTTTGATTTTTGGGTCATTTTACTGAACTTTTGTGTTTTGGATTTTACATGCTCTCTACTATGACATTGGGCATCGGCCTTGGCATACGATGTTGATGGAAAAGAGAAAGTTTCACACATAGAAGTAGCGCTCAACAAGTAACATGTGGGAGTGTATACATATAATCAACTGATATAGTTTGCATTCACCCTTTATAAAGAGATATTTCTCATAGGCTGCAGGAAGACGATGGATATTCACTCTAAGTAATCCTCGAAATACAGCATCAATATTCAACTGGAACAAATGGTATCCCAGAGTGACCTGAAAGATAGGTGCTTCCTCCCCCAATATGAATGGGTATATGATCAGAAGCACCATTAGAGACAAGCCATAGTGTAGTATTTTTTTGTAAAAACACGCACTGGTTTTAATGGACAGATAAAACTTACAAGAATTTAAAATAACAAGGGCATATCATGTAAGACTTCATGGGATAGCACAGATGGTATATCACCCAAATTCGCCTTGCAGCTGCAGCAGATGGTATTTGGAGGATGTGCACAGTCTCTCCTGGTGTCACACAGCATGCAGGGTCACAGAGGTAATCGTGTCCAGAAGTCCCAAGATAAGCAAGGTTAAAAACAAAGAGCCATGCTTAATGCGTATCGGACGCAACCGTCCTTCATCAGAAGCATGACGATGTTGATGGCATTTCATCGTCTTGGCCATGACTAGTGGCAGCAGCTTCAGCACGAGGTGGAAGTGGATCTTGATCTTTCCCTATTTTAACCTCCACATTTTTGTTCTCCATTTTTTAATGTGTGGAATTATTTGCCAGTATCAATAGCAATGGCCTACTACTATATTTACTGCGCACAACTAAAATGCACCACAGGTATAGAATGTAGATGGATAGTATACTTAATGGATGACGAGTGACGACACAGAGGTAGGTACAGCAGTGGCCTACCGTACTGCTATATATAGTATACTGGTGGACACTGTCAGCAAACTGCAAAACTAAAATGCACCACAGGTATAGAATGTAGATGGATAGTATACTTAATGGATGACGAGTGACGACACAGAGGTAGGTGCAGCAGTGGCCTACCGTACTGCTATATATAGTATACTGGTGGACACTGTCAGCAAACTGCAAAACTAAAATGCACCACAGGTATAGAATGTAGATGGATAGTATACTTAATGGATGACGACACAGAGGTAGGTACAGCAGTGGCCTACCGTACTGCTATAAGTATATATAGTATACTGGTGGACACTGTCAGCAAACTGCAAAACTAAAATGCACCACAGGTATAGAATGTAGATGGATAGTATACTTAATGGATGACGAGTGACGACACAGAGGTAGGTACAGCAGTGGCCTACCGTACTGCTATATATAGTATACTGCTGGACACTGTGTCAGCAAACTGCAAAACTAAAATGCACCACAGGTATAGAATGTAGATGGATAGTATACTTAATGGATGACGACACAGAGGTAGGTACAGCAGTGCACTCTGCACTGTACTCCTCCTATATAATATTAATTATACTGGTGATCCCCAGTCCCCACAATAAAGCAGCACACTGAGCACAGATATGGAGTGTTTTTCAGGCAGACAACGTATACTGGTGGTCACTGTCAGCAAAACTCTGCACTGTACCCCTGCTATAGCTGCTCCCCAGTCCCCACAATTAAGCAGTGTGAGCACTCAGCACAGATATATTATGCAGCACACTGAGCACAGATATGGTATGGAGCGTTTTTTTCAGGCAGAGAACGGATAAAAACTGGTGGTCACTTATCAGCAAAACTCTGCACTGTACTCCTCCTAACAGCTGCTCCCCAATCCTCCCCACAAATAAGAAATAAACCAATCAACTTCTACAATAAACGGAGAGGACGCCAGCCACGTCCTCTCCCTATCATCTCCAATGCACGAGTGAAAATGGCGGCGACGCGCAGCTGCTTATATAGAATCCGAATCTCGCGAGAATCCGACAGCGGGATGATGACGTTCGGGCGCGCTCGGGTTAGCCGAGCAAGGCGGGAAGGTTCTAACCGGCCTCGGACCCGTGTAAAAAAGGTGAAGTTCGGGGGGGTTCGGTTTCCGAGAAACCGAACCCGCTCATCACTAATAGTAATAGGTCTTTCGCGGAGTCGATGGGTCGTAGACAGCCCTTTCAGTTTAGACCAGGCTTTAACACAGCAGGAAGAGGAAAATGTTACGCGTTCAATAACGCGCAATGCAGTAGGGGAACAACATGTAGATATAGACATATCTGCACAGGGCCGTAACTACGTGTGTGCCAAGTGGGCTTGGCACACAGCGCAGTTGCCCTGAGGGCGCACGGCCAGCGGCATGTAATGAGTCAAATTGACTCATTACATGCCGCCTCTGAAGTCTGCGCCGCGCTGTGGAGGGAGAAGTCAGCAGCGCCGGGCAGGTGAGAAGGAGGAGGAGGGAGGGGGAGCAGGGAGCCGCAGCAGCGCTGTGTCATTGGTAGTAAGCGCCGCAGCAGCATCCCCCTCTCCTTCCGTATTGGCTGCCCGGCGCTGCTGTGGATGCTGGGATGCGGTTCCTCCATCCCAGCATCCACAGCAGCGCCAGGCAGCCAATACGGAAGGAGAGGGGGATGCTGCAGCGGCGCTTACTACCAATGACATAGCGCTGCTGCGGCTCAAGTCCCCCTTCCTCCTCCTCCTTCTCACCTGCCAGCACTGAGGGAGCTGCACGAGGAGCCTGTCAGCGGGGAGATGGTAAGTATGTATCTCTCTCTCTCTCTCTCTCTCTCTCTCTCTCTCTCGGGGACACCGTCTGCCATAATGTGTAAAAAGGGGGCCTGGCAGCCGCAATGTGTAAAAAGGGGGACTGGCTGCCGCAATGTGTAAAAAGGGGGACTGGCTGCCGCAATGTGTAAAAAGGGGTCCTGGCTGCTGCAATGTGTAAAAATGGGGCCTGGCTGCCGTAATGTGTAAAAATGGGGACTGGCTGCCGTAATATGTAAAAAGGGGGACTGGCTGCCGCAATGTGTAAAAATGGGGACTGGCTGCCGCAATGTGTAAAAAGGGGGACTGGCTGCTGCAATGTGTAAAAAGGGGGACTGGCTGCCGCAATGTGTAAAAATGGGGACTGGCTGCCGCAATGTGTAAAAAGGGGGACTGTCTGCTGCAATGTGTAAAAAGGGGGACTGGCTGCCGTAATGTGTAAAAAGGGGGCCTGGCTGCCACAATGTGTAAAAAGGGGGACTGGCTGCCGCAATGTGTAAAAATGGGGCCTGGCTGCCGTAATGTGTAAAAAGGGGGACTGGCTGCTGCAATGTGTAAAAAGGGGGACTGGCTGCCGCAATGTGTAAAAAGGGGGCCTGGCTGCCGCAATGTGTAAAAAGGGGGCCTGGCTGCCGCAATGTGTAAAAAGGGGGCCTGGCTGCCGCAATGTGTAAAAAGGGGGCCTGGCTGCCGCAATGTGTAAAAAGGGGGCCTGGCTGCCGCAATGTGTAAACAGGGGGACTGGCTGCCGCAATGTGTAAAAATGGGGCCTGGCTGCCGTAATGTGTAAAAATGGGGACTGGCTGCCGTAATGTGTAAAAAGGGGGACTGGCTGCCGCAATGTGTAAAAATGGGGACTGGCTGCCGTAATGTGTAAAAATTGGGACTGGCTGCCGTAATGTGTAAAAAGGGGGACTGGCTGCCGCAATGTGTAAAAATGGGGACTGGCTGCCGCAATGTGTAAAAATGGGGACTGGCTGCCGCAATGTGTAAAAATGGGGACTGGCTGCCGTAATGTGTAAAAAGGGGGACTGGCTGCCGCAATGTGTAAAAATGGGGACTGGCTGCCGTAATGTGTAAAAATTGGGACTGGCTGCCGTAATGTGTAAAAAGGGGGACTGGCTGCCGCAATGTGTAAAAAGGGGGACTGGCTGCCGTAATGTGTAAAAAGGGGGCCTGGCTGCCGCAATGTGTAAAAAGGGGGCCTGGCTGCCACAATGTGTAAAAATGGGGCCTGGCTGCCCTAATGTGTAAAAATGGGGACTGGCTGCCGTAATGTGTAAAAAGGGGGACTGGCTGCCGCAATGTGTAAAAAGGTGGCCTGGCTGCCGCAATGTGTAAAAAAGGGGACTGGCTGCCGCAATGTGTAAAAAAGGTGGCCTGGCTGCCGTAATGTGTAAAAATGGGGACTGGCTGCTGTAATGTGTCAAAAGGGGGACTGGCTGCCGTAATATGTAAAAAGGGGGACTGGCTGCCGCAATGTGTAAAAATGGGGACTGGCTGCCGCAATGTGTAAAAAGGGGGACTGGCTGCTGCAATGTGTAAAAAGGGGGACTGGCTGCCGCAATGTGTAAAAATGGGGACTGGCTGCCGCAATGTGTAAAAAGGGGGACTGTCTGCTGCAATGTGTAAAAAGGGGGACTGGCTGCCGTAATGTGTAAAAAGGGGGACTGGCTGCCGCAATGTGTAAAAAGGGGTCCTGGCTGCTGCAATGTGTAAAAAGGGGGCCTGGCTGCCACAATGTGTAAAAAGGGGGACTGGCTGCCGCAATGTGTAAAAATGGGGCCTGGCTGCCGTAATGTGTAAAAATGGGGACAGGCTGCCGTAATGTGTAAAAATGGGGACTGGCTGCCGTAATGTGTAAATAATGTGTAAAAATGGGGACTGGCTGCCGTAATGTGTAAAAAGGGGGACTGGCTGCTGCAATGTGTAAAAAGGGGGACTGGCTGCCGCAATGTGTAAAAAGGGGGCCTGGCTGCCGCAATGTGTAAAAAGGGGGCCTGGCTGCCGCAATGTGTAAAAAGGGGGCCTGGCTGCCGCAATGTGTAAAAAGGGGGCCTGGCTGCCGCAATGTGTAAAAAGGGGGCCTGGCTGCCGCAATGTGTAAACAGGGGGACTGGCTGCCGCAATGTGTAAAAATGGGGACTGGCTGCCGCAATGTGTAAAAATTGGGACTGGCTGCCGTAATGTGTAAAAAGGGGGACTGGCTGCCGCAATGTGTAAAAATGGGGACTGGCTGCCGCAATGTGTAAAAATGGGGACTGGCTGCCGCAATGTGTAAAAATGGGGACTGGCTGCCGTAATGTGTAAAAAGGGGGACTGGCTGCCGCAATGTGTAAAAATGGGGACTGGCTGCCGTAATGTGTAAAAATTGGGACTGGCTGCCGTAATGTGTAAAAAGAAGGACTGGCTGCCGCAATGTGTAAAAAGGGGGACTGGCTGCCGTAATGTGTAAAAAGGGGGCCTGGCTGCCGCAATGTGTAAAAAGGGGGCCTGGCTGCCACAATGTGTAAAAATGGGGCCTGGCTGCCCTAATGTGTAAAAATGGGGACTGGCTGCCGTAATGTGTAAAAAGGGGGACTGGCTGCCGCAATGTGTAAAAAGGTGGCCTGGCTGCCGCAATGTGTAAAAAAGGGGACTGGCTGCCGCAATGTGTAAAAAAGGTGGCCTGGCTGCCGTAATGTGTAAAAATGGGGACTGGCTGCTGTAATGTGTCAAAAGGGGGACTGGCTGCCGCAATGTGTAAAAATGGGGACTGGCTGCCGTAATGTGTAAAAATGGGGACTGGCTGCCGCAATGTGTAAAAATGGGGACTGGCTGCCGCAATGTGTAAAAATGGGGACTGGCTGCCGCAATGTGTAAAAATGGGGACTGGCTGCCGCAATGTGTAAAAAGGGGGACTGGCTGCTGCAATGTGTAAAAAGGGGGACTGGCTGCCGTAATGTGTAAAAAGGGGGACTGGCTGCCGCAATGTGTAAAAAGGTGGCCTGGCTGCCGCAATGTGTAAAAAGGGGGACTGGCTGCCGCAATGTGTAAAAATGGGGCCTGGCTGCCGTAATGTGTAAAAATGGGGACTGGCTGCCGTAATTTGTCAAAAGGGGGACTGGCTGCCGCAATGTGTAAAAATGGGGACTGGCTGCCGTAATGTGTAAAAATGGGGACTGGCTGCTGTAATGTGTAAAAAGGGGGACTGGCTGCCGCAATGTGTAAAAATGGGGACTGGCTGCCGCAATGTGTAAAAAGGGGGCCTGGCTGCCGCAATGTGTGAAAAGGGGGCCTGGCTGCCGCAATGTGTAAAAAGGGGGCCTGGCTGCCGCAATGTGTAAAAAGGGGGACTGGCTGCCGTAATGTGTAAAAATGGGGCCTGGCTGCCGTAATGTGTAAAAATGGGGACTGGCTGCCGTAATGTGTAAAAAGGGGAACTGGCTGCCGCAATGTGTAAAAATGGGGACTGGCTGCCGTAATGTGTAAAAATGGGGACTGGCTGCCGTAATGTGTAAAAAGGGGGACTGGCTGCCGCAATGTGTAAAAATGGGGACTGGCTGCCGCAATGTGTAAAAAGGGGGACTGGCTGCCGTAATGTGTAAAAAGGGGGACTGGCTGCCGCAATGTGTATAAAGGGGGACACCGTCTGCCGTAATGTGCAAAAACGGGGACGCTGTCTGCTGTAATGTGTAAAAAGGGGGCGCTGTCTGCCGTAATGTTAAAAAAGGGGACGCTGTCTGCTGTAATGTGTAAAAAAGGGGACGCTGTCTGCCGCAATGTGTAAAAAGGGGGACTGGCTGCCGCAATGTGTTAAAAGGGAGACTGTCTGCTGTAATGTGTAAAAAGGGGGACGCTGTCTGCTGTAATGTATAAAAGGGGCTCTACCTGGTGTAGTGGCGCTACTGTGCAGCGTAATTTGAATAATGTAGACTACTGTGCACCGTAGTATGAATTGCTATTATTTTGTGGCCACGCCCCTTCCCCATGAAGCCACGCCCCTATATATTTTTTGCGCGCCTATGGCGTGCACTGCCCCTAACTTACATGGGGGGCGCCACTGTCGTTTTTTGCACACAGCGCTAAAATGCCTAGTTACGGCACTGTATCTGCATGCTGTGCGGCGGAGGTCACGCAGCAAAAGATTGCAACAGGCCCGCAACTCAATCAGTGGGTAGAGGGGAGCAGAGGGCCGCTAATAGGTAAAGCGGAGTCCCCAGTAGATGTAGTACTTTTAGAGCGATGGTTGGGCCGCTATCCTCTCAGGGAGGATTCGGCATTTTTGCTGCAAGGTTTTAAGTTCGGTTTTAAATTGCCAATAGTTAGGCCAGTATTAGTTTTAGCCAGAAGGAATCTTAAATCAGCTAGAGATTATCCAGAAATAGTAAGAGCCAAAATTGCTGCTGAAGTTAGTTTGGGGCGTATGTGTGGACCTTTTAAAAGTCCGCCTTTAGCTGATTTTTGTGTTTCACCATTGGGGTAGTTCCAAAGAAGGAGCTTGGTAAATTTCGGATAATTCAGCACCTTTCCTATCCGGAGGGAGGCTCAATAAACAAGGCTCTGGACCCTTCTTTGTGTAGCGTTAAGTATCAGTCTTCAGTGGCAAACGCAGGATTTTCATGGGGGGGTTTCCAGAACTGGGAGAAGCCAAGCACGGGGGTGGGGACTGAGGTGACCCAGTATATGATGGGTCCGTAAAACTAGTGTGTCTGTGTGTATGTATGTATGTATACATATATATATATATATCTACACACAAATTCCAAAGGTCGGCACTCACGTCTGTCCCGTATGTATAGCTTGCCAAGGTGCTGCGTCGACAGAAATGTAGGTACACCCAAAGACGGCACTCACTGGTCTCACAAAGAAAAACTGGACAACGTCCTCTTATCAACGTTTCGGGTTTATTTCAACCCATCATCAGGATACACAAAACAACTAACAAGTGACATAGACATACCTTATATACCCCTCCGTGCAGCAAAACGAGCGCGCCAATCTCAAATCCCAGCCGTCTAATCAGTGTAGCACATCCCTTTTCCGGAAGTCTTAGTACGTGTACAAAGCGCGCCCGGTTGTCATAGCAACCCGTCAATAACTCCTGGGCCATCAATAATGACACGCACCAATAGCGGTGCCTGTCAGCAAACGCTTAACTCAAAGACCAATCAGCAGCTATGCCGCATCCCTCTCACAGACCTCACCGGCTGCCGTAGTTGTTGCCTTAGCAACCTAGTAATGCTGACCACGAAGGCCAAGCCAAGCGTCTGGTATCCATGGCAACCCGTTTGGCAACACAGATTTATAGTACCACCACATACCTACAAAGAACAAATATTAACCAAATACAAAAAAACACATACAGAACAAAGTGCTAGTGCATAGAAAATAATAAACAAATTGCAAGTACGGTTTTAGATAAAGTAAATGAAGCCACTGAACCTATATATATGGTTATATAAATGACTATGCCAAATATACCATACAACAAAGTTCCATAAATAGGTCAGAACATAACTCCCACAAGGTTACCAATACATATTGTAAGAGAGGTGATCATTGAGGCCCCTAGGTTTAACAGTATCCAAAACCTGTATCCATTTTGTCTCAATCTGTAACAACCTTTTGTGCCAATCTCCCCCTCTCGGGCTCTCCGGCACATGGCCAATAATAAGATACCTTAGGCTGGATAAAGAATGATTGTTCTCAACAAAATGCCTCGCCACAGGTTGTTCAGATGGCTTGCCCATCAGCGCCGCCCTGATCGACGACCTATGTAGGCTCATCCGCTCCCTGAAAGTACGTATAGTCTTGCCTATATAGCAAGAGCCACAGGGACACTTAATCATATAAACCACAAAGCTCGTTGTACATGTAACTGCTGATCTTATTAAATACCTCTTGCCGCTATGTGGATGGTAAAAACATTTACTAGCGATCATATAACGGCATGTTGTACACCCAGAACACTTATAACAACCCCCACTTTTGATCTGTACTCGAGGATCATACTGCATCTGTTCTGTGATATCTGGGTGTACTACCCAGTCTCGAATGTTCTTGCCCCTCTTGAGACAAGACATCACTTGCAAAGGTCCAAACGCAGGATTTGCATGGGGGGGTTTCCAGAACTGGGAGAAGCCAAGCACGGGGGTGGGGACTGAGGTGACCCAGTATATGATGGGTCCGTAAAACTAGTGTGTCTGTGTGTGTGTATGTATGTATGTATACATATATATATATATATATATATCTATCTACACACATATATATATACATCTCTCTCTCTCTCTCTCTCTATATATATATATATATATATATACATACACATATACATAGCATATTAAACATGCATATATATACAGTACACATATATATATATATACACACATGTATATATATCACATGTGTGTGTGTTAATATGTATGTATATACATGTGTATATATGTATGCACATGGATATATATGTACTATAATTAAAGTAAAGTAAACTTTTTGTAAGTACTTATAAGTACCACCAGGAAGACAGCAGGCATAATAATAGTCATGCAGGACAAAAAACTAAAAAAAAAGTTTTTTTTTTTTTTTTAGTGAGGGGGGTTTCTGGGTGCTCGGAAACCCCCCCTGTGTGCGCCACTGGTCTTTTGAGGAAGCCGTTGCTATGGTTCAAGGTTTTGGTGTAGGAGCTATGTTAGCAAAAGTGGATATAGAATCGGCTTTTAGATTGTTGCCGCTACATCCTGATTCATTTAAATACATGGGTTTCAAGCTTGAAGGTCAATTTTATGTGGACAGGTGTTTGCCGATGGGCTGTTCAATTTCGTGTTCTTACTTTGAATGTTTTAGTTCACTTTAACAGTGGTGTGTAAAGGCCGGCACAGGTCAGACAGGAGTCGCTCATTATTTGGATGATTTCTTGTTAGCAGGCCCTGCGAGTAGCTCGGCATGTCATGAATTGCTGTTTTCGGTTCAAGCTCTTTTTTCAGTAATGGGTGTACCCGTAGCTAAGGAAAAAACAGATGGGCCTGTGACCCGTTTGTCTTATCTGGGTATAGAAATTGATACTGAAGCAGGCCTTTGTAGATTGCCAGCGGAAAAAGTGAATGGTTTAAGGAGTTTATTGGAGAGTTTTATTTCTGCAAAAAAGATGACCCTGAAACAGGTCCAATCACTTCTGGGGTTATTAAATTTTTCTTGTAGGGTCATTCCGATGGGAAGGGTTTTTAGTCGTAGGTTAGAAAGAGCCACTGCAGGGGTTAAGAAATCGCACCATTTTATACGCATTTTATCGGAGTTGAAAGAAGATTGTAAGGTTTGGTTAGAATTTTTGAGAGATTTTAATGGGGTTTGTATTTGGCTGCAAGAAGAAGTAAACAACAGAGATTTACAATTTTTCACAGATGCATCAGGGTCCCTAGGCTTCGGTGCATATTTTGAAGGTGAATGGTGTGCGGAAGCTTGGCCTGAAGAATGGCGTGTGAAAGGGCTTACTAATAACATGCTTCTACTTGAGCTTTTTCCAATCATTGTCGCGGTTGAGATCTGGGGCTATAAACTCGGTAATCAAAGGGTTTTGTTTTGGTGCGATAATCTAGGGGTAGTTCAAGCGATCAACAATCAAAAGTCTTCATGTTCTCATGCATTGGAGTTGTTAAGGCATTTAACCCTTAGGTGTATGCAGAAGAATATAGAGTTAAGTGCTAGGCATGTGCCTGGGGTGAGGAACGAGATAGCGGATGCTTTGTCCCGTTTTCAATGGGATAGATTTAGAGCATTAGCTCCAGCGGCTAGATTGGAGGGTTTGTCATGTCCTGAATTTGTATGGCAGATCATCAAACCGGCATGAAAGCATTAGCATTGAAGGCATTGGCACCTGGGACGTTGAGATCGTATTCTGCAGCATGGAATGATTGGCAGGCGTACATGAATTCGGAAGGTAGTGGTAAGAGTGTACAGGATGCTATGTTAGCGTTTGTATGGTTAGGACATGAAAAGGGTCGTTCTAAAGCGGCTATGTCGGGAGCTTTAGCAGGAATTTCGTATTTTTCACGTTTAGAGGGGTTGATCGACCCAACTAAATCTTTTATGTTATCAAAGGCGATGAATGGGGTCGTCTAAAGAGCAGGCAAATATAAGAGATGAGCGTAGGCCAATTGACATCGAGCTTTTGAGAGATCTAATTATTGCTGTTTCGGGTATTGCGATAGGAGAGTTCGAGGTTAACCTTTTTAGTTTGGCATTTCCAGTGGCCTTTTTTGGTGCCCTAAGAGTAGGTGAACTAGTTGCAAAAAACAAGGGTTCAGTTGATACGGGTATATTGTTGAGTAATGTAGTGGTTAGGAGCAATAAGCTTCTTATCAAGATACACCGGTCCAAAACGGATCAGTTGGGAAGGGGTACATGGATTTCTGTTCCTATGCATTTGGAGCCGAGCATCTGCCCAGTAAGATTAGCTGAGGCCTACGGACAAATTCGTCCGAAAGGGGGGGATCAGTGGTTGGTACATAGAGATCGGAATCCTTTATCTAAATTTCAATTCACAAGTATTTTTAATAAGTGTTTAATAGCATTGGGCCTTCCATTAGAGCATTACGGCACGCATTCTTTCAGGATAGGAGAAGCGACTTGCGCAGCAGCGGCAGGCTCTTCCAAGGAAGAGATTAAGAGGTTGGGAAGGTGGAAGTCAGATGCTTACAAGCGCTATGTTAGAGGGGATAAGTTGCATTAATAGAGGCATCCTGCGAGTTTGTTATTTAGGAAACCCAGGGCCATAAGCTACCCGCCGTTAAAGGGGGATTGGAGTTCTTTTCACCTTTTCCCTCACAAAAATTTTTGAGGATTGGTGTCGTTCACCTCCATCTGGGTCGCCGAAATAACTAAGTTTTATCCCTCCCTGTTTTTTTTTTAAAAGGTTGTTGAATCATAATTTAAATAAAATTTTATTTGTTTTGCTGTTTTTTCTGCAGGTTTTTTGACATTGTCAAGCCGGGTGTGGATTGTGGGTCATTCATATGTCTATTGGGCCAGCAGGCACAAGGCATCTAAGTCGTTCCCTTTTAAAGTGAGGTGGATAGGTCTACGGGGAATGAGATGGAGCAATTTATTGAGTGTGCTCTGGGATTGCGAAAAGAAGTGGGGTGCCTATGATTGCTTGTTGATACATTTAGGAGGCAATGATTTAGGTACTTTTAAGGGTATAGAATTAATTAACAACATAAAGAAAGATTTTCAAATAATTGCGGAACATTGGCCGTTGGTTAAGGTGGTGTGGTCAGAAGTAGTACCGCGTAGATTTTGGAGGGGCACCCAAGGGGGAGCGGCGTTAGATAAAGTAAGAAGGAAGCACAATGCCGCAACCTCCAGATTGGTTATTAGTTTAAAGGGGAAAGTGGTTAAGCACCCAGATTTGCGTTACGAGAGGGTAGAATTGTACAGATTAGATGGAGTGCATTTATCTGAGGCTGGTTTGGAGTTGTTTGTCACAGCATTATTGAAAGGTTTAAATGAATTTTGAAGGTAGGCTGTTGGTGGCGGTTTCGTAGTCTGGAGTCTCCGAATGTGGCGGAAAGCAGTGCTATTCGGCGGCTCAATTTAGCGCAGCAGAGCTTGGCTAGCATTTCCCCTTTGAGAAAGGCGAGTCGGTCACTACCTCAGGGGAGGACCAGGTCACCATCTTAAGGAGGGACCAGCACTGTGCTAATTAAGGGGAGATGGTTCTACCCAGGACGGATTGCGCAAGGGGCGGAAACTCCGCCCCATTTATTTAAAGATTCAAAAGTTTTAAGCCATGGCCGAGTTGGCACTGCCTTTTTCGCCACCGGTGATTAACAATTCTGATTCAAATTTAATAAATTTGGCTGTGACCTCCATTTTTTCCAATCTATACAGTTGTACGTGTCATTATTTCTAGGTTATGGTTCTAGTTTGCATAATAATAAAACATATGGGTGACTTAAAAAGAACGAGAGACTGTATAGGATAGAGTGAATATAAGCACCCTGTTTGTTATGTAGCTAAGCTAGTTGGATCTGGTTTTGTGTTGATATTTTCTAATAGGTTGTTGATGTATGTCAATCAAACATTATCCAATAGGGAGTAGTTAGGTAGGCGGGTTAGATTAGTTTATTTAAGTGCTGGCAGAGGATTCAAATTCCTCTTGCCATTTTGTGATCCCACCCACCCACCCAGCAAGTTAAATTCGTAAAATTGTGTTTTTTAATTGTGCTTTGAAAGTTTTTTATCGTTGGAATAATAAGCTATAATTATTCCAGCAAGTGCGAGGCGCAGCGGGCGGAAAGCAGTGCTATTCGGCGGCTCAATTTAGCGCAGCAGAGCTTGGCTAGCATTTCCCCTTTGAGAAAGGCGAGTCGGTCACTACCTCAGGGGAGGACCAGGTCACCATCTTAAGGAGGGACCAGCACTGTGCTAATTAAGGGGAGATGGTTCTACCCAGGACGGATTGCGCAAGGGGCGGAAACTCTGCCCCGTTTATTTAAAGATTCAAAAGTTTTAAGCCATGGCCGAGTTGGCACTGCTTTTTTCGCCCGCCGGTGATTAACAATTCTGATTCAAATTTAATAAATTTGGCTGTGACCTCCATTTTTTCCAATCTATACAGTTGTACGTGTCATTATTTCTTGGTTATGGTTCTAGTTTGCATAATAATAAAACATATGGGTGACTTAATGAAGTAGCATTATACACGATTGTTATCATCCTAACGATTGCATCTTCTCTGTCTTCCATCTAATAGACGGTTGAGTTGTATCAGAGCTAGGACATCCCGTTTCAAGAATAGCTTCTTCCCATCTGTTATCGTCAGTCTTAATTTGAACTGGTGATTTGTAACCTATTTGTGGATGATTTTGTTGTGCTTTTCTACAGTGACAATAAAATATCTATCTATCTATCTACCTATCTATCTATCTATCTATCTATCTATCTATCTATCTATCTATCTATCTATCTGGGTTCAGTATGGTTTACCGCCGTTACAGATCCCGGCAGTCAGGAGACCGACGTCGGGATCCCGATGGGCAGTATGCCAGCAGGGAGCAGGGTGAGTCACCTTAAGGGCTCACTGCCCTTGCCACTCATCAGACCGGTGGTGAGTATCAGGCCCGGTGGCGTGTGGTGGCGTGAACCACCTTCCATGTGGGGATACCGGGCCTTGGTCTGGATTCCGAGTGCCAGCATTTCACCGGCTGTCGGGATTCCAGTGTCAGTATCATGAACACCAGGATCCTGACAGCCAATGAATTAACTGCATCTATCTATCTATCGATCGATCTATCTATCTATCTATCTATCTATCTATCTATCTGTCTATCTATCATTCAAGTAAATTCCTATTTACGAAAGATGCAACCTTAGTATCTTACATAACGAAGAAGAATCGAAGTGTAGTTTTGTTTTCCACTCAGCACAAAACTGCAGAAGTTTCAAGTGAAGTAGAAGCATTCAAACCTACCATCATCTTCGAATATAATCATTGAAAAGTTGCTGTTGACACGCTCGATAAAATGGTAAAGAAATATTCATAAAACAGAAGCACTAGTAGATGGCCTTTCATGATTTTCATGAATAGCATTAACATTGGAGCAATAAATGCTTATATTTTATATTGCATCAAGAATCCTGATTATCAGCAGAAGAAAACATGCTCAAGACTATTATTCCTCAAAGTACTGGGTCTTCAATTGATACGTCCTCAGGTGCAGCGATGTGGAAAGAAAAGCTTCACCGGGGTCCAGAAAAGTATGTCGAAGTAGTCAGCAAAGTCTCTCAACCTAGGCAAGATGTGAAACGAGGACATTGTAAATTGTGCCCGAGGGAGTACAACAGAAAAAAATCCTACAGATGTGAGGATTGCGACTTCTTTTTCTGTAGGACCATACAAAAAATAAGATTTTACTCACCGGTAAATCTATTTCTCGTAGTCCGTAGTGGATGCTGGGGACTCCGTTAGGACCATGGGGAATAGACGGGCTCCGCAGGAGACTGGGCACTCTAAGAAAGATTTAGTACTACTGGTGTGCACTGGCTCCTCCCTCTATGCCCCTCCTCCGGACCTCAGTTAAGGAAACTGTGCCCGGAAGAGCTGACATTATAAGGAAAGGATTTTTGGAATCCAGGGTAAGACTCATACCAGCCACACCAATCACACCGTATAACTTGTGATAAACTTACCCAGTCAACAGTATGAACAACAACAGAGCATCAGACAAACCTGATGCAACCATAACATAACGCTTATTTAAGCAATAACTATATACAAGTATTGCAGAAGACGTCCGCACTTGGGACGGGCGCCCAGCATCCACTACGGATTACGAGAAATAGATTTACCGGTGAGTAAAATCTTATTTTCTCTAACGTCCTAGTGGATGCTGGGGACCATGGGGATTATACCAAAGCTCCCAAACGGGCGGGAGAGTGCGGATGACTCTGCAGCACCGAATGAGCAAACACAAGGTCCTCCTCAGCCAGGGTATCAAACTTGTAGAACTTTGCAAAAGTGTTTGAACCCGACCAAGTAGCTGCTCAGCAAAGCTGTAATGACGAGACCCCTCGGGCAGCCGCCCAAGAAGAGCCCACCTTCCTTGTGGAATGGCCTTTTACTGATTTTGGAGAAGGCAAACCAGCCGCAGAATGAGCCTGCTGAATCGTGTTACAGATCCAGCGAGCAATAGTTTGCTTTGAAGCAGGAGCACCCAGCATGTTGGATGCATACAGGATAAAAAGCGAGTCAGGTTTCCTGACTCCAGCCGTCTGGCTACATAAATCTGCAAAGCCCTGACTACATCTAGTAACTTGGAATCCTCCAAGTCACGAGTAGCCGCAGGCACCACAATAGGTTGGTTCAAATGAAGATGACACCACCTTCGGCAGAAATTGCGGACGAGTCCGCAATTCTGCCCTGTCCATATGGAAAACCTGACAAAGCCGCCAATTCTTGACCACTTTCCACGTGAGATATTTTAACTCTACGGTCTTAAGCAGCTCAAACCAGTGAGATTTCAGGAAACTCAACACCACGTTAAGATCCCAAGGTGCCACTGGTGGCACAAAAAGGGGCTGAATATGCAGCACTCCCTTTTCAAACATCTGAACTTCAGGTAGAGAAGCTAGTTTTCGTATGAAAGAAAATGGATAGGGCCGAAATCTGGACCTTAATTGACCCCAATTCTAGGCCCAAAGTCACTCCCGACTGTAGGAAGTGAAGGAAACGGCCCAGCTGGAATTCCTCTGTAGAGGCATTCCTGGCCTCACACCCAGCAACATATTTTCGCCGTATACGGTGATAATGTTTAGCCGTCACGTCCTTCCTAGCCATTATCAGCGTAGGAATAACCTCATCCGGAATCCCTTTTTCTACTAGGATCCGGCGTTCAACCGCCATGCCGTCAAACGCAGCTGCGGTAAGTCTTGGAACATACAAGGTCCCTGCTGCAACAGATCCTGCCCTAGAGGCAGAGGCCATGGGTCCTCTGTGAGCATTTCTTGCAGCTCTGGATACCAAGTCCTTCTTGGCCAATCCGGAACAATGAGTATTGTTCTCACTCCTCTTTTCCTTATGATTCTCAGCACCTTGGGTAAGAGAGGAAAAGGAGGAAACACATAAACCGACTGGAACATCCACGGTGTCACCAGTGCGTCTACAGCTATCGCCTGAGAGTCCCTTGACCTGGCGCAATACCTCTGTAGCTTTTTGTTAAGGCGGGATGCCATCATGTCCACCAGTGGCAGTTCCCACCGACCTACAACCTGCGCGAAGACTTCTTGATGAAGTCCCCACTCTCCCGGGTGGAGGTCGTGCCTGCTGAGGAAGTCTGCTTCCTAGTTGTCCACTCCCGGAATGAACATGATAAGGGGTCATGGTAAGGGGTATACCTTTTCCTTCTCTATTCCCCTCCTTTTCTCTGTATGATTCTATTGCTTGTATTATATTACTATATTTCATATCTTTGAAGCAAATGTATAATTTTAACCCTTTAGTGATTTATAATAATTCATCACTAATTGTGTACCTTTTATTAACAAACCCGCAGAGGTTGCATCTAGACATATATATCTTTAAATCATTAGGAATATTCTGTTCATATAAGAATGCACACCAGTCATATAGAATGTAAATCATAAGAATGTATTTCAACAAACAATTGCTACTCATAGAATTCACTTTTATCATTAAACAGTATTGGTCAAATACAATGCAAGTCACCATATAACAGTTTCACAGATTCAAACTATATAAGAAACAAATAGGATGAAAGAAGTGTGAGAGATGTATGTACTGTACTGTATGTGTGTATTTATTACTGGGGAGATATTACTCAAAGCACTCGGCTAAATCCTAGATTTATTGATATATATTGGACAATATATATATATATCTTAGAGAAATACCTTAGGGGATTGGTTTTGGTTTATGTATGTGTGTGTTTGTGTGTGTGTGGGGGAGGTGGCAGCATGTGGCTGCATTGTACACAGACCGCATGGGACAGAAGCTAGACTCCATTTTGGGAAAACTCCAATGATTCCAAAGTCTGTAACATATGGTTCAAAAGGGAATGCCAGCAGCCATTTTAGATTTGCAAGTCCAAACACATGGCATTCTTTGCTACACCATAATCACATAGCAGAAGCCATAAGACTCCACTATATTCCAAAATGTATAAGATTCAATATAATGCATATGTGCTGATATTACAATTCCAAGCCATCTAATCACCTTTCACAATTCCAAGCCAACACAGTATCTCAATAACCAGAGCATATTGTATGCTGTCCATATTATATGAACCATCACAAGACCAGATCACCAGGTAACCACAAGTATCAGCCTGCCATTGCTACAAGCACATGCTATATTTCAGCAAGATGCGCCATATAAAACCACTACAGTCTGTTATAAATCACCATCCACAAATGTATACCAGGAATGCTATGCTACAGATTGTCTACTGTTCCAATTCATTACAGATTTCATAGAGTATTATCACAAACACACAACTATCACATGATTGCACAAGTACCATTAACCTTAAAGTCAAATGTATTTACAAATTAACTATTCTATGCCAATCGTTTCACAACTACTTTACCACAAACACAAATTTAACTATTCTATGCCATTAAGCCATGTGTATACAATACTTAGCCTTAGTAAGGAGATCGGTCCTGGCGATGAGCAGTTCATGCTTCTGGAGGCTTTGTAGCTGTGTGCAGCTACTGTACATCTGCCTCAGTGGTTTTGGGAGAGTGGGGGTCTGATTTCAAGTGCTCAGGTATATTACCTGTGGGTGTGTCTTTCACAGTATGTGGGCTAGCTGTATCAGTGGGCTGAGCTGGCCGTGTGCTGGTATTGTCTATTCAGCCAAGGCTACAGTGTATGGATGTTAATTAGGCTTCAGGTTACAGAAGCCAATATTATCAATTCATTCCTTCCTTGTATGATAATATATGTCAAAACGAGGTTGTGGATCTGCACCAGCTTAAAAAGTAAAAATTGTAGATAAAAAGAAAGATATCTATAAGGTACCAAAGTATTGACTATTATTGTAAATCATAAATAGTACTGAGTTTTGGCGGTGCTCCCATGGATTTTGTAGTTAGCCTACATGAGAAAACAAGAGAAAAGACAAAATGCCCTTGTGTGGAAGCACTCTTTGGGTAAAATATGAAAAAAATGAATGAAAAAAAGGTGAATGGAGCTAATGTGTGTATGTTAGAGGTGAGGACCCTTTCGTTGTCCTTCCTCTATAGAATTGGATAAAACTTAACTTTTAATGATGATCTATAGAAAATTTCACTGAAGGTGAACAAAGAAGAATAAACATAAAATCTAGATTGCCATTGTACCAAATAAGGTTCTAGATATGGCAGGTGAAAATATTTAGTGGTTGTTGTATTATTGTTGATAATAAACAATATGTACAAGTCACAGAAAGGATCGGATTGTAAGATAAGCTTATCTTACAATCCGATCCTTTCTGTGACTTGTACATATTGTTTATTATCAACAATAATACAACAACCACTAAATTTCACCTGCCATATCTAGAACCTTATTTGGTACAATGGCAATCTAGATTTTATGTTTATTCTTCTTTGTTCACCTTCAGTGAAATTTTCTATAGATCATCATTAAAAGTTAAGTTTTATCCAATTCTATAGAGGAAGGACAACGAAAGGGTCCTCACCTCTAACATACACACATTAGCTCCATTCACCTTTTTTTCATTCATTTTTTTCATATTTTACCCAAAGAGTGCTTCCACACAAGGGCATTTTGTCTTTTCTCTTGTTTTCTCATGATAATATATGTCCCTAAAATGTATATAATGGAGTTACTCTGTAACAGAACACTACTGACAGTGCGCTTGCGTGATTCTCCGCCCAGCAAAGAATTCTGGTGGCTTCTACCATCGCCACCCTGCTCCTTGTGCCGCCTTAGCGGTTTACATGAGCCACTGCGGTGATATCGTCTGACTGAATCAGAACCGGTTGGTCGCGAAGCAGGGTCTCCGCTTGACTTAGGGCGTTGTATATGGCCCTTAGTTCCAGGATATTGATGTGAAGGCAAGTCTCCTGCCTTGACCACAGCCCTTGGAAATTTCTTCCCTGTGTGACTGCCCCCCACCCTCGGAGGCTTGCATCCGTGGTCACCAGGACCCAGTCCTGAATGCCGAATCTGCGACCTTCGATACGGTGAGCACTCTGCAGTCACCACAGGAGACACACCCTGGCTCTGGGGGATAGGGTGATTAACCGATGCATCTGAAGATGTGATCCGGACCACTTGTCCAGTAAGTCCCATTGGAAGGTCCTCGTATGGAACCTGCCGAAGCGAATGGCCTCGTATGATGCCACCCTCCTTCCCAGGACTCGAGCGCAGTGATGCACTGACACCTGTTTTGGTTTTAATAGATTCCTGACCAGTGTCACGAGCTCCTGAGCTCTCTCTATCGGGAGATAAACCCTTTTCTGGTCTGTGTCTAGGATCATGCCTAGGAGAGGCAGATGAGCTGTAAGAACCAACTGCGACTTTGGAACACATAGAATCCAGCCGTGTTGCCGTTACACTTCCAGAGAAAGTGATACGCTGTTCAGCAACTGCTCTCTTGATCTCGCTTTTATGAGGAGATCGTCCAAGTACGTGATAATAGTGACACCTTGATTCCGCAGGAGCACCATCATTTCCGCCATTACCTTGGTGAATATTCTCAAGGCCGTGGAGAGACCAAATGGCAACGTCTGAAATTGGTAATGACAATCCCGTACCGCAATTCTGAGGTATGCCTGATGAGGTGGATAAATGGGGACATGAAGGTATGCATCCTTTATGTCCCGAGTCACCATAAAATCTCCCCCTTTCAGGCTTGCAATAACCGCTCTTAGCGATTCCATCTTGAACTTTAACCCCTTTCAGGTTCAGGGATTTTAAATTCAATATGGGTCCGACCAAACCGTCTGGTTTCGGGACTACAACATGGTCGAATAATAACCCCCTCCTTGTTGAAGGAGGGGAACCTTGACCACCACCTTGTTGAAGATACAATTTGTGAATTGCAGCCCTCTCGTGGGGGGAAGCCTGCCGGGCCGTCGGTGAGGGGGCATCTTCTCAAAGTCCAGCTTGTATCCCTGTGTCAAAGTCAGAAAAATATCTCTATGCACACTACCATATTTGCACCTCACACAGGTCCGTGCTGCGCATGCGTACGCTCTCCCGTACGTGCGCATACTCACAGTCGCGGGCACCCGCAGGCACATGGTATGCGTATTTACGGTAGAGTTTATGCGATCGTAGCGTGCGACTCAATCATTACATATTTTCACTAATAATGTATTTTGTAGATCATGGTCCCTTTGATAGATTCTGAAAGTTTGGTTAATATAGAATGTTCATGAACAGAGAAATCCCTCTTTGTTTGATACGAAGGGTCAGACAGGAGTAATACAGTGGTGTTTAGTATCCATCGGAAGAATATTTAATTAGAAATATTCCGGTGTTGGTTTGAAGCAGATCAATCGCTCGTGCGAATAGTTATGGACATAAGAAGTTTATGAACATTTACTTTATTTGCACTTTATTACCCATGCGGCGGGAAACCCAGTTTCCCTCCCACCTGAGCAGTTGGAAATAGTCACAGCCCACCTGTATGAATCAACCTATGACCTTTTGTTATAATGCGAAGCCGAATTCCTATGTCCAATGAACAATGAGATTGTAGGGACCATTGAATTGTATTGTGTGTGGGGCATAAATAGGCAGGCCGACCGTATCCAGTTCACTCTCTTCAACGGTTCTCATTGCTGATAATCGGGAGCTGGATATCGAGGCGCATGCGATCGTTTCCCCTTGTGCGTAAGTTTTCTCCGTAATCATATTGTCTTACTGTGAGCCATCTCTCTCTCTCACTACTCTTTCTCTCGTATTTTCCCTTTGTTGTATTGTATTGTATTTCCTGTGTAGTTATCTGGTTAGTTGGTTTATGTTATATTGTAGTGTATCATTTGTACTGTGATTCCTTTTGCAAGTATAATAGTTATAATACATATAATAGGTTTTGGACCCTAAGCCCAGGTATCTGTGCATTCTTTATAGGGTTAAGTATTCTCTGAGCGTCGGTGACGCTCAAGCAGCTTTGTAGTTAATCAGGTTACACCAGGTTGCACTTACACTCTGTCTCTACACTAAGGTATACTGTGTATCTCATTGTTAAAGGTATAGATATAAAGGTTTTAACGTTGTAAGCGTCTGCACCGCTGGTGATCTCCTCGTGGTCCCGAGCGTACGCTACGCTATAGCGAATCATTACGTTAGTCGGCAGCCAATAGCGTGCCTGCCTGTGATCACTGGGCCGTAAGCGAACGTGACGCTTGAGCGTCTCGACTACGGCTGAGCGATCGCTACACAACTTGCGTACCCTTACGGTACTTCTTACGTAGATAGCGTACAGTGTTCTTAGACCTCTTAAGGTGTTTTATATACGATAAATATTTAGCTTTATCAATTGGCGGCTCGCCCGTCCTTCACATATCTGCACTAGGTAGATCAGCAGACATTATCCCTCAGCAAAGGGCGGGAGGTTGTATCCCTCGTAGTGCTGACAGGATAAGCGTCTGCTTCGCTTAGGTAAAGAGTGCTGAAGGAATCCGGGAACCGGAGGTAAGAACAAAACGCTAGTGTCTTTTAAAACTGTTTATTTTTCTGTCTTGCGTACACACGCACGCACACATATATATATCTGCATTTCTTTTTCTTTTTCATTTTCGTATATCACTCTCCTGTCTGCCAGTTTTATAGTCGATAGAAGTGCTAAAAGAGATTTGCCGTTATTTCATAGTTTAAGAGTAAAGGTAATATAGTTAAAAGATAGACAAAACACACAGTTTTGCCTGGGAGATAAGGCGAAGTCAGTGTGTTGTGTGGTAGATGATCAAGGATCATCTACATTGATAAAAGTATAAATTGTGTTACGGTGGATCTTTGCTTTGCGTATACGTGTCTCTAACAAAGACTTGCGTACGCAATCCAAAGGCCGACGCACGCAGCGTACGTTACGCAACGGAGCGTCCGGTTACGCCCACGTAGCTCAAGTCACGATAAGTTGATTTTTAACGCAAAGCGATAAATAACGCAAAGCGATAAATAACGCGAGGTGAGAAATAACGCAAGTCTATTTTTGGGTGTCCGAAATTTAATTAACAGATCCTGCTCCTAATTGGTAACACACCTGATCTAAAGAAAAATTTCTGCGCAGAAATAGAAATAGAAACAAAAGTGTACATGTGATGAGTGAGTGTTTTTACAATTTTTAAAGGTTGAACCACAAGAAAAGTCGAGTACTCGTGAGGTACATGCGTGTATGTGACGTGCACGGTGGCTAGGGAGGCATCTCTGGTTAAATATACAATTTTGAGCATTAGAGTATAGCAGACCAGGAGGTCATACTGTAACAAGACCAGGAGGTCATACTGTAACAAGACCAGGAGGTCATAACAGACCAGGAGGTCCAGGTACAGCCGACAAGGAAGTCCGCTATACAGTTCACAGGCACAACACCGAAAAGGGTTGGTGCAACACCCATATAGGCCATATAAGCTCTGGCTGAAGGAATTCGCAGTCGTAAGTTTCGATTCCATTGGTCTTTCCGTACATAAGCTTAGTTGTTTGTGTACTGAACGACTGGACCGCACGTAATTGTGTACATTAGTTAGTAATCTGACCTAATACCATTAGAGTAAAGGGGTCACAAACGCTATTTGTACACTCTAACGTGATTTGTGTAATTTTTTTATTTTAAGGGAAGTTTGCTGCTCACTCAGGAACTATCCAGCAACCAATAGTTACTGGAAAGAGTAAGTGTTCTTCGGATAACCCTCGCAGGTTCCAGTAAATAGAGGTTCAGGTCGCAGGGGCCCTAGGTCGAGTACGCCAGCACCATATCGGTGTGATCAGGTCGTATTGGTCGGCGTGGGCGAGTGAGTGGGGTACTCGGTAAACCGCCACCGTCAGCCTATTGTGGACATTTGGTTTTGCGTAAGGGTTGGCTAAATAAAGCAACACTTTCGAACTATGGGGGCCACTTGTTCAGGTAGGGGGCGATCAACCTCGGTTCGGGTTGATTCAGTGGTCCGACCAATTGGGTCGGCCAGGTATATAATGTGTGAGAAATATGGAAGTCACACAGAAACTTTATGTGATGAATGGGAGAGAATGACTGTACATGACGGGGAGAAATTCCCAAGAGTAGGTAGCTTCAGCTCAGAAGTGTTACAAAATTTAAGGAGGAGGATATGTCTCATAAAATCAACAAAGAGACGAATCCAGCATTATGATTATTTACAGTTGTGGCAACAGGAAGGTGAGATACAGAGAGGTTTGGCTCAGGCGGCGGGATCTGGCTCTAACAGAAAACTGATTGCCGCGGCCCCACCGCCACCATATATATCAGGAGAGAAGTTGATTGCGGAGAAAGACGCACTAAGGTGTAACACAAAATCACTTAGTAACTGTGTAAATGTTAATGATAATGTTAACCCATTAACCCATGCAAGTATTAACCCGTGCAAGTTGTACCCTGTTTTGAACTTTCCTCAGGAGTGTGATCAAGAGGACGAATCGGCAACGATTTCAGCGCTCTCTCTAGCAGCCACCATAGCAGAGACCACAGTAGGCACAGCTCCACCCACGAGATTAGTAAAGGCCCCTAGCGGAGGGATAGGTGAGGTCGTATCAACTGGTAAGTACGGCACCATGCATTATGCTGAGACTATTTCACCACAGCCTGTAGAATCTACACAGAATGAGGTTGTTAGAATTACACCTGTTAGAGTAATAGCAGTGCCAAATGGGAAAACAGACCCATCAGGAGCCACTCCCATTAGGAACATTGCCATGTACACTCCATTTTCCCGAATGGAATTAAGGACCATAGTGTCTGAATTTCCTGACCCTAGAAAAGACTTAGTTGCCAGTCAAAAATACATCAGAGACTTAGGTAACACTGCAGAGCCCAACAATAAAGACTGGCAGATATTGCTGAGAGCATGTTTACCCTCAAATGTCGACGCAACTCAATTTTTAGCTGATTGCGGACTAGATCATGATGTACCTCTTACAGATGTGTACAACCAAGATAATGTGAAAAGAATAAACTTGCAGCTAAAAGAGTATTTCCCAGCAGTAGCTAAATGGAATAAGATATTCTCCATTAAACAGAAGGAGTCAGAGACAGCTGCAGAGTATTTTCACAGAGCATTATTAGAAATGGCAAAATACACAGGCATAGAGGACATTAAAACAGACACAAACCATCGGGAAGTAGCAGTATCGGTACTGATGGATGGTTTAAAAGAGTCATTGAAGACTAGGGTACAGACCACACAACCATGTTGGCGAGGTCTGTCTGTGGCTACTTTGAGAGAGGCTGCTATTGATCACGATAGAAACATCACCAGACACAGGGAACAACAAGGTGATAAATTAATGTCAGTAAGTATACAGGCTCTGACCACAAGGCAGCCTTTGTTTGTATCACCAAATCCTGTGGGTAAGTCAAGTATGGTTACTTGTTATTCTTGTCACAAACAGGGACACATGGCACGAGATTGTAGAGTAAAGAATCCACGAAACTCATACCAACCCCCTAGACAACGACACGACACACGACATTGGGATCGGGGTCCACAGAAACGGAGTTATGAGCCACATACAGGGGAAACAAAAAGATATCCCCCGAACAGAGACTGGCATGCCTCTGGTAGTTCCCAGCTAACTCCCTCACAAGTAGTTGCTGCCAGCGGGATTCAGGAAGGTCACCATACCCAATAGGGGTGTGGCCATACCTGTAATCTGCAGCCAGTAAAATTAATTGCCAACCTTGGAAGTGAACCCGAGATCGCAATTAATGTAGCTGGTAAAACTTTAAACTTTCTTGTAGACACAGGGGCGGCCAAGTCAGTGATAAATTCGACAGTGGGCATGAGAACCACTGGTAGGACAATTCCAGCCATGGGAGTAACAGGAGTAGTCCAGCACTACCCTGTTAGCAAACCAGCCGAGATTACAATAGGGCCTTTGCATACCAAGCATTCCTTTTTGCTGGCTGCATCGGCACCAACTAATCTCCTGGGAAGAGACTTACTGTGTAAAATGGGGTGCGTCATTTATTGTACTCCTGAAGGTGTATTCTTGGACATACCTGAGAAACACGCTCAGGAAGTGCGAGACATGTTAGACTCCCCATCAAAATTAATGTCACATACCATTATGACAAATAGGAATCCATCCCAAATAGAAGAGATGACATCTCAGATACCAGAGTCACTTTGGACAAAAGACGGACAAGACACTGGATTAATGGCAAACGTAGCTCCAGTAGTTGTACAAGTAAAAGATGGTAGGATAGCTCCAAAAATCCCACAGTACCCTCTGAAGCCAGAGGTGGAGTTAGGAGTTTACCCAGTAATAGAGCGCTTGCTACAACAGGGCATTCTGGTAAGAACGTCCAGCACTGCCAATAGTCCCATCTTCCCTGTTAAAAAGAGTGGGGGGAGGGGTTACAGACTAGTGCAGGATCTAAGGGGGATTAACAAAATAGTTGAGAGTCAGTTCCCCGTAGTGCCAAATCCAGCTGTCATCCTAATGCAAATCCCTCCCACTGCCAAATTTTTCACTGTTATTGACCTCTGCTCCGCTTTCTTTTCGGTACCTCTGCACCCTGACAGCCAATATTTGTTTGCATTTACATACAGAGGAGTCCAATACACGTGGACTCGATTACCCCAAGGTTTCATAGATAGTCCAAGTATATTTTCTCAGGCTTTGCATGATTGTTTACAGTCTTTCCAACCAGACAGTGGATCAGTATTGATACAGTATGTGGACGATTTACTACTGTGTTCAGATTCACTGGAAGCATCTCTGAAGGATACGAAACAGCTCCTGTTTCATCTTTCAGACACAGGACACAAGGTGTCCAAAGACAAGTTACAATTATGCCAAACTAAGGTAAAATATTTGGGACACTGTCTAACACAAGGACTGAGACACCTGACCGCTGATAGAATCCAAGCAATTAGAGACATGACTCTGCCACAAACCCAGCAACAGATCAGAACGTTTTTAGGAATGTGTGGGTATTGCCGTAATTGGATCCCAGGGTTTTCCATTTTGGCGTTACCTTTGCAGGAAATGGTCTCCTCAAACAAACCTGATAGGATTTCGCATACAGACGAGTCCGAAACAGCATTTGAGAGACTCAAACAGTGCCTAACGCAGGCACCAGCACTAGGTATGCCAGACTATGGGAAACCCTTTGAACTATACGGAACAGAAAGTGCTGGTTGCGCGGCAGGTGTACTAACCCAAAAACACGGTGATGCCAGCAGGCCAGTTGCATACTACAGCGCTCAACTAGACACGGTAGCGCGATCCCTCCCCACATGCTTGCGAAGCGTTGCTGCGATAGCATTGCTAGTGACAAAAAGCGAAGACGTCGTGCTAGGCCACAACCTCACAATCCATACGCCACATGCAGTATCAGCCTTACTGAATTCTGCCCAAACCAGACACGTCTCATCAGCGAGGTTTACAAGATGGGAATTGGCACTAATGGCCCCCGTAAACATCACCATAAGGAGATGCAGTGCATTAAATCCTGCAACGTATCTCCAAGGTGTGCCTGGTCAGGCACAAAGGGTGGAAGGTGAGAGTGATGGGGAAGGAGGATTTAATACAAAGGAAGATACACATGATTGTATGGAATATTTGACCCAAAATTTTACCGCAAGGCCTGACATCAGTGACAACCCACTGGAAGATGCAGAACTCACGTTCTACACGGACGGTAGTTGTCATAGACAGTCAGACTCGGGAGACTTGTGTACTGGATACGCAGTCGTAGATGACCAAGACACCATAGAAGCGGAACCGCTAGGCCCACCTCACTCAGCCCAGGTTGCTGAACTGGTCGCCCTAACCAGAGCATGTGAATTGGCTAAGGGTAAGTCAGCCAATATCTACACCGATTCTAGATACGCATTCGGGGTAGTCCATGATTTCGGAGCCCTATGGCGTCTCAGAAATTTCATGACGGCCGCTGGTACACCGGTAGCGCATGCAGCTCACATAAAAAGGCTTCTAACAGCGATACAGGAACCCGACAGAGTGGCTGTTATCAAATGTAAAGCACACACATATAGCCAAGACCCGGTATCACTTGGTAACAGCCGAGCAGACGAAGCTGCTAAGTTAGCAGCTGCTACCCCCATACAGACAGACACCACACAATTGATGGTATTTAATACCATTAACACACAGAAGTTGTGTGAAATGCAAAATTTGTGTTCCACACAGGAAAAGGCAGTCTGGAAGGCAAAGGGATGTGGCCAGGAGTCCTCAGGACTCTGGACGGATGGACATGGTAAACCAGTGGCCCCCAGAGCATATCTTCCATGTCTGGCTGAAGCAGCTCACGGGCTGACTCATCTAGGCAAGGAAGGGATGTGCAAATTGGTGAGAGCATATTGGTGCGCCCCAGGATTCTCCTCTCATGCGAGTAAAAGAGCAATGTCATGCCTTACCTGTTTGAGAAAGAATATTGGAAAGGCAATACCTACAGAACCATCCCATATCCCACCTGCCGGCGGCCCTTTCCAGGTAATACAAATTGACTTTATACAATTACCCCCTTGTCGGAATTTGAAATATGTACTTGTTTGTATAGATGTTTTCTCAAATTGGGTGCTAAGAAAATTGTGCAGGAATTTGTATGTAGATATGGTATCCCTAGAATAATCGAAAGTGATAGGGGTACCCATTTTACAGGTGATGTCTTTCAAGGAATGTGTAAGTTGATGGGAATTGATAGCAAGCTGCACACTCCGTACCGTCCACAGGCGAGTGCGAAGGTCGAAAGAGTGAACAGCACTATTAAAAATAAATTGAGTAAAGTGATGGCAGAGACAGGATTGACATGGCCAGAAGCTTTACCCATTGTACTGTACAGCATCAGAACCACTCCCAGGTCCCCTCTTAATCTGTCCCCTTTTGAAATCTTGTTTGGTCGACAACCGCATGTCATGATTAACCCTCAGGATGATTTGAAATGTAACAATGAAGTGACTGTAAAGTACTTGATTAACATGAGTAAACAGTTAAGGAATCAAAATGATAATCTGAAGTTGGTGATTCCTGATCTACCTGATAGTAATTGTCATGACATTGAACCTGGGGATTATGTAATGATACGGAATTTTCTACGCTCAGGTTGCCTTATTGACAGATGGGAAGGACCATACCAAGTCATATTGACTAGCACTACAGCATTAAAGGTTGCTGAGAGAGAGACTTGGGTCCATTCATCCCACTGCAAGAAGGTTGCTGATCCAGAGAAGTCCCGTGATAAGGAACAGACGGTAGAGGTTGTATCACTGGAGTGTCTGTTCCAGGAGGACTGAGGCGGCACCTGAGCCTTGAAGACCGAGAGCTGTTGTCGACTCCCCACTCCCTTTTATTGTTTTTCTCCACTTCCCATCCGCTCTCCCTCAAATTTCTTTTCCTCCTTCTCATTCTTCTCCGTTTCCTCCTATAAGATGGACTTGCCCCAAGAGACTGTGATCCGGATTTTCCTGTTGACCATGATGTTGACCAGAGCAGTCTGTTCCGGCGAGAGTACCATGGAGGTCGATAGAGGTTCTGGAATGGGTTCTGATGATAAAGATGGAGGCGTAGTTTTCCAAGATCAACCTAACCAACAAGCAAAGGCGAGTATCAGAAAACGATCCAATAGCATTGACCATAGAAGGAATTGTGACGGATTGTTAGCTGAGGAAAACTGTATCTGTAGGCTCTGTAACAATGTCATTGAAGATGGGTGCATTAAGAAATGCCAATCCAGTTTTAATATCCATATGGACCGACATCCATTGAGTGACTATCACTCCTTAGTGGGTAATGTGTTAAACAAAACAGATTGTTGGGTATGCTCTCAAGTACCTCAAGGTCATAGCAAATCAGGGCTAGTACCATTTCCTTTAACGATAGGGGAGGTACTTGAGTTAAATGGTGGGAGACCGGTGGACAGGAGGTTTAATATCTCCAGCCCTCCTAGTTTGAAGCTCCACCAATACCATGTGGATAGGTCCCTATTATGTTTCAACATCTCCAATCCCAGAAAGCCGGGAAATTGGGAAGTGTCATGGAGTAACCACACCATGACCTTTTCGCATAGAGCAGATAGAATGCCCACAGATACAGAGCTTGTACGCCACATAGCCAGTAGAGGAAAATCTTTCCGGTATAGGTACACCTTAGGAAATAGGATTACGAGAGTTGGAGAAGTATCACAAGGATACTGTGCACATATCGTACAACCTGATACGTGTACTAAGCAGATGGAAGAATTAGGGTTAGGAGATTTCACCTGGAAGGTGTGTAATATGGTTATGTCCTTCTCCGTCCCATATGTTCTCCCCGATGATGCATATTTCATATGCGGGAGAAAGGCGTACAAGTGGCTTGCCCCAAACTCTGAAGGATTGTGTTATATTGGAAAAGTATTGCCTGAAGTGATGACTGTAACACATGACAAAATGAAGGACATACATCGTGGTGCCCAAGCTCCTTATACTCACACCCACTACGAGCACGTTGTTAAAAGACACCTGATAGAGAAGACAGAGCATCCGGCCTCTGATCTGATAAGTGAATCCACCGGGATTCAATTCTTAATCGCGTTAGATTTCACCCGCACCGCTAGAGGAGTGCTAAATTATAAATACATATCGGCGCTCGCAAATTTGTTAGATAATATCACTGAAATGTATGATGACACATTTAGGTATACTGGAAGGGAACTTCAAGCTTATAAAACAGAACTGGTGCAGCATAGAATGGTTCTTAATTACCTCACAGCAGTGACAGGCGGATATTGTGTTACATTGGCAACACAGTACGGCGTGAAATGTTGCACGTATATCACGAATAACACCGAGGATCCGGTCGAGGTCATAGACCAAAAGATGGACGATATTCTTCAATTGAAGTGGGAATTTCGCCGAAAACACAATCTCACTCTTGCTGCTGTAGGTAATGAGCTGACTGGTTGGGTGTCATGGTTGAACCCGCGAAATTGGTTCTCCGGTTTGGGAGACTGGGCTCAAGGAGTCATAATGGATGTTGGAAAGTTTCTCCTATGTATCTTAGGTGTTGTCATATCAATTGGCTTGATATTTAAATGCGGTCAGGCTTTAATGAAGTGCAAACATCGTACCAGGGTAATGAGTTTGAGGAGTGAGGAAACTGTAATTAACCTGGATTTGATTTATGACCCAATGATAGAAACAATGATGTAATGAAAATGCGATTATACGGTCCGTTTCTTTCACCTGTTTTTCTGGTTTTTCTCCAAGATAAAAAGACCCACTTGGACGAGGAAGTTGACGAGACGCTATACAGACAACGGATAGACCAAAGAAGAAGTTTTGACCACTTGAGATATGGACATTTGATGAACTTTGCCATGGATCCCCAGTTTCCCTAGAATTCTTAAACTTACGCTAGCCCAACATTTTTTGTAAATCTAATGGCATTGACAAAGCTTTTTGCTCACACCTAATGGGCAACACAGCGCAAAGAAGACGACTTTCAACTGATACCGAACAAAACTTCAACCGACAGATGTACATTAACCTGACATAGAATACCACTGCATTTTCCATAAGTGTTCTTTATCTTCATTTCTACAACCCTCAGGTAATGACACACATAGTATAGGGAATACAGGCACAGATATCAGCAATCACATATTCCCCCATTCATGTATCATCAACTAAAATGTGCTCCCCATTTCTCTATCGTCCTAGTGGATGCTGGGGTTCCTGAAAGGACCATGGGGAATAGCGGCTCCGCAGGAGACAGGGCACAAAAGTAAAGCTTTTCCGATCAGGTGGTGTGCACTGGCTCCTCCCCCTATGACCCTCCTCCAGACTCCAGTTAGATTTTTGTGCCCGGCCGAGAAGGGTGCAATTCTAGGTGGCTCTCCTAAAGAGCTGCTTAGAGAAAGTTTAGCTTAGGTTTTTTATTTTACAGTGAGTCCTGCTGGCAACAGGATCACTGCAACGAGGGACTGAGGGGAGAAGAAGTGAACTCACCTGCGTGCAGGATGGATTGGCTTCTTGGCTACTGGACATCAGCTCCAGAGGGACGATCACAGGTACAGCCTGGATGGTCACCGGAGCCGCGCCGCCGGCCCCCTTGCAGATGCTGAAGTTAGAAGAGGTCCAGAATCGGCGGCTGAAGACTCTGACAGTCTTCTAAAGGTAGCGCACAGCACTGCAGCTGTGCGCCATTTTCCTCTCAGCACACTTCACACGCTGTCACTGAGGGTGCAGGGCGCTGGGGGGGGGCGCCCTGGGAGGCAAATGTAAACCTATATACTGGCTAAAAATACCTCACATATAGCCCCCAGAGGCTATATGGAGATATTTAACCCCTGCCAAACTTCACTAAAGAGCGGGAGACGAGCCCGCCGGAAAAGGGGCGGGGCCTATCTCCTCAGCACACAGCGCCATTTTTTCTCTCACAGAAAGGCTGGAGAGAAGGCTCCCAGGCTCTCCCCTGCACTGCACTACAGAAACAGGGTTTAAACAGAGAGGGGGGCACAAATTGGCGATATAAATATATATATAAAGATGCTATTAGGGAGAAACACTTATATAAGGTTGTCCCTATGTAATTATAGCGTTTTTTGGTGTGTGCTGGCAAACTCTCCCTCTGTCTCTCCAAAGGGCTAGTGGGGTCCTGTCCTCTGTCAGAGCATTCCAGGTGTGTGTGCTGTGTGTCGGTACGTGTGTGTCGACATGTATGAGGACGATGTTGGAGGAGGCGGAGAAATTGCCTGTAATGGTGATGTCACTCTCTAGGGAGTCGACACCGGAATGGATGGCTTATTTAGGGAATTACGTGAAAATGTCAACACGCTGCAAGGTCGGTTGACGACATGAGACGGCCGACAAACAATTAGTACCGGTCCAGGCGTCTCAGAAACACCGTCAGGGGTTTTTAAAAAAAAAAAAACGCCCATTTACCTCAGTCGGTCGTCACAGACACAGACACGGACACTGAATCCAGTGTCGACGGTGAATAAACAAACGTATTCCTCATTAGGGCCACACGTTAAGGGCAATGAAGGAGGTGTTACATATTTCTGATACTACAAGTACCACAAAAAAGGGTATTATGTGGGAGTGAAAAAACTACCTGTAGTTTTTCCTGAATCAGATAAAATAAAATGAAGTGTGTGATGATGCGTGGGTTTACCCCGATAGCAAATATTGGCGTTATACCCTTTCCCGCCAGAAGTTAGGGCGCGTTGGGAAACACCCCTTAGGGTGGATAAGGCGCTCACACGCTTATCAAGTGGCGTTACCGTCTCCGGATACGGCCGCCCTCAAGGAGCCAGCTGATAGGCAGCTGGAAAAATATCCTAAAAAGTATATACACACATACGGTGGTTATACTGCGACCAGCGATCGCCATCAGCCTGGAGATGCAGTGCTGGGTTGGCTTGGTCGAATTCCCTGACTAAAAATATTTTATTGATATAGAGCATTTAATAGGATGCATTCTATATATATGTATGCGAGATGCACAGAGGGATATTTGCACTCTGGCATCAAGATAAGTGCGTTGTCCATATCTCCCAGAAGATGTCATGGACACGACAGTGGTCAGGTGATACAGATCCCATACGGCACATGGAAGTATTGCCGTATAAAGGGAAGGAGTTATTTGGGGTCGGTCCATCGGACCTGGGGGCCACGGCTACAGCTGGGAAATCCAACCTTTTTACCCCAAGTTACATCTCAGCAGAAAAAGACACTGTCTTTTCAGCCTCAATCCTTCCGTTTCCCATGTGGGCAAGCGGGCAAAAGGCCAGTCATATCTGCCCAGACATAGAGGAAAGGGAAGTAGACTGCAGCAGGCAGCCTCTTCCCAGGAAAAGAAGCCCTCCACCACGTCTGCCAAGTCCTCAGCGTGACGCTGGGGCTGTGCGAGCGGACTCAGGTGAGGTGGGGGGGTAGTCTCAAGAGTCTCAGCGCGCAGTGGGATCACTCGCAAGTTGACCCCTAGATCGTACAAGTATTATCCCAGGGGTACAGATTGGAGAGTCGAGACATTTTTTCCTCGCAGGTTCCTGAAGCCTGCTTTACCAACGGCTCCCTCCGACAGGGAGGCAGTATTGGGAAAAAAATTCACAAGCTGTATTTCCAGCAGGTGATAATCAAAGTACCCCTCCTACAACAAGGAAAAGGGTATTAGTCTTCCACACTATATTGTGGTACTGAAGCCAGACGGCTTGGTGAGACATAGTCTAAATCTGAAATCTTTGAACACTTACATAAAAAGGTTCAAATCAAGATGGAGTCACTCAGAGCAGTGATAGAGAACCGGAAAAAAGGGGACTATATGGTGTCCCTGGACATCAAGGATTACCTCCATGTCCAAATTTGCCCTTCTCAACAAGGGTACCTCTGGTTCGTGATACAGAACTGTCAATATCAGTTTCAGACGCTGCCGTTGAATTATCCACGGCACCCCGGGCCTTTACCAAGGTAATGGCCGAAAAGATGATTCTTAAAAGAAGAAAGGCATCTTAATTATCCCTTACTTGGACGATATCCGGAAAGGGGCAAGTTTCCAGAGAACAGTTGGAGGTCGGAAAAGAACTATCTAAAGTAGTTCTACGACAGCACGAGTGGATTCTAAATATTCCAAAAATCGCAGCTGTTTTCCGATGATACGTCTGCTGTTCCTAGGAATGATTCTGGGCATAGTCCAGAAAGAGGTATTTCTCCTGGAGGGGAAAGCCAGGGAGTTATCCGACCTAGTCAGAAACCTCCTAAAACCAGGCCAAGTATCAGTGCATCAATGCACAGGAGTCCTGGGAAAAATGGTGGCTTCTTACGAAGCGATTCCATTCGGCAGATCTCACGCAAAAACTTTTCAGGGGGATTTGCGGGACGAATGGTCCGGATCGCATCTTCAGATGCATCAGCGGATAACCCTGTCTCCAAGGACAAGGGTGTCTCTTCTGTGGGGGCTGCAGAGTGCTCATCTTCTAGAGGGCAGCACATTCAGCATTCAGGACTGTGTTCTGGTGACCACGGATGCCAGTCTGAGAGGCTGGGGAACAGTCACACAGGGAAGAAATTTCCAAGGAAGTGTGGTCAAGTCTGGAGATTTCTCTCCACATGAATATACTGGAGCTAAGGGCAATTTACGATGCTCTGAGCCTAGGAAGACCTCTGCTTCAAAGTCAACCGGTGCTGATCCAGTAGGACATCATCATGGCAGTCGCCCACGTAAACAGACGGGGCGGCACAAGAAGCAGGAGGGCAATGACAGCAAGGATTCTTCGCTGGGCGAAAAATCATGTGATAACACTGTCAGCAGTGTTCATTCCGGGAGTGGACAACTAGGAAGATTTCCTCAGCATGAATGAATTCCACCCGGAAAAGTGGGAACTTCATCTGGAAGTTTCCACATGTTTGTAAACCGTTGGGAAAGACCAAAGGTGGTTATGATGGCGTCCCACATGAAGCGCCAGGTCTAGAGACCCTCAGGCAATAGCTGGGACGCTCTGGTAACACCGTGGGTGTACCAGTCGGTGTATGTGTTCCCTCCATCTGCCTTTCATACCCAGTGTATGGAGAATGATAGGAAGGAGAGGAGTAAGAACTATACTCGTGGCTCCGGTTTGGCCAAGAAGAACTTGGTACCCGGAACTTCAAGAGATACTAGAAAGGATCTTGATTCAGCAAGAATCATGTCTGTTCCATGACTTACCGCAGCCGCGTTGACGGGTGAACGCCGGATCCTAAGGGAAAAAGGCATTCCGGAAGAGGTCATCCCTACCCTGGTCAGAGCCAGGAAGGAGGTGACCGCACAACATTATCACTGCTTAGGTGAAAATGTGTTCCATGGTGTGAGGCCAGGAAGGCTCCACGGAAGAATTTCAACTAGGTTAATTCCTACATTTCCTGCAAACAGGAGTGTATATGGGTCTCAAATTGGGGTCCATTAAGGTTCAAATTTCGACCGGTCGATTTTCTTCCAGAAAGAAATTGGCTTCAGTTCCTGAAGTCCAGAAGTTGTTAAGGGAGTACTGCATATACAACCCCCTTTTGATGTCTCCAGTGGCACTGGGCGATCTCAACGTAGTTTGGGATTCCTAAAATCACATTGGTTTAAACAACTCAAATCTGTGGATTTGATATATCTCACATGGAAAGCGACCATGCTGTTGGTCCTGGCCTCGGCCAGGCGAGTGTCAGAATTGGCGGCTTTATCTCACAAAGCCATATCTGATTGTCCATTCGGACAGAGCAAAGCTGTGGACTCGTCCCCAGTTTCTCCCTAAGGTGGTGTCAGCGTTTCACCTGAACCAGCTTATTGTGGTACCTGCGGCTACTAGGGACTTGGAGGACTCCAAGTTGCTGGATGTTGTCAGGGCCCTGAAAATATAGTTTCCAGGTCGGCTGGAGTCAGGAAATCTGACTTGCTGTTTATCCTGTATGCACCCAACAAACTGGGTGCTCCTGCTTCTAAGCAGACTATTGCTCGTTGGATTTGTAGTACAATTCAGCTTGCACATTCTGTGGCAGGCTTGCCACAGCAAAAAATATGTAAATGCCCATTCCACAAGGAAGGTGGGCTCATCTTGGGCGGCTGCCCGAGGGGTCTCGGCATTACAACTCTGCCGAGCAGCTACGTGGTCGGGGGAGAACACGTTTGTAAAATTCTACAAATTTGATACCCTGGCAAAAAGAGGACCTGGAGTTCTCTCATTCGGTGCTGCAGAGTCATCCGCACTCTCCCGCCCGTTTGGGAGCTTTGGTATAATCCCCATGGTCCTTTCAGGAACCCCAGCATCCACTAGGACGATAGAGAAAATAAGAATTTACTTACCGATAATTCTATTTCTCGGAGTCCGTAGTGGATGCTGGGCGCCCATCCCAAGTGCGGATTATTCTGCAATACTTGTACATAGTTATTGTTACAAAAATCGGGTTATTGTTGTAGGAAGCCGTATTTCAGAGGCTCCTTTTGTTATCATACTGTTAACTGGGTTTAGATCACAAGTTGTACGGTGTGATTGGTGTGGCTGGTATGAGTCTTACCCGGGATTCAAAATTCCTCCCTTATTGTGTACGCTCGTCCGGGCACAGTACCTAACTGGAGTCTGGAGGAGGGTCATAGGGGGAGGAGCCAGTGCACACCACCTGATCGGAAAAGCTTTACTTTTGTGCCCTGTCTCCTGCGGAGCCGCTATTCCCCATGGTCCTTTCAGGAACCCCAGCATCCACTACGGACTCCGAGAAATAGAATTATCGGTAAGTAAATTCTTATTTTTGTTCAAATCCGAAAAGAGCTCGGTAAAGTTTGACAGCCCATCCACAGACCCGTACCACGGGATAAGAAGGAATTCAAATGTATACTTCGCAATACCTCGAAGCTTGATTTACAACACGTACGGCACGATGATACATGACCCCCCAAACATGGACTCATACACACATGCTTCTGCTATCTCACTAGGTCATACCCTCTTCCCACCTACTCCTCTCTCCTCCCTTACCCAACCATGGAAATGAATTAACCCCTGACATATATTTTTCTCCTTTTGAAATGTTTTAGAAGGTGGCAGTTATTATTGACTGCCAAAGGGTGGACTGTCAAAGTCAGAAAAATATCTCTATGCACACTACCATATTTGCACCTCACACAGGTCCGTGCTGCGCATGCGTACGCTCTCCCGTACGTGCGCATACTCACAGTCGCGGGCACCCGCAGGCACATGGTATGCGTATTTACGGTAGAGTTTATGCGATCGTAGCGTGCGACTCAATCATTACATATTTTCACTAATAATGTATTTTGTAGATCATGGTCCCTTTGATAGATTCTGAAAGTTTGGTTAATATAGAGTGTTCATGAACAGAGAAATCCCTCTTTGTTTGATACGAAGGGTCAGACAGGAGTAATACAGTGGTGTTTAGTATCCATCGGAAGAATATTTAATTAGAAATATTCCGGTGTTGGTTTGAAGCAGATCAATCGCTCGTGCGAATAGTTATGGACATAAGAAGTTTATGAACATTTACTTTATTTGCACTTTATTACCCATGCGGCGGGAAACCCAGTTTCCCTCCCACCTGAGCAGTTGGAAATAGTCACAGCCCACCTGTATGAATCAACCTATGACCTTTTGTTATAATGCGAAGCCGAATTCCTATGTCCAATGAACAATGAGATTGTAGGGACCATTGAATTGTATTGTGTGTGGGGCATAAATAGGCAGGCCGACCGTATCCAGTTCACTCTCTTCAACGGTTCTCATTGCTGATAATCGGGAGCTGGATATCGAGGCGCATGCGATCGTTTCCCCTTGTGCGTAAGTTTTCTCCGTAATCATATTGTCTTACTGTGAGCCATCTCTCTCTCTCACTACTCTTTCTCTCGTATTTTCCCTTTGTTGTATTGTATTGTATTTCCTGTGTAGTTATCTGGTTAGTTGGTTTATGTTATATTGTAGTGTATCATTTGTACTGTGATTCCTTTTGCAAGTATAATAGTTATAATACATATAATAGGTTTTGGACCCTAAGCCCAGGTATCTGTGCATTCTTTATAGGGTTAAGTATTCTCTGAGCGTCGGTGACGCTCAAGCAGCTTTGTAGTTAATCAGGTTACACCAGGTTGCACTTACACTCTGTCTCTACACTAAGGTATACTGTGTATCTCATTGTTAAAGGTATAGATATAAAGGTTTTAACGTTGTAAGCGTCTGCACCGCTGGTGATCTCCTCGTAGTCCCGAGCGTACGCTACGCTATAGCGAATCATTACGTTAGTCGGCAGCCAATAGCGTGCCTGCCTGTGATCACTGGGCCGTAAGCGAACGTGACGCTTGAGCGCCTCGACTACGGTTGAGCGATCGCTACACAACTTGCGTACCCTTACGGTACTTCTTACGTAGATAGCGTACAGTGTTCTTAGACCTCTTAAGGTGTTTTATATACGATAAATATTTAGCTTTATCACCTGAGACACAATATCTATTGCCCAGGGATCTAACAGGGAGTGAACCCACTTGTGGCTGAACTTACGAAGGCGTGCTCCCACCGGGCCTAGCTCCGCCTGTGGAGCCCCAGCGACATGCGGTGGATTTTTGTAGAGGCCGGGGAGGACTTCTGTTCCTGGGAACTAGCTGTGATTTGCAGCTTCTTTTCTCTGCCCCCGCCTCTGGCAAGAAAGGACGCACCTCGGACTTTCTTGTTTCTTTATTCGAAAGGCTGCATTTAATAACGTCGTACTTTCCTAGGCTGTGCAGGAATATAAGGCAAAATATCAGAATTACCAGCTATAGCTGTGGAGACCAGGTCCGAGAACCCTTCTCCACACAATCCTCAGCCTTCCATATGCCTCTTAAGTCGGCATCATCTGTCCATTGCATATTCTACAGGACACGTCAAGCAGAAATCGACATAGCTTTGACTCTAGGACCCAATATACCCATGTCTCTTTGGGCATGTGTTATATATATACCCATCTCTTAAGACAGCATCTTTAATATATATATATCTCTATATATACATATATATATATATCTATATATCTATATGCATACTAGGGTCTCAATCTCTGCTGATAAAGTACCTGTCCACGCTGCCACAGCGCTATAAACCCATGCCGACACAATCGCCGGTCTGAGTAGTGTACTAGAATGTGCACGCTATCTGCAGGATCCCTGAGAATAGCTAGTGCTACCTTCTGTGCAAACGTGACACCCTAGGGGAAGATTCCCATCACATCCTGGCCCTAGTGGGGAAAGGATACTGCCTGAGAATCTTTTGTGGGAAGCTGCAGTCTCTTGTCTGGAGATTCACGCTCTTTTTCCTCATGAGAGGAGGGAAATTTACCTCAGCTTTCTTCCCCTTAACATGTGTACCCTTGTGTCAGGGACAAATGAGTCATCAGTGATATGCAAATCATCTTTTATTACAATAATCATATATTGAATACCTTTCAGCCATTTTTGCTGTAACTTTGCATTATCGTAGTCGACACTGGAGTCAAACTCCGTGTCGATATCAGTGTTTATTATTTTGGATAGTGAGCATTGTGAGACTCTGAAGGTCTCTGTGACATAGAGACAGACATGGGTAGATGTCCTGTCTGTTCTCTAATCTTTTGTGCAATAAATTCACCTCAGCACTTGCACATATCCAAACAGGTGTCGGCGTTGTCGACGGAGACACCCTCTCACACACATATTTGCTCTATCTCCTCCTTAGGGGAGCCTTTTACCTCAGACATGTCAACACACACGCACCGACACACTACACACACAGGGGATGCTCTATTTGAAGACAGTTCCCCCACAAGGCCCTTTGGAGAAACAGAGAGAGAGTATGCCAGCACACACCCCAGCGCTATATGACCCAGGAATCACACAGTAACTTAGTGTTAACCCAGTAGCTGCTGTATATATTGTTTTTACGCCAAATTTATGTGCCCCCCCTCTCTTTTTCACCCTCTCTATCGTGCAGGGGAGAGCCTGGGGAGCTTCCTCTCAGCGGAGCTGTGGAGAGAAAATGGCGCTGGTGAGTGCTGAGGAAGAAGGCCCCGCCCCCTCAGCGGCGGGCTTCTCCCGCGATTTTGTGTAAAATAATGGCGGGGGCTCATGCATATAACAGCGTCCAACTGTATATATGCTGCTTTTTGCCAGGAGGTAATCAATTGCTGCCCAGGGCGCCCCCCCCCCCCTGCGCCCTGCACCCTCAGTGACCGGAGTGTGTGGGTTAGTGTGGGCGCAATGGCGCACAGCTGCAGTGGTGTGCGCTACCTCATATGAAGACAGGAGTCTTCTGCCGCCGATTTTGACGTCTTCTTGCTTCAACCCGCCGGCTTCTGTCTTCTGGCTCTGCGAGGGGGACGGCGGTGCGGCTCCGGGAACGGACGACAAGGTCAGGTCCTGTGTTTGATCCCTCTGGAGCTAATGGTGTCCAGTAGCCTAAGAAGCGTAACCTAGCCGCAGTTAGTAGGTTTGCTTCTCTCCCCTCAGTCCCACGTAGCAGAGAGTCTGTTGCCAGCAGAAGCTCTCTGAAAATAAAAAACCTAACTAAAATACTTTCTTATTAGCAAGCCCAGGAGAGCTCACTAAAAGCACCCAGCTCTGGCCGGGCACAGATTCTAACTGAGGTCTGGAGGAGGGGCATAGAGGGAGGAGCCAGTGCACACCAGTAGTACTAAATCTTTCTTAGAGTGCCCAGTCTCCTGCGGAGCCCGTCTATTCCCCATGGTCCTAACGGAGTCCCCAGCATCCACTAGGACGTTAGAGAAATAGAGATTCATATGCGATGTCATGACTGCAATGAGTTCATTTAGTGTATTGTCAATCGCACACACTTCCAAACTATTACAAGCACATTTTGATTTAATTGTCTCTGCAATGTAGGAATTGTATTACATGTTCATTAAATTTCGTTAATTGGATTAATGATATTGCGTATAATTATTGAAAATAGTAGGTATGAGACTGCCTCACCATAATAACTAATTTTAACCTGGCATCAGCTTTGACCCCATTTTGGGCTAAAGTACACAAGAAAATATTTTGGGCATCCGAAGGTTAATAACCTCTAGTCTCTGACATATTACAGCTTAAGTACAATACAACTTTCTTAATATGATAATACTGCTGCCAGTATATGATCCTGTTGTACCATACAGTACTGTAATTCCTGTTATCTAGACATAACTAACTTCCCAGATTCCAGTATAAACACGCCAATATTTCTGAGTATTAATCAGTTTACCCGGTATACTGGTAAGCAAAAGATCAAGAAAATAAATAAATTTTTCTTCTACTTTTATGGGTGAATTTTAAGTTGTAATTATTTTCATGACTATAAGAGATTGCTAACATCATCCACTTGCCATATAAACAGTATATCATCTATATATCTCTGTAAAATTTGATGTTATTTCAAATCTAGTACCGTAAAAAAATTGTCCTTCCCATACCCCCATCAAGAGGTTGGCATTTGATGGGGCAATATTTTCCCCATTGCAGTTTCCTGTTTTTGAAGGCAGAAATCCCCATTAACTTCAAAAACAGTTCAACCAAAATAAAGGTCATGGGCTGATGTAATGAAGTGCGATTTTGCACAAATGTGTGAGTTTAGCGCTTAACTCGCACATTTTTCAAAGTTGACCATTGTAATGGGGTGAGGAAACCTCCAAAATCGCATGTTTCCTGCAGTCCAAAAAATCGCAATGGCAAAACTTACATCCAAATGTTTACCCATTGCAAACATACAACTCAAGCAATGTAGTAGGATTCTCACATTTAAAACATTACCAAAAAATCGACAATAAATAGACCGTTATCCGGTCTCTAGGTCAACCACACTTAGGTCGACAATGTCTAGGTCGAATAGACATTATTGGTCAACAGTTACTAGGTCAACAGGGTTTCTAGGACGACAGGGTCTCTAGGTCGACATGTTCTAGGTCGACAGGTCAAAAGGTCGACATGAGTTTTTCTTTTTTTTCTTTTTTTTAACTTTTTCATACTTAACGATCCACGTGGACTACAGTTGGAAACAGTAACCAGTGCTGAGTGCAGCAGTAGCAGAGCCATGTGAGGGGACAAAGCGAGCCATGTGAGGGGACACGGTGCACTAACTGGGGTTCCCGGTTATTGTACGGACAAAACAACAAAAACAAAAATAAAAAACTCATATCAACCTTTTGACCTGTCAACCTAGAAACCCTGTCGACCTAGAAACCCTGTCGACCTAGTTACTGTCGACCAATAGTGGTCGACCTAGACACTGTTGACCTAAATGTGGTCGACCCTCCATACCACACCTAAATAGACCAACTTCTGGCTGGCAAGACTGAACGATGCATGCACAGATCAGTGAGATCCGGGCATGCTTCTGTATGGAAAAGTAAAGAAAGAGTTAAAAAAAAAAAAAAAGACATGCAGTCCCCCCTTCCTCCGCTAAAGCATAACCAGCCCCGGGATTTTTGAGCTGGTTCTGGTTGCAAAAATACGGGGAAAAAATTGAGTAGGGCTCCTCATGTTTAAACAACCAGCATCAGGCTCTTAGACTGGTCCTGGTTCCAGAAATATGGGGGACAAAAGAAGTAGGGGGTCCTCCATATTTTTAAAACCAGCACTAGGCTCCACGACCCAGGGAGGTAATGCCACAGTTGGGGGACACTTTTATATAGGACCCTGCAGTCGAAGCATCACACACCCCAACTAGTCACTCATGGCCAGGGTTCCCTGGGAGAGTGGGAACCGATGTAATAAAGGGGTCCCCCCTCCAGGAACCCAAGGGCCAGGGATGAAGCACAATGCTGTCCCCGCAATTTGTGGGCTGTGGATGGCGGGCTGATAGCCATAAAAAGTGTAAAATAAATAAATATTGTCTTTTGCTGTGGAACAACAGGTCCCAAACCTCCCCCGAATGCTGGTACTTGGAGAACCACAAGTACCAGCATGTGGGGCATTAAAGGGCCCACTGGTACCTGTAGTTCCACAACAAAATAAATATTTAAATAAACACACCCTGTGACAGTATAATTTTATTAAATCACACTTAAACACAGTTACATATACCAACACCACTATTCACTTGTCCCGTAGAATCCGTGGGGTACTTGTAAAAAAAAAAAAGATTTATACTCGCCTAAAATCCGGTGTAGATCGGTCCACTTCTTTCCAAGTAGGCATCCACAGGGATAAAAAGAAACCCCATAAAAAACCCAAACCATGCAACTAACGGGGATCCATGTATAAAAATTCAAAATTGAGCGGGACTAGAGCGCGCCGAGGTGGGGGCGTGGCTTAGCCCTCACAGCTTACCAGCGCCATTTTCTCTCTTCACAGACTTGCAGAGACGCTGGCCCGGACCTCCACTCTCCTGATCGAGTACTGGGAGTAAAACGGGGGGGGGGGGGGCACAGTAATTTGGTGCTATTATTACAGCGCAGACATCTGATATTCTTTCTCAGTATTGTAATAGGTGCTGGGGTGTGAGCTGGTATCTCCCTCTGTGTTTCTCTAACAGGTTTCCCTGTGGGTCTGTCCCCTATAGCCAGTGTGAGTGTGTGCGTGTCAGTACGGTGTGTCGACATGTCTGAGGCTGAGTGCTCCTCCCCGGAGGAAGTTACTGGGGGTGCAGAGAAGGATTTGGGAGTGACTCTGTCGGCACCGCCGACTGCTGTTTGGTTGAATATGTTGAATACGTTGAATGCAAATGTGGCGTTATTGTCTAAAAGGCTGGATAAATCTGATTCTCAGACACAAACGTGGAGGACGCCTTGTCCCAGGTACAGGTCCCCTCAGGGTCACAAAAGCGTTCATTTACACAAATAGCTGATATGGATACCGACATGGACTCTGACTCCAGTGTCGACTATAGTGAGGCCAGTTTACATCCAAAATTGGTTAAGAGTATTCAGTACATGATTGTGGTTATTAAAGATGTTTTACATATTTCTGAGGTACCTGCGGTTCCTGATACAAGGGTTTGTTTGTATAAGGGAAAGAAGCTTGAGGTGACGTTTCCCCCCTCTCATGAACTGAATGCTCTTTGTGAAAAGACTTGGGAATCTCCTGATAAAAGGTGGCAGATTCCCAAGAGAATTTTTATGGCCTATCCTTTCCCCTCTGATGATAGGGAAAAGTGGGAGTCATCGCCCAATGTGGACAAAGCTCTGTCACGGCTGTCCAGGAAGGTGGCGCTTACGTCTCCCGACACTGCTGCCCTCAATCTGTATTTGAAAACTTTCAAGTTCATGATGGAATCTCTTCGAGCAGTGATCTCCAGTCTAGAAGGGGGGATTTTATGGCGCCAGTCGACATAAAAGATGCCTATTTACACGTCCCAATATATCCTCCACATCAAGCTTTCCTAAGATTTGCAGTGCAGGATTGTCATTACCAATTTCAGACGTTGCCGTTTGGCCTTTCCACGGCCCCGAGGGTCTTCACCAAAGTGATGGCCAAAATTATGGTACTCCTACGCAAGCAGGGTGTCACAATTATCCCGTACTTGGACGATCTCCTGATAAAGGCGAGATCAAAGGAGCAGTTGCTAAGAAATGTGGAACTCTCCCTGACGGTTCTGCAACATCATGGTTGGATTCTAAATTTGCCAAAGTCTCAGTTGATTCTGACATCTCGGCTGCCTTTCTTAGGCATGATCCTGGACACGGAACTGCAGAGAGTGTTTCTTCCAGCGGAAAAAGCTCTGGAAATCCAATGCATGGTCAAGGAGATTCTGAAACCGGCAAAAGAGTGTCGATTCATCAATGCACTCGAGTGCTAGGGAAGATGGTTGCGGCTTACGAAGCCATTCCGTTTGGCAGGTTTCATGCCCGGGTGTTTCAGTGGGACCTGCTGGACCAATGGTCCGGGTCTCACCTACACATGCACCGGAAAATAATTCTATCTTCCAGGACCAGAATATGCCTCTTGTGGTGGCTGCAAAGTTCTTACCTTCTAGAGGGACGCAGGTTCAGGATCCAGGATTGGGTCCTGCTAACCACGGATGCAAGTCTCCAAGGCTGGGGAGCAGTCACACAAGGAAGAAGTTTCCAGGGAAAATGGTCAAGCCAGGAAACTTGTCTCCACATCAACGTTCTGGAGTTAAGAGCCATTTACAACGGCCTTCTACAAGTGGAACACCTTCTTCGAGGTCTACCTGTCCTGATTCAGTCGGACAACGTAACAGCAGTGGCGTACGTAAACCGCCAGGGCGGAACAAAGAGTAGAGTGGCGATGGCGGAGGCCACAAGAGTTCTCCGCTGGGAGGAAAAGCACATGAGCGCTCTGTCAGCAGTCTTCCTTCCGGGCGTGGACAACAGTGGCGTGCGGTGAGGTCAGTGGCTGGTGAGGCACTGCAGCCGTAAAATATCCGCCGATTACTGCCAATGACCCCTACCACCGCGAACCAATGCCCGCTACCACCGCCATCCCTTATACCTGCTACCCCCGCCACTAATGGCCACCACCCCCGCCAATAGCTTACAAATTTGTCCATCATCAACTGCCCAGGCCCCCCGCCACTAATTCGCATCTCGGTCCAATACCGTCGCTGTCAATGCCTGCAGCCTGCCTGCTCATAAAACTTGTGATGGGCAGGCGGCTAATATATTGTACATTTTTATTAAATAATTATTAGTGTTTGGGACTAGGGAGGGAGTGGGAGGAGGACATGAATGCAATTTTGTTGTCCAGGGCTTGCGGCGTGGGTGCGACGCTATTAAGTTAATGGAACTCCTGGACAACAAAATAGCCAGCAGTGGGTGACAGAGAGAGGATGACGCCAGGTAGAAGATGACAGCAGTGGGTGAGAGGGAGAGGGTGACAGCAGTGGGTGACAGGGAGATGGTGATGTCAGGGAGAGGGTGACAGCACTCAGTAACAGGGAGAGGGTGACACCAGCAAGAAGATGACAGGAAGAGTGTGACGCCAGGGAGAGGGTGACAGCAGCAAGTGTCAGGAAGTGACGCCAGGGAGAGGGTGACAGCAGCGGGTGACAGAGAGTGACGCCAGGAAGAGGGTGACAGCAGCAGGTGACTAGTAGTGGGTGACACCAGCGAGAAGATGACAGAAAGAGTGTGACGCCATGGAGAGGGTGACAGCAGCGGGTGACAGGGAGTGACGCCAGGGAGAGGGTGACAGCAGCGGGTAACAGGGAGTGATGCCAGGGAGAGGGTGACAGCGGGTGACAGGAAGTGACGCCAGGGAGAAGGTGACAGTAGCGGGTGACAGGGAGTGACGCCAGGGAGAGGGTGAAAGCAGCGGGTGACAGGGAGTGACGCCAGAGAGAGGGTGACAGCAGCAGGTGACAGGGAGTGACGCCAGGGAAAGGATGACAGCAGCGGGTGACAGGTAGTGACGCCAGGGAGAGGGTGACAGCAGCGGGTGACAGGGAGTGACGCCAGGGAGAGGGTGACAGCAGCGGGTGACAGGGAGTGACGCCAGGGAAAGGATGACAGCAGCGGGAGACAGGTAGTGACGCCAGGGAGAGGGTGACAGCAGCGGGTGACAGGAAGTGATGCCAGGGAAAGGATGACAGCAGCGGGTGACGGAGTGACGTCAGGGAAAGGATGACAGCAGCGGGTGACAGGTAGTGACGCCAGGGAGAGGGTGACAGCAGCGGGTGATGCCAAAGGCATCTAGCGCACCACCCTCACTCAGAGCCCCCCCCCCACATAGCTGTCCCTGACTCACACAGGATCTCCACCACCACAAACATAGCTGTCCTCCATCACTCAATTCCCCTCCTCCCAAACACACACAGTATACCACCCTCGCTCATATCACAGATCCCCAAAGACAGCTCCCCCCCTCCAGCTTCCCTCCCCTCAAGCACACAGATCCGCACCTCCCACCACACACTGGTATTCCCTGAGAGTGCTTACCGTTGCTGATCTTATTTCCGCTGCGGGGAAGATCAGTGGATGAGCCCGAAGTTTACAAGTCCTAGGATTAGTGTCTCCATACTAGCGGCGCACTGTGGGCATAGCGGGTGCCGCTCCGCCTACACCACGCCCGCTGTATGGAGACAGTGACCGCTCATCAAGCTCCACATGTGACCCGCTCCCTGCTTCCTTTCCCTGAACACTGACAGCCGTGCGGGTACTGCGGCTGCGGGGCTCATTGCGATCGGCTAGTGGCTACATCTAGTAATGTAAAGTTAATCTAAAAATGTACTAGATGACAGGGGGGGCATGTTTCTTGGTGCTCCCCTCCCCGAATCGACCACTGACCAATAATTTCTGACAAAGTGACAGGGGCGTGCTTTCATATGGGCTGAAAGCACTCCCCTGTCAAAGCGGCACTTGTACTAGGTGCCGCTTAAAGGGCTTTTTTCAATGGGTTTCTGATGCCTACTGCTTGGCCCTGCCCCCCGCTTCCGGCCCTTTCACTCTAACAGCAGGAGGCACCGAGAGCGGTGCCTCCGAAACACTTTGAAAACAGCTTTCTCCAAAGTTAATAATGATTAAAATATTATAAAGGCTAAAGCAGATACTTATGACACAGAATATGTGTCATAAGTATCTTATTTGTATTATTTTAATCATTAAGGAGAGGGGAGGCACTGCCTCCCCTGCCTCCCCTGACTGCACGTCCCTGCTGGACAACTGGGAAGCAGACTTCCTCAGCAGACACGATCTCCATCCAGGAGAGTGGGCTCTTCATCAAGAGGTATTTGCAGAAGTGACAAGGCATTGGGGAATTCCTCAAATAGACATGATGGCGTCTCGCCTCAACAAGAAGCTTCCGAGGTATTGTTCCAGGTCGAGGGACTCCCAAGCCAGTGCAGTGGACGCCCTGGTAACTCCGTGGGTTTTTCAGTCGATATATGTGTTCCCTCCACTTCCTCTCATTCCGAAAGTGTTGAGGATCATAAGACGAACAAGGGTTCCGACAGTACTTGTCGTTCCAGTTTGGCCACAGAGGGCCTGGTATCCGGATCTTCAGGAATTGCTCATAGAAGATCCTTGGTCACTTCCTCTCAGAGAGGATCTGTTACTGTAGGGGCCATGCGTATTTCAAGACTTACCGCGGCTGCGTTTGACGGCGTGGAGGTTGAACACCAAATCCTAGCTCGAAAGGGTATTCCCGGGGAAGTCATCCCCACTCTCCTTAAGGCTAGAAAAGAGGTCACCGCGAAGCATTATCCCCGTATTTGGAGAAAATATGTATCGTGGTGTGAAGCCAAGAAAGCTCCTACGGAGGAGTTTCAGCTAGGTCGTTTCCTCCATTTTTTGCAGGCAGGCGTGGACGCAGGCCTGAAATTGGGTTCCATTAAAGTGCAGATTTCAGCTTTATCTATTTTCTTTCAAATAGAGTTGGCCGCCCTTCCAGAGGTTCAGACTTTCGTGAAAGGAGTGCTGCATATCCATCCTCCGTTTGTGCCACCCGTGGCACCGTGGGATCTTGACGTGGTGTTACAATTTCTTATGTCTCACTAGTTTGAACCTTTGCGAAAGGTTGAGTTGAAATTTCTCACTTGGACGGTGGTCATGCTTTTGGCCTTGGCGTCCGCCAGACCGGTGTCGGAATTGGCGGCTTTGTCTCACAAGAGCCCATATTTGATTTTCCATGTGGATAGAGCGGAATTGAGGACTCGTCGACAATTTCTGCCGAAGGTGGTTTCTTCGTTTCACATAAATCAACCTATTGTTGTGCCTGTGGCTACGGATACCGTGACGGTGCCAAAATCTCTCGATGTCGTAAGAGCTTTGAAGATTTATGTCAACAGAACGGCTCGTGTTAGGAAAACAGAGGCTATATTTGTCCTGTATGCTTCCAACAAGATTGGAAATCCTGCTTCCAAGCAGACTATTGCACGCTGGATTTGTAATACGATTCAGCATGCTCATTCTACGGCTGGATTGCCGTTGCCGAAGTCAGTGAAGGCCCATTCTACCAGGAAGGTGGGCTCATCTTGGGCGGTTGCCCGAGGGGTCTCGGCACTTCAATTTTGATGAGCAGCTACGTGGTCGGGTTCAAACACGTTTGCTAAGTTCTACAAGTTTGATACCCTGGCTGATGAGGACCTCATGTTTGCTCAATCGGGGCTGCAGCGTCGTCCGCACTCTCCCGCCCAGTCTGGAGCTTTGATATAGACCCCATGGTACTTTTGGAGTCCCCAGCATACTCTAGGACGTAAGAGAAAATAGGATTTTAATACCTACCGGTAAATCCTTTTCTCCTAGTACGTAGAGGATGCTGGGCGCCCATCCCAGTGCGGACTGTTGCTTGCAGTTGTATTGTTAGTTGTTGTTTTCAGTTACACGAAGGTTGTGTATTGGTTATATTCAGCTTGTTGCTGTCTTTAGTTCATACTGTTATCTGGCATTCCTGGTAATCCAGTTGTACGGTGTGGTGTGGTGTGGTGTGAGCTGGTGTGTATCTCGCCCTTGGTTTAACAAAAATCCTTTTCCTCAAAATGTCCGACTCCCTGGGCACAGTTCCTATAACTGAGGTCTGGAGGAGGGGCATAGAGGGAGGAGCCAGTTCACACCCATTCAAAGTCTTATAGTGTGCCCATGTCTCCTGCAGATCCCGTCTATACCCCATGGTCCTTTTGGAGTCCCCAGCATCCTCTACGGACTAGAAGAAAAGGATTTATCGGTAGGTATTAAAATCATATTTTTTTCCATGTCTGTTCTGACTTGTTGCCAATCCTGTTCTCTATACTCACGGTTGTTTGGACACTGGTATCTGTCTTGATTGGTGTATTTGTTATATTTTGAAGGGAATTTTACATTATTCTTTATCCTATTCTCTGGGTTTGGCCACTTATGGATTTAACCACTAATGTAGTCTCTTATATCTCGCATAAAATGTATATTGCTTTCTCAAGATTATCTAATTCTCCAGGTTATCTAGTTTATACTGAATCTCTTTTACATCCCTTTTAAATTCTTTACTTTCCTCACACTTAGTTAATTTGGATTCTAATGTACCCATCTCATCTTCCAATTTTGCAAGCTTTGTTTTTTGTTCTTTAGTAATCAGCCCTATGAGTTTAGCAGAACATTCCTCCAAAATAGAATTCAAACTGCTCAAAAAAAAGCCTCATTATCACCCCCAAAGGGTTGGTGCTTTATTACTTCTAGATACTTCTCCAAAGTGACAATGTCATATCACCCTTTTAATTCCTTAGTGGCTAACTTTTTTAGAGAGTTCAAATACCCAAAATGGTCATCCTAATCATCATCCATCTGGATCACCTGTTCATCTTCCACAGAAATGTTTTTAATTTTTTGAGACCTCTTAGTTCTATCTTTAAACAACGGTATCTCTGTAAGCAGCAGTTCAAGGCAACTAACAGACAATATGCACCAAAAAACAATAAATGCCTCTAATTTGCGCTAGAGGGGAAGCTGCGCCTCTTGATGAACTCACTGTTAGTTTAAGTCCTAACCTAAAACACACCATTACAAAATCACAGGACGCTATTAGTTTAAAGTATAGGGCTATGCTTGCCTCTTTCTTAAAAAGCAATATTCTACCACTTAGAACAATTATTCAGATATACAATCTTAAAATTCAAATATTTAATTTGCCATAAAATTACATAAAAATATTTTTGCCATCCACATTGAACAGTACATATTATGAGGAATAATCACAATGTGATTCCACACAATGTGATACACAATATGTTTCCATAGAAACATAGAATTTGCCGGCAGATAACAACCACTTGGCCCATCTAGTTTGCCCTTTTTTTTAACCATATTTTTATCTCAAAACTTATTTGATCCTTATTTCTTTGTAAGGATATCCTTATGTCTATCCCACGCATGTTTAAATTGCTCTACTGTCTTAGCCTCTACCACCTTTGATGGGAGGCTATTCCACTTGTCCACTACCCTTTATGTGAAGTAATTTTTTCTCATATTTCTCCTGAACCTCCCCCCCTCCAGTCTCAGTGCATGTCCTCGTGTCCTATTGCTTCTCTTCATTTGGAGAATGTTTCCCTCCTGGACTTTGTTAAAACCTTTGATATATTTGAAAGTTTCTATCATGACCCCCTTTCCCTTGTCTGCTCCAAACTATACATATTGAGATTTTTTAGTCTTTCTGGGTATGTTTTGTGATGTAGGCCATGCAGCATTTTAGTTGCCCTTCTTTGTATAGTCTCTAATGTATTAATATCCTTTTGAAGATATGGCCCCCAAAATTGAACACAGTATTCTTGACGAGTCCATACCAATAGGCATTTGGTATAAATCCACAAGTAGACGATGTCTGTTAATGAAGTGGATGTTGAATTCCAAACCAACGCGTTTCATCACAAGGGCTTCGTCAGGAGTAAAATATGAGTGCTAGAGAAAACAAACTAATAGAAGAACATTGTGGGTACACATAAATCACTCGCTAATTGTAGTTGTACAACTACCAGCAGAAGAATGGAAATTCATGTACAAGTTTTACAGACTGTTCACAATGTCATTTTGCAAGATAATGAATTTTTAATTGATGGAAAAATCTACAAAGTCACAATGGTACATAATATCATCTCTTATTATAGAAAAAAATATTTTTATATACAATAATCAGTTGAATAACAGATGGACAACCTTAATGATACATACCAATAGGTAGTAATTCAAAGTTTAGAATTAAGCAGAAAAATCCACTACACTTGTGGAGATTTTTAACTCCTAGTCTAGTATTAACATGAAACACATCCAATTTTAAAAACTCCATGAGAATATCACTTTGTGAGACATCACAATGAAGTGTTTTCAAAATTTACATAAAATTATCAATGTGAGATACATCATGATAGAGTGATAATTGGTCATCAGAAATGATTACATGACTACAGTGGCCCAATGACTCCTGATAATACTGTGATTAGCAATGTCTGTATATATTTTTATAGAGTTTACCTATTCCCCTCTACTGGATCAACTGCTATGGTGTTACCAATATCTATCCACTGGATTAATGTCTACGATATCTATCATTAGAAACTACACTTATTGCAATCGTGGTTGCGGTTGCGCTTTGTATTGAGACACTACTGTCTCTGAAAAAATTATTTGGACGATCAGGGGGGTTTCAGGATACTCAGAAACCCCCCCTTGAGTGCACCACTACTGATAATGTAAACTTCATGCGCAATACCCAATACAGAATTTCCTGTTTGCTATCGACTACTGTATCTCCCACCACCCACAAATCCCAAAAAGAAAATCCTGCAATATACTTCTTACAAAAAAGGAAAAGATTTTTTGATGTGAAAAGAAAGTTTACCAATGTATAATGTCCATAAAATGTTTAATGAAGTCAATATAATGATGAACATCATTGGATGCAATATATACTGATGAATATCACTGCATGCAATAAAGAAGACAGGTAAGGGCATTTAAATAATACCTTTAAAATCAGAAAAATCTAAACTTTATAAACTATGTAACAATTTGCAATTTCTTTGTTACAGGAAAATAAATCTGAAAGAAATGTGAGAAAGAAATGTGAAGATTACATTTTCTATAAAAATGAGTCAAACTGTACATATGTGGTGGGATATAATGGTGTCCGAGTGTGCTGGAGGTGCTGAGTTTGCTTGTTGAACTCTGACATTTTTTTTAAAGCGGCAGTAACTTACAAGTCATGCTTTTACCTTGTAAATGACTGCTGCTTAAAAAAATGGCCTAGTACGGACAGCATCCCGCACCTCCAGCAAATCTTGGATGTCATTACAACCCGCCGCAGATGATAGAAATCCTTCTTCCCTGTAAATTAGGATGTACTGGTTTTGTACTGCACCACAATAGGATCACTTTTTAACAGAGCCATTTTGGTTCTAAAGAAAGCATGCCATCGCTTCCTTGCTCATTCTACAGGAGATTTTTTCTGAAGGTGTCTTTGTTCATTAGGCAGTACTTCTAATCCATGTTCAATTCTGTGTATTAAATCCGCCTGATCTCTGATCTCCATCAAAGCATTGATTCTTTCCTGATAACCTGCTTTAGCTTCTTGTTTTTCACTCATGGAGGCGCTTCAGACTTTGGGAGGACTTGTTAATAAGGCCACACACTTGTTTTTTCAAATCATCATATTCTTTATTTAGCTCTTGGAACAACTTTTCTTCATTGATCACATCTCCGTAGGCTTCTTCGTATTTTTGCTTCAGCTCCTCGTAGGTTCTTTTCTCTTTCTTATATTCATAATCCCACTTATACTTTTGATTGTAGTGAACATTCCAGTAACATTTTCCCGGACATTGGGTACAGTATCCTTTTTTCATTACAGAACATTTATATTTTCTTTTATCCCAAGCAATTCCACAGGAATTGTGGCAGGTAAAGTGACATTGCTGGCAGTTTGTTAAATAGCCGCTTGTTACCTCTTCCTGTACAGGAACAGTTACCTCTACTTCATATTCAAAGTTTTTATTGGCATCCATACGGTCCTTGTTCTGCTGCAGAGCTTCCTGGGGTTTCTTTATTGCATCCAAATTCATTAGTCCAGCCTTAATCTGTGGCTGTACGGCCTGCATCGTAATCTCAAGCTGTTTCCTTTCCATGAGGACTTCCTTGGGCAGTGTCAGACTCTTGGTTTCTATTTTACTCAGATAGCTGAAAAATTAGCTCATGCTTTTCTCCCCCATCTTCCAGAACATTTCATTAAAGTTCATATCACTGGTCTGATTGTTGGCAAATAGAGCTGAATTGTTGAACTTGAAGTGAACGGGGTCACCATTACTGTCCACAGGGCAGGGGATGTCAGCTGCTTTTATGGCCTCTAGTACTGGAGGTTTTGCACCATCTGAGAAGTTGATCAGGATTATTATGTTGTCTCTGATATCTTTCCCAAAGATAGAAAACACAGCATTAAATATATATTTTTGGGTGGGAGTCAACCGAGCCAAAGATGCCTGAACTACAAAGCACACAGCGTCTATCTGATCAATGCCATTGTCTGCTGTAAAAAATGCATCTATGTCATCTGTGATCTTCTTGTCCTGCTCTATTCCTCGTGTGTCTCCAAACCCTGGTGTGTCTATAATGGTGAGGGAATAAGGGATTCTGTAGCCACTTTCATGGTTCATCTTGTAGGCTCTAACTACAGAGGTTTGGCTGTGAGATTCAGATTTACCTGTAACCTCGTCTACAAGTTTGAACCTAAAGTCATCTTTCCATTCCACACCCAAGATGTAGTTGGCCATACCATTGATCAGGGTTGTTTTTCCTGATCCTGTAGCTCCTACTAATAGAATCACTTTATTAGGTTTCTGAAGGTTTTCTTTTCCCAGGTTGTACTTAAGATATTTAGAGTCACAAAGATCTGTTTTCAGTAGATATGTGGTGGTTTCTTCTTCTTCCTGTCCCTTTGTTAGCATCATGGGGGTCATTCCGAGTTGTTCGCTCTGTATTTTTTTCTCGCAACGGAGCGATTAGTCGCTAATACGCATGCGCAATGTCCGCAGTGCGACTGCGCCAAGTAAATTTGCTATGCAGTTAGGTATTTTACTCACGGCATTACGAGGTTTTTTCTTCGTACTGGTGATCGTAATGTGATTGACAGGAAGTGGGTGTTTCTGGGCGGAAACAGGCCGTTTTATGGGTGTGTGCGAAAAAACGCTACTGTTTCTGGGAAAAACGCGGGAATGGCTGGAAAAACTGAGGAGTGTCTGGGCGAAAGCTGGGTGTGTTTGTGACGTCAAACCAGGAACGAAACTGACTGAACTGATCGCAGATGCCGAGTAAGTCTGGAGCTACTCAGAAACTGCTAAGAAGTGTCTATTCGCAATTCTGCTAATCTTTCGTTCGCAATTTTGATAAGCTAAGATTCACTCCCAGTAGGCGGCGGCTTAGCGTGTGCAATGCTGCTAAAAGCAGCTTGCGAGCAAACAACTCGGAATGACCCCCCATATTTTCTTCAATATGTTGATGTTTGCCATAACATGTTTCCTTTGCTGTCATCACTACAATCTCATCACTGGGAGCACTCTCTCCAGAATCACCACATATGGCTGACAAAAGTATTATGTAGGATGTCATTGGCATTAGACCCTCAATATTACAAGTTTTTACCTTTTTTCCTGATTTATATTCCAGCCATCTCTCATCTAGATTTTCAGTCTCCACCTTATATTCAACTTTGTACTCAGTTATTGTGGCTCCATCTCCGATTATAGTCGGTTTCTTAAATTGTAATGTAATGTATGATGGTTTTGCAGTGACGTATATGGCTTCAGGTGGACTAGTGGGAAGGGTTCTCTCTTCTGTAACATCACTGGCAATACTGAGTCCTGGTTTACACATTGCAGAGTATCTCAGCTGATATTTTGTATTAGGCATTAGTCCTGTAACTGTGATCTTCTGGTCTTTATTTGTTATAAAATGGGACCAGTTCTCCTCCTCAGCAGATCTATACTCTATGCTGTATCCCTCTATGAACTCTTTCCCAAAGTCTGCAGGACTGAGGGTGAGATCCATACTATCATGGGTTCTACCACTGATGACTGGGAGATTAGGTTTAGCTGGAGGCTCAAACTTTTCACTTAGCAAATCTCCACAATCATACAGATAAATGGAGACTCCACGATTTCTCTGGTCTGGGACAGATGAGATAATAAATTGAGTTTCCTCAATGAATGCATTGGTACCAGCAAATTCCTGAAATGCTCTCAAACATCTTCTGGCATCATTGTCCTTGAACCACGGTGAGATGATTTTATTCTCATAGACATTATATCCAGGTGATTGGAGACAATTACACATATCAGAAAGATATGTCTCCTTGTTTAATGAAGCAAAATTAAAACACACAACATATTCAATCAAAGGGTCAGATATTAGTTTGTTTCTTTCAGTCTCAGATGGGAATACTTTGATGTTGGACAGCATTTTAACGTAGGAGCTCACAGTATCCATCTCCTGTTCTTTTCTGCTCAAAAACTGTGTAATGTGGAAGATTTCAAATGGAGATTGTTGTATACTAAGTAAAATATCAGCAAGTGCAGCTTCTTCTAATCTCCCATCACGTATAGCGGGTAAGATCTGTTCAAGCTGCTTCTTAAATGTGAGGGTAAATAGATCACACTGCTCTCTGAACTGAATTATGTTACTCTTGATGTCTGGAAAGGTCTCTGCAGCTGGATGTTTCATCAGATCATTACAGTGTATGGTAACGTCTATCATTTGCTGTATCACCTTTTCTGTCCTGTAAACAAGATCTTCACTGATGTCTCTAACCAACCGGGCAGCTTTACTGTCCAGTTCCCCCAGTGGATACAGCCATATTATCACAGGTACAGCCTTTTCCCCTTTCTCTCCTAGTAACTTTGGGAGGTCAGTATAACTGTTTATGGCATCTTCATATGTGACCGGATTTCTCTCCAGGGCAAAGTCTCCATGAACTGTACAGCTAAATTTTTTAACTTCTTCCTTATCTTTATCATTCATTGCTTGTCCTTTAGTTGTAATTGAGGGAATATTTCTAACCATAACCTGGAGATTTTCTTGTATTTGTTTAGTGCTCTCTGATGTAGACACCTCACGGTCAAATATAAAGAAAGCTTGAGCACCATATATAATACCAGTGACTACATGGGTGGCCATCCCTTTGTCAAACACATCACGAAAAGTCATGTTCTGTATACCTAAATGGTCCATGCTCAAATACTCAAACCTTGTGGTCCTAGAGTACTTTAGGGTGACTCTGGCTTGGTTCTTAGAGGTCTTCTTGTCATTTAGATAAAGCGCAGATCCACCAACTTCTATTAGACCAGAGAGTAAACTGGCTTTTATAGATACTGAGACATCTAGGGCTGATGATTTATCAGACACTGTGTCTGAGGCTATAATGTCAAACGATGTGTTCTCTTGAGTCAGCTGTGCCATAACAAATTCCACCCTGTATCTATTGTAACCTTTCTATTTTATACATGTGTTTTATATAACAACGTGTTGAGCAGAAACAGCTTCTGTACTAGTAAGAACAAATTGTGACATTACCAGTGTGCTACATAAGAGTAAAAATAAGAGACACAAAGATGAAGTAGTAGAAGTGAAATAAAGATACAATATAAAGAACACTGCATGTTAGTGGTAGATGTCCAGTAGTAGATCAGGGCAAGCTGAATGGCAGTTTAGGGAATGATTTTAGAGAAGAAGAGCTGCAGTAATCATCCTCTGTGACAGAAGAATGGGTCATGGAAGGCAGAAGCAGAAATAGGAAGAAGATGTGTGACATTAGAAGATACAGAAGGTGTGACTTGGTGAATAGCTTCCTCCTCAGCTTTGGAATAGTCAGCACAGTCATCCATTGCAGTGGTAGAAGTGGAGATGCCTTAGAGTGTCACTTGCAGTAGTGATGAAGTCATGGAGAATAAGGGGGAAGGATTGGGGGAGTAGTAGTTGGTGATACAGCTGTCAGAGTCTTTAGAGGAGTAAACAGATGAAGGGGAAGACCAAGCTGGAAGCTACATACAGTACATCATTTAATGGAATACCAGAATGGAGAAATGTGAGGTTTGATGGAGGTGGAGAAAAGATGAGACAGGTAAAATGAGATGAGAGAAAGAAATGCAGGAAGCATGAGAAATCCAATATAATTTTTTTAACCTTTTGTAGAGTTCCATATTTCATAACTATAAGACAAATTGTTGAAATGTGACTGTGGAAAAGTCTAAACATATAAAATGCCTGAGCAGAGCTCAAACACATGACACATAGAGGTCATGTATTTAATCACACAGAATTGCACAGCCACCTCCTGCTAATTTCCCTATGGTAGTGGTTCCCAAAGTTAGTCCTCAGCACCCCAGCAGGTGCAGTCATTACTCACTGATACATTTGAAAAGATCCACAGGTGGAGCTGATTATTTCACTTGTGATTCTTCAAGGAGACCTGTAAAATGAGAATTGTTGGGGGTCCTGAGGACTGAGTTTGAGAACCTGTTTTCTAATGCATTGATAGGTCAGTCAGTAAACTATTATGATAGAGTTCTAGATACTTAAATAAAGATAGTAACAGGAAACCCTTATATTCCAGGCATACAGTATAGGGACTTATTTTTAGATTGGAGTAAAGAAAAAAAGCCAGTACGGTAACTGTGCACCTTGGTAAAACCATGCTACACTGCAGGTGGGCAGATGAAAAATGTGTAGAGCTGTAGATATGAGAGGGGAGAGTCCAAAAGGAAATGAAATTTTGTTGTACAAATAAAGCTGCCCAGTATTTGTGGGCTGCATGTAACATAAATAAATGTATTTGCAGCCGTTGCAGTGCAACACCGTTTGTGCAGGTGACAAATGACCCTCTCCTTTTTGCTTTACTCCCAAGTCAGAATCAGTTGCATAGTGAGACGGAGCATTTCCTAATGTATTCAACTCATTCACTAGAAAATAAAATCAAAGAGTTTTGGTCCTTAATTCTTCTCCACTAACTATAAGAAAAATAAGCATTTGAAATAGACAAAGGTGTAGAATCTGTATAGAGTGCGCACTAATTAGCAGCTTGATAAAGTGCAAGACACACAGAGGCAACTCTCAAAAAATACCTCCACCCCAAACAAGTTGGGAACAATTGCAAAAAGAATATGGAGTCAATACCAATTACCAGGTGAAAAAGAGCATATAAGTCTGTGAGTCCACAGCAACCACAGCACCTCCTGCACCACATCCACTGATCCTCCGCACTGGATCTGCCGGTTCAATCAATGTTTGGATTCAGCCAACGCGTTTCTACCCTTTACATTGGGTCTTTTTCAAGGCATCCAGCAATATCTGCATCACCGCCAGCGGGTGGTTTTAGAAATTTGATCCTTTTCCTGGCAGCTCCAGTGGCAGTAGAAAATGAAGGGGGAGCTGTTGGCGGGTCACGTTCCACTTGCCTTGACAATTGTCTCACTAGCAGGTCTTTGAACATCTGCAGACTTGTGTCTGCCGGAAAGAGAGATACAACGTAGGCTTTAAAACCTAGGATCGAGCACGGTGACCAAAGTGCATTCCCCCTCCTTTGCCTATATCGTAGGCAGATGTATAGGCTTGAATGGCCTTTTGCTGCTCTTCCATCCTCTGAAGCATATAGAGGGTTGAATTCCATTTGGTTGCCACCTCTTGCTTCAGCTGATGGCGGGGAATGTTCAGGAGTGTTTGCTGGTGCTCCAGTCTTCGCACACAGTGGCTGAATGCCGAAAGTGGTGCGCAATTCTTCGGGCCACCTTGCATGCCCCTGTCATTTTTAAAAAAATTCTGCACCACCAAATTATTTGTATGTGCAAAACATGGGACGTGCTGGAATTTGCCCACATGTAATACACGCACAATATTGGTGGCATTGTCCGATGTCACAAATCCCCAGGAGAGTCCAATTGGGGTAAGCCAATCTACGATGATGTTCCTCAGTTTCCGTAAGAGGTTGTCAGCTGTGTGCCTCTAATGGAAAGCGGTGATACAAAGCGTAGCCTGCCTAGGAACGAGTTGGCGTTTGCGAGATGCTGCTACTGGTGCCGCCGCTGCTTTTGTTGCTGCGGGAGGCAATACATCTACCAAGTGGGCTGTCACAGTCATATAGTCCTTAGTCTGCCCTGCTCCACTTGTCCACATGTCCATGGTTAAGTGGACATTGAGTACAACTGCATTTTTTAGGACACTGGTGACTATTTTTCTGACGTCTGTGTACATTCTCGGTATCGCCTGCCTAGAGAAGTGGAACCTAGATGGTATTTGGTACCGGAGACACACTACCTCAAGAAATTCTCTAAGTCCCTGTGAACTAACGCCGGATACCGGACGCACGTCTAACACCAACACAGCTGCCAAGGCCTGAGTTATCCGCTTTGCAACAGGATGACTGCTGTGATATTTCATCTTCCTCGCAAAGGACTGTTGGACAGTCAATTGCTTACTCGAAGTAGTACAAGTGGTCTTCCGATTTCCCCTCTGGGATGACGATTGACTCCCAGCAGCAACAACAGCAGTGCCAGCAGCAGTAGGCGTTACACTCAAGGATCCATCGGAGAATTCCCAGTCAGGAGAGGACTCGTTAGACTTGCCAGTGACATGGCCTGCAGGACTACTGGCGTTCCTGTCTAAGGAGGAAATTGACACTGAGGGAGTTGGTGGTGTGGTTTGCAGAAGCTTGTGTACAAGAGGAAGAAGGGATTTAGTTGTCAGTGGACTGCTTCCACTGTCACCCAAAGTTTTTGAACTTGTCAATGACTTCTGATGAATGCGCTCCAGGTGATGTATAAGGGAGGATGTTCCTAGGTGGTTAACGTCCTTACCCCTACTTATTATGGCTTGACAAAGGCAACACATGGCTTGACACCAGTTGTCCGCATTTCCGTTTAAATAATTCCACAATGAAGAGGTGATTTTTTTTGTATTTTGACCAGGCATGTCAATGGCCTTATTCATCCCACGGACAACAGGTGTCTCCCCGGGTGCCTGACTTAAACAAACCACCTCTCCATCAGAATCCTCCTGGTCAATTTCCCCTCAGCACCAGCAACACCCATATCCTCATCCTGGTGTACTTCAACAGTGACATCTTCAATTTGAATATCAGGAACTGTACTGTGGGTGCTCCTTCGCAGAATTGCAGGGGGCGTGCAAATGGTGGAAGAAGCTACCTGTTCCCGTCCAGTGTTGGGAAGTTCAGGGAAGTGGATCTTGATCTTTCCCTATTTTACCCTACACATTTTTGTTCTCCATTTTTTAATGTGTGGAATTATATGCCATCTGCAAACCGTTACATGGCTGAGGGGTATTCACAATCTCAAGCAGAGCTTTGATAGAACAGTGGAGGAGTTGCAGGGGGTACACAGGTAGAAGAGGACGAGGACAATCAGGTAGCTAGCTGGGTCACGGTTAGAAGGAAGTAGAAGAGGGGGAGACAGGACATCTCCGAACCACTGTGACTGGACTGGACTGATGCAGCACAACACACGGACACTGAGGATGGAGACACGTCCTCTCTCTACACTCTCCAATGCCAGAGTGAAAATGGCGGCTACGCGCGGCTGTTTGTATGGAATCCAAACCCCGCTAGAATCCAACAGTGGGATGATGACGTGTTGCCTCATTCTGGTTTCTGAGTCAGGCAGGAAAACCCGAGCCTGACTCGGATCCGGGCTCATGACGTGAGGTGTGGTAGGGTTCGGTTCTCTGAGAACCGAACCCGCTCATCTCTAGAAATAATATATTACCTGTGCCACGTGCTAGTCCAGGGAGGTAGAGGGAGACTAGGGAGGTAAATGTGTGGCTTAGAGACTGGTGTAGGAAAGGGGGGTTTCTGTTCTTGGAACACTGGGTGGACTTCTTAGTCAGGTGCCATCTTTTTTGTCGCGATGGATTGCACCTGAATGAGGAGGGGGCAGCAGTGCTGGGGGGAAGAATGGTTAGAAGGTTGGAGGAGATTTTAAACTAGATGCCTGGGGGGAAGGATTAGTAAGAATTAGTGGGACATCTAGAGAGCGAAGAAAAGCGGAATGTATAACGTATAATGGGGGTGGAGAGGGGGAAGGAGAAAAATAGTCAGCGATGGTAATTTAAGGAAAACTCAAGTTCCTAAGGAAAAGTTATTTACAACAAAACTTACGGATCAGGGAACTACTAAACTTAAATGTATGATTGCAAATGCAAGAAGCCTAACAAGTAAAATGGGGGAATTAGAAACAATTGCACGTAATGACCAATATGATATACAGTAATAGGCATTACAGGGACATGGTGGGATGATTCTCATGACTGGGCAGCAAACATGGAGGGGTACACCCTCTTCTGGAGAGATAGAACTAATAAAATGGAGGGGGTGTTTGTTTTTATGTTAAGCCATTCTTAAAATCGTTTATAAAAGAGGTCATTTACGAGGGGACTGGAGATAATGTGGAGTCATTATGGGTTGAGATTTCGAGTGGGTGTAAAGATACAAAAAAGCTCTTAATAGGGAAATGCTATAAACCGTCAGATTTCTGGGGGGTAGGATGGTTAGTAGGTTGGAGGAGCTTTTAAACTAGGAGCCTGGGGGAACGGTTTAGCTAGAAACTATGGGACATGCAGCGAGTATAGTAAGGATGGTGGTAGTGAGATAAATGGGGGTGGAGAAGAGGGGAGGGAAAGTGCAGCCGGTAAGGGTATTTACATGGGTTCTATTAAGGGTGTTAATAAAGGTATTGCTAAAGCATTAAATAATAACAATTATGTGTCATCATTACAGACTATAGAAAATGTTGTACGGGACTTAAGGGAAAATACTTATGTCAGGGCGGTGATTTTAGATGGGAACATTGGGTTGACCAAAGAGAAAAGTAAGGTGGGCAAAACTAAGTACGGTGGGGTTGGAGAGGGAGCGAGAAGGACTGTCTGTATCAGTAACTCTACGGATGCACTAGCTAACCAGGATGGGAAATATTTAGGAAAACAAACAAATAAAGGAACCGATAAACTAAAATGTATGCTTGCAAACGCAAGAAGTCTAGCAGGTAAAATGGAGGAATTGGAATTGTTAGCATCAAAGGCTCAGTATGACATTATATGTATTACAGAAACATGGTGGGACGACTCTCACGACTGGGTTGCTAACTTGGAGGGGTATTCTCTTTTTAGGAGGGACAGGGCTAACAAAAGAGGAGGAGGTGTATGTCTTTATGTTAAACCATCACTTAAACCATACCTAAAGGAGGTTATTTATGAGGAGACTGGCGATAATGTGGAGTCACTATGGGTAGAAATCTCAAGTGGGGGAATTGATGCAAAAAAAAATAGTCATAGGCACGTGCTACAAACAGCTAGATATTAGCATACATGAGGAAGAACAACTATTGCAGCACATCAAAACGGCTGTGGGATTGGGGGACATCCTTGTCATTGGGGATTTGAATTACCCGGATATAAACTGGAGTAACGATTCATGTGCTAAAGCGAGGGGCAGCAGGTTCTTAAATATGTTTAGGGATCACTACTTGTCTCAATTAGTCGAGGACCCAACTAGGGGTAAAACTACCCTGGATCTAGTAATTACTAATAATGAATCTGAATCTGATTGTTTGTATCTATACTGTTTCTTTTTTGTTTTAATATATCTGTACTGGGTTTTTTTTTGGAGGGGAAAAAAAAAAGTGTGAGGTGAAAAGCCAGAGGGGTTAACTCAGGTGTGAGTAATCAGGAGGAGGAGGGGCTGATTAAAGCAGCTGGCTGAGCCTATATAAGCAGTGATTAGACTCTTTGGAGCTTGCTCTGTGGAAAGGCTTGTCTCTTTTAAGTGCTGCTTGGATTTCTAAGTGTGAGTTTTAAACAGCAAAAAGGTGAACTCTGATTAATCTCTGTCTATCCATATAGGGCTAGTAATATTGTGAGAGAAAGTTAATCTGAATCTGATTGTTTGTATCTATACTGTTTCTTTTTTGTTTTAATATATCTGTACTGGGTTTTTTTTTGGAGGGGAAAACAAAAAGTGTGAGGTGAAAAGCCAGAGGGGTTAACTCAGGTGTGAGTAATCAGGAGGAGGAGGGGCTGATTAAAGCAGCTGGCTGAGCCTATATAAGCAGTGATTAGACTCTTTGGAGCTTGCTCTGTGGAAAGGCTTGTCTCTTTTAAGTGCTGCTTGGATTTCTAAGTGTGAGTTTTAAACAGCAAAAAGGTGAGTTAGAATACAGAAAAAGGTGAGTTTTATATACACAATCAGGAACACACATTTGCAGTACCATTAAACTTCTGGTGAGGCTGCAAGGGGCTGACCTTGTGAGTGAGTGAGAGGGTCTCTTACTTGGAGTAGCAGAGGGGCTGTGATTGTGCGTGTGCGTGTGGTGTTTTTTTTAGCAGGAGCTGGAAGCCGAGTGAAAAGGAGGTGCAGTGAGCTGGAACAACTGCAACTGCTAAGTGGAGTATAGGTGCTGCAGGAGAGAGTACTACGGCTGCATAAAAGTGAAGGACCAAGAACCGCACAAAGATAGATAAGTATAAGCCAGCTTAATTATTGTATAAGTGAGATTGCTTGTCGTCTACTTTTTATTTTTTCTGCTTTTTCTTTGAGAGTAACAGGGAGTTAGACCTTACAAACAATATGGGAGGGGCTGTGATTGGGGACCTCACTCAGTGCATGTCGTGCAAGATGTATGCACACCTGGAGCTACCAGCCCAGTGTGATTACATCTGCACGAGGTGTGTGCGAACTGTTGCCCTGGAAGCCCAGGTAACTGATCTAGAGCAAACCGTTACACGACTGAGGGAGTTTCACAATCTCGAGCGTAGTTTAGACAGAACGGTGGAGGAGTTGCGGGAGGGGTCACTGGTAGAAGAGGATGATGATCAGGTAGCCAGTTGGGTCACAGTTAGAAGGAAGAAAAAGAGGGGGAGGCTCGACATCTCTGAACTATCAAACCCGAACAAATTTGCCCGATTGGACGAGGAATCGGAGGATGATAGTGAAGAAATGACGGTGCCGGAGGAGACTGCTCCCTCTAGCATCCAGAGGAGCGGTCCCTCTGGCGCGGTTGGGATAAAAGATAGAGAGGTACCTAGTCAGATGGTGGTGGTAGGGGATTCTATCATCAGGAAGGCAGATAGGGCAATCTGCTACCGGGACCGTGATCGCCGTACAGTCTGTTGTCTCCCGGGTGCTCGGGTACGGCACATCGCGGACCGGGTAGATAGATTGTTGGGAGGGGCTGGGAAGGACCCGGCGGTCTTGGTAAACGTTGGCACCAATGACAAAGTTAGCGGAAGGTGGGATGCCCTTAAGAAAGACTATAGGGACTTAGGAAAGAAACTGAAGGCAAGGACATCTAAGGTAATATTCTCTGAATTATTACCCATGCCACGCGCTAGTCCAGGGAGGCAGAGGGAGATTAGGGAGGTAAATGTGTGGCTTAGGGATTGGTGCAGGAAAGAGGGGTTTGTGTTCCTGGAACACTGGGCGGACTTCTCAGTCAGACGCCATCTCTTTTGTCGTGACGGATTGCACCTGAATGAGGAGGGGGCAGCGGTGCTGGGGGGAAGGATGGTTAGAAGGTTGGAGGAGATTTTAAACTAGGAGCCTGGGGGGAGGGTTTAGCTAGAAACTACGGGTCATGCAGTGAGAATAGTGGGGATGGTGGTAGTAAACGAAATGGGGGAGAAGTTGGGGGGAGGGTAAGAGCAGGCGGTAAGGTTACTAACATGGGTACTAAAAGGGATTTTACCAAAGCACTAACCAATGACGATTACAGGTCATCATTGCTACATAAGGTGAAAGATGTCCCTAACGCAAGGGAAAACGCCAGAAGCATTACTGGTAAAAAGGGTGAACTAGAAATACTTGCAGCAAGCAAACAGTATGATATTATAGGCATTACTGAAACTTGGTGGGATGAATCTCATGATTGGACAGTCAATCTGGAGGGCTATACACTGTTTAGGAGAGACAGACTAAATAAAAAGGGTGGAGGGGTGTGTCTTTACGTAAAGCCGTTTTTAAAACCTGATATACGGGAAGATATTCAGGAGGGGACTGTAGACACTGTCGAGACATTATGGGTAGAAATTGCATGCGGGGGAAAAGGAATAAAAAAGTTAGTATTGGGTGTATGCTATAGGCCGCCTGGTAACAATGCATCTGATGAGGAATTGTTACTAAAGCAAATTGAAAGAGCAGCAGGAGTAGGAGACAAAGTAGTGATGGGAGATTTTAGCTATCCAGAGATAAACTGGAAAAACGATTCATGTGATACTGCTAGGGAAAATATGTTTATAAACACACTTAATGATAACTACTTAGTCCAACTAATTGAGGAACCAACTAGGTACTGTCAAAGTCAGAAAAATATCACGCTGCACGTTGCCATATATGCACCTCATGCGCGTGCCTGCTGCACGTGCACATTCTCTCCCGTGCGTGTGGATATACGCAGCCGAGTGATGGCGCCTCGGCCATGCGCTCGAGCGCGTGGTGTGTGCATTTACGGTAGACTTTGTGTGCGTCTAGCGGGCGACTCAATCGTTTAATAATAGAACCAAATAGCTCGTTTTATAGATAATGTTCCTCTTAATGATAACTGTAAGTTTTGATAATGTGACTTGTTCACGGACTTGGGAATCCCTCTTTATGTGGTACAAAGGGTCAGTTTAAGGTTGAACAGCTGTGTCTGGTACCTAACTGAAGAGTATTTTAATAGCTATAATCCGGTGTTGGTTAGGTAAAGATTAATCGCTCCTGCGTGTAGTTATGACCATTAGTAGTTTCTGGACATATTCTATATTTGCAGTTCATTATCCATGCGGCGGTAATCCGGAGATTCCCACCCACCTGAGCAGTTTGAAATAGTCACAGCCCACCTGTATGAACCAACCTATGACCTGTTGTTATAATGCGGAGACGGATTCCCGTGTCCAATGAACAATAAGAATGTAGGGACCATTGTACTGTACTGTGTGTAAGTGTATATAAAGACAAGCCGACCTGGGCCAGCTCCACTCTACTCTTCTCAACGGTTCTCATCACTGATAATCGGGAGCTGGATATCCAGGAAGGCGCTTGCGATTGTTTCCCCTTGTGCGTAAGTTCTCTGCAGCCATTTTACCTCCTATTAATGTTGTAAGCCATTCTCTCTCTCTTTCCCCTTAAATGTAATTGTGTCACTATTGTATTTTAACGTGTAGTAATTCTGTTAGATATTTATGTTAGCCTGGTAGTGTATAAACTGTACTGTATATTCTTTTGCAATTGAACGTTCATTCTCTCTCTTAAAGGTGTTAGAACCTTAGACCGGTATTTGAGTGTTTATTATATTGCTAAGTGTTCTCAGAGCGTCACGGACGCTCATACTGCTTTTAAACTAACAAGGTTACATTGCGTTGCATCTACATATTATCACTGCATAAAGGTTTACAGTATAAGTACATTCTTTAAGGTATAGTTATTAAGGTTTAATTCTGTGAGCGTCAGCGCCGCTTGTGATCTCCTCGTGGTCTCGAGCGTCCGCTACGCTGGTAGCGTATCATTACGGTAATCGGCAGCCTATGGTGTGCTTGATACCAACAGCGTATTCTCGCGAGCGTTTGTGTCGCTCGAGTGGCTCGCTCCCGATACAGCGTCCGCTACGCTAAGGGCGTACCCTTACGGTACCACATACTCCAATAGCGTACTGAGTCTCTTAACCTTTTAGAGTGTTTAATATAGGATAAATCAATGGGCTTTATCAATTGGGGGCTCCTCCGCTCTTCACATATCTGCACTAGGTAACTTTAGCAGACATTATCGGTCAGCAAAGGGCAGGAAGGTGGTATCCCTCGCAGTGCTGACCAGATAAGCGTCTGCTTCGCTTAGTAAGGAGTGCTGAGGGAATCCGGAACCGGAAGGTAGGAACAGTACGTTATTGTTTTTTTTAAAACTGTTTGGTTTCTGTTTTACGTACGTACGCATAAGCACACACACCTGTATTTCTTGTTTAGTAGTGTTTGTCCGTATATCATTCTCCTGATTGCCACATACCAGTGATAACGTGCTGAGAGATTTGTTGTTATTAATAGTTAAAAGATAAAAAGTAATATTTAAGGGAATAATTGTAAAAGGCACGCACACAGTCTCGCCTAGAAATACAAGGGAGATTTGGGTGGTGTTCAGTGAATGATTACAGTTAAAGATCATTTACATTGATAAACGTGTAGTTGTGTTACTGTGGACGTACTTGGTTTGTGTACACGTGTCCTTACAAGGGCGGGGCGTACACGACGCAAGAGTCGACGCACGGAGCGTATATTACACAACGGAGCGTACGGATACGCCCACATAATACAAACCGCACGATGGTATTGTTTTTAGTAGGCGATAAGGAAGTAACGCGATAATAACGCAAATCTATCTCAAATCCAAAAGTTAAAGTTAAAAGAAAAAAAAAAAAACCTTCTCTGTTGCAATTCTTCTGGGTTAGGCTAATACTGTATGAAAGGAATTCTGTACAGAAATAAGAGTGTTAGAATGTAAGAGTGTGTATATATAAGATTTCTCTTTTTTTACGGACGTGGGAACCATAGGCCATTAGAAAGAGGTACACCAGCGAGAGTGATAGCGTGGGGTGGCTTGGGAGGCGTCCCTTGTTAGTCTCGACATATTATGAGCAGTAGAGTCTGCTGTACATAACAGACCAGGAGGTCAAGGACCAGGAGGTTCAGGTACAGCAGACTAGAAGTAGAGAGCACAACCGAAGAGGGTTGGTGCGAGACCCATATAGGCCAACAAAGCTCATTGCTGAAGGAATTTGCAGCCGAAATTTTCGATTCCACTGATCGTTCCGCACATAAGATTAGTTGCTTGTGTGCAGATACGATTGTACCGCATGTGAGTGTCTTGAATATTCATAAGAACGCTACTTGCACATTGTTAACGTGATTTGTGTAATTTTTTTATTTCAAGGGAAGAAGCCTGATCACTCAGGGACATTCCAACGACTGATACTTGCTGGGGAGGGTAACATACTCCCACACGCCCGAGCAAGTAGACGTTCATAGGGGCCCTAGGTTGGGTACGGAACCTCTGGGAACTTTGGTCGCCGTATTGGCCAGCGTGGGCGGAGTTAAGTGGGCGGACCTCGAGGCAAAACCCCCACCGCAGCCTTACCCCGGGCATCTTGGTTTTTGTAAAGGTTGCCGAAGACCCTGATTTGAAGTCAGAGGTAGTGAAAGCAGCACCTGCAAAGATGGGGGCCAGTTGTTCAGGTAAGGGGCGATCAACCGAGGTTCAGGTTGATTTGGTAAACCGACCAATCGGGTCGGCAAGGTAAATGTTGTGTAATGAATGGGAAAGGATGACTGTGCATGACGGGGAGAAGTTTCCCCGGGTAGGTACTTTTAACCCAGAAGTGTTACAGAATGTAAAGAGAAGAGTTTGCCTGATTAAATCTTCAAAAAGGCATATTAGACATTATGACTATTTAAAATTGTGGCAACAGGAAAGTGAAATGCAAAGAAATTTAACTTACATATCTGGCTCTCATCTTGGGAAGAGAGACATGGCAATGGAGAGGATTATGGCTGCAGAGAATGGCACGATGGTGTACGATAAAAATGCACTTAGTAACTGTATTAAGACTGAAAGTAACAAATGTAATAATGTTTATAAAAATGAAAGTGTCAAAATTACAAATGTTAACCTGTGCAAGTTGCACCCCATGTTAAACTCCCCTCAGGATTACCAGCGAGAAAGTGAAACCAGCACGATGTCGGCACCGTTTCCAGTAGCCATCCTACAAGACATCCAGGTGGATGCGACCAAATCGGTAAAGGCAATAATCAAACCCCCTAACGGAGGGTCAGGTGAGGTCGTGTCCACAGCTACGTACGGTGTTATATATCACGCACAAACAAATGTACCTCATAAAGAAGAACCAACACAAGATGATGTAATTGAACTTAGTCCTGTCAGGGTGATCACAGTCCCCAATGGGAAGACTGACGATCAGGGAGTCATTCTCGTCAAAGACAGTGCAATGCGCCGTCCCTGGTCCCGGACAGAATTGAGATCAATCATGTCTGAATTCCCTGATCCTAGGGAAGATCTAGCTTTATGTCAGAGATTTATTAAAGAACTAGGAAACTCCACAGAACCCACCAACAAAGATTGGCGGACAGTGCTGAGGGCATGTTTGCCCTCCAGTGTTGACCCTGCGAAATTTATTGCTGATTGTAAATTAGACACAGAGGTACCTTGTACGGAGGTACACAATCAGGAATGTATTAAGCAGATCAACTGACAGTTGGAAGTATATTTCCCATCCATTGTGGAATGGGAAGAAATCTTCTCCATAAGACAAAGAGAGGGGGAAATCACTTCTAATTACTTTCATCGGGCACTGCAGGAAATGGCTAGATACACTGGTATAGAAGATATTAAGACAAATGTACACTACAGGAAAGTAGCAGTTTATGTGTTAATAAATGGTTTAAAGAAAGTATTAAGAACGAATATACAAGCCTCTCTACCTAACTGGAGAGATATCTCAGTGGCCGATTTGAAAGAGTCCGCTATTAATCATGACCGGAACATCAAAAGCAAGCCACAAACCCCTGTGAATAGGTCAAAAGTAAGAAGGTGTTAAAACTGCTTAAGGGAAGGTCATGTTGCACGAGATTGTAGGTCTAAAAACACACACAAGGTATATACACCCCCTAGACAACGACATGACCATAATAGTCAAAGAACCAGGGAAGCACAGGGAGAGCGGTTGATGGTGATGAGCATCCAAGCAGTAGAGGAGGCATCAAATCAACCAAAACCCCAGGCCGCTGGCACATGGAGGAAGCCAAGGGTTTGTTATCTTTGTAAAAGAGAAGGGCATTATGCCAACAACTGTAACAACCCACATAAAATCAGACCCCCTAGACAGAAACACGAACAGAGTTATGACACACCAAATTATAATCAGGGATCATATAGGAAGAATTTTGGGCCACACCCATGATATGTAGTCAGGAAAGGTGATCATTAGGACTGATGGTAAGCCTGAGGTTATTGTTAATAAATTGGGAGGTCATTCCTTGAAGACACAGGAATGACCGGGTAAAATTTGTAATGTATCTGTAAAATGTTTTTTTTCCCCATCTCTGACGGTCATCGGCAGGACTCAAACATTACATAGCTACTTGGTCTTTGCAGAAGTCTACCAAACCCCAGCATGACCTACCCGCATCAATGTATCCTGGCCAGATACAAAGGGTGGAGTATGGAAATGCTGGTGGGAGGGACTGCGCAAGGATACCATAGGACATGTAGATGTGACAGCCTGATGATGAACGGAAGATCTGACAATGTTTTTTTTTCTCTCCTGAAAAATGATTTTTTTTCCTGTTGTTGTTTATTGTTGATTTATGTGACGCATATATATATATATATATATATATGAACGATTCTCTCTTGTTGTTTTTTTTTCTCTCTCTCTTCTTTCTCATGTTCTCATAACGTTATAGATGGTATGTCACACATCAGTTGGATAAATGGTAATGCAAGATTTATTCTCCTTACAGAAAGAGCACTGAGCTAGAAGGAATATTGTATCACCAGAATGATTAGAAGACTGAGAGACAGCATCTTTGAGATGACAGCAGAACAAGAAGAACAACAAGACTAGAGAACTAATTATCGTAACAAGTTTCTCTCCCCCTCAAACTGTTTTTCTGTACCCCCATTACAAATTTCTCCTTTTCTCCTCCTGTAAGATGGACTTGCCCCAAGAGACTGTGATATGGATTTTCCTGTTGACCATGATGTTGACCAGAGCAGTCTGTTTCAGTGAGAGTACCAGTGAGGTCGAGAAAGGATCCAGAATGAGTTTCTGATGACTGAGACGGAGGTGTAAATTTCCAATAACAACACAATCACCAAGCAAAGGCGAGTACCGGAAAACGATCTAGCAGCCATGTTATTTGTAAACATTGTAAAGGATTGTTAGCTAAAGAGAATTCCATCTGTAGGCATTGTGATAACTTAGTTGAGGATGGGTGCATCAAGAAATGTCAGTCCAGTTTTTACATTAACATGGACCGGCATCCATTGAGTGACTATCACTCCTTAGTGGGTAAAGTGTTAAATCAGACAGACTGTTGGGTATGCTCTCAAGTACCTCAAGGCCATAGCAAATCAGGACTAGTACCATTCCCTTTAACGGTAGGAGAGGTACTTGAGCTAAGTGGTGGGAGGCCGGTGGACAAGAGGTTTAATATCTCTAGTCCTCCTAGTTTGAAGCTCCACCAATACCATGTGGATAGGTCCTTAGTGTGCTTTAACATTTCCAATCCCCGAAAGCCGGGAAATTGGGAAGTGTCATGGAGTAATCAAACCATGACATTCTCACATAGAGCCGACAGATTGCCCATAGACACAGAACTTATACGCCAGATAGCCGACCATAGGAAATTCTTTCGGTATAGGTACACCTTAGGAAGTAGGATCATGCGAGTTGGAGAAGTATCACCAGGATACTGTGCACAGATCGTACAAACTGATACGTGTACTAAACAGATGGAAGAATTAGGGCTAGGAGAGTTCACATGGAAAATTTGTAATATGGTTATGTCACACTCCGTCCCATATGTTCTCCCCGATGATGCATACTTCATATGCGGGAGGAAGGTGTATAAGTGGCTTGCCCCAAACTCAGAAGGGTTATGTTATATTGGAAAAGTACTGCCTGAGGTAATGACTGTATCCCACACTAAAATGAAAGATATTCACCGCAGTGCCCAAGCTCCTTATACTCACACTCATTACGAGCACATCGTTAAACGGCACCTGATAGAAAGAACAGAGCATCCGGCTTCTGACCTGATCCATGAATCCACCGGGATTCAATTCCTAATCGCGTTAGATATCACTCGTACCGCCAGAGGAGTGATAAATTATAAATATATATCTGCACTTGCAAATTTATTAGACAATATCACTGAAATGTATGATGACACATTCAGGTATACTGGGAGAGAGTTACAAGCCTACAAAACAGAACTGGTTCAGCATAGGATGATTCTCAATTATCTCACGGCTGTGACAGGCGGGTATTGTGTTACCCTAGCGACTCAGTATGGAATAAAGTGCTGCACGTATATTACCAACAGCACTGAGGACCCAGCCGAGGTCATAGACCAAAAGATGGATGACATTTTGCAATTAAAATGGGAGTTCCGAAGGAAACACAATCTCACCCTTACTGCTGTGGGTAATGAACTGACCGGTTGGGTGTCATGGTTGAACCCACGAAATTGGTTCCCTGGTTTAGGAGAATGGGACCAAGGTATTATCATGGATGTAGGGAAATTTCTTTTGTGTATTCTGGGTGTCATCATATTGGTCGGTCTGATATTTAGATGCGTTCGGGTTTTAACGAAGTGTAAACGTAATGCCCGAGTGATGAGTTTAAGAAGCGAGGACACTGTATTAACAACGATTAATTTGATGTATGACCCAACAATAGAGACAATGTTGTGATGAAAATGTGATTCCACGGTCCGTTTCTTTCACCCGTTTCTCCTTTGTTTTCCTCCAAGGTAAAAAGACATCCGCTTGGAAGAAGAATTTGACAACCTTTTACACAGACCATTGATGGACAATGCCATAGACCCCCAATATCCCTAGCGATTTTAAAATTTTACGATAGCCCAACACTTTTGTAAGTCTATGGACATTGAGAAAGCTTTTTGCTCAAGTAATTATAACAAAAGCATCGGGAGACTACAGTCAACATGTACATCAAGACAAGACACCAGACAAGACTTCAATCAACAAATGTATATTAAACTCACATAGTTTATGACTGCATTTACCATAATTGCTCCTTATCTTCATCTCTACAACCTTCAGGTAATGACACACATAGTCGATAGGGAATATAGGCACAGATATCAGCACTCACATACCCCCCCATTCATGTATCATCAACTAAAATGTGCTCCCCCATTTTGTTGCAACCAAAAGCCGAAAAGAGCTCGGTAAAGTTTGACAGCCCATCCACAGACCCGTACCACGGGATGAGAAGGAATTCAAATGTATACTTCGCAATACCTTGAAGCTTGATTTAAAACACGTACGGCACGATGATACATGACCCCTCAAAACATGGACTCATACATACATGCTTCTACTATCTCACTAGGTCATACCTTTTTCCCACCTTCTTCTCTTCTCCCTTACCCAATCATAGAAATGTATTTTTACATGACATATATTTTTCTCTTTTTGAACTGTTTTCAGGAAGTGGCAGTTATTGGTGACTGCCAAAGGGTGGACTGTCAAAGTCAGAAAAATATGACGCTGCACGTTGCCATATATGCACCTCATGCGCGTGCCTGCTGCACGTGCACATTCTCTCCCGTGCGTGTGGATATACGCAGCCGCGTGATGGCGCCTCGGCCATGCGCTCGAGCGCGTGGTGTGTGCATTTACGGTAGACTTTGTGTGCGTCTAGCGGGCGACTCAATCGTTTAATAATAGAACCAAATAGCTCGTTTTATAGATAATGTTCCCCTTCATGATAACTGTAAGTTTGGATAATGTGACTTGTTCACGGACTTGGGAATCCCTCTTTACGTGGTACAAAGGGTCTGATTAAGGTTGAACAGCTGTGTCTGGTACCTAACTGAAGAGTATTTTAATAGCTATAATCCGGTGTTGGTTAGGTAAAGATTAATCGCTCCTGCGTGTAGTTATGACCATTAGTAGTTTCTGGACATATTCTATATTTGCAGTTCATTATCCATGCGGCGGTAACCCGGAGATTCCCACCCACCTGAGCAGTTTGAAATAGTCACAGCCCACCTGTATGAACCAACCTATGACCTGTTGTTATAATGCGGAGACGGATTCCCGTGTCCAATGAACAATAAGAATGTAGGGACCATTGTACTGTACTGTGTGTAAGTGTATATAAAGACAAGCTGACCTGGGCCAGCTCCACTCTACTCTTCTCAACGGTTCTCATCACTGATAATCGGGAGCTGGATATCCAGGAAGGCGCTTGCGATTGTTTCCCCTTGTGCGTAAGTTCTCTGCAGCCATTTTACCTCCTATTAATGTTGTAAGCCATTCTCTCTCTCTTTCCCCTTAAATGTAATTGTGTCACTATTGTATTTTAACGTGTAGTAATTCTGTTAGATATTTATGTTAGCCTGGTAGTGTATAAACTGTACTGTATATTCTTTTGCAATTGAACGTTCATTCTCTCTCTTAAAGGTGTTAGAACCTTAGACCGGTATTTGAGTGTTTATTATATTGCTAAGTGTTCTCAGAGCGTCACGGACGCTCATACAGCTTTTAAACTAACAAGGTTACATTGCGTTGCATCTACATATTATCACTGCATAAAGGTTTACAGTATAAGTACATTCTTTAAGGTATAGTTATTAAGGTTTAATTCTGTGAGCGTCAGCGTCGCTTGTGATCTCCTCATGGTCTCGAGCGTCCGCTACGCTGGTAGCGTATCATTACGGTAATCGGCAGCCTATGGTGTGCTTGATACCAACAGCGTATTCTCGCGAGCGTTTGTGTCGCTCGAGCGGCTCGCTCCCGATACAGCGTCCGCTACGCTAAGGGCGTACCGTTACGGTACCACATACTCCAATAGCGTACTGAGTCTCTTAACCTTTTAGAGTGTTTAATATAGGATAAATCAATGGGCTTTATCAGTACAATGCAATCTTAAGGTGCATACACACGGAGAGATTTTGGCTATGAGAGATTTTGACTAACTTTTCCCTTGAACTGGCAGTAGGAGATTTTGACTAACTTTACCAGAGATTTTGTCTAACTATGCAAGAGATTTTGGCTATGGGAGATTTTGGCTATGGGAGATTTTGACTATCTCCTTTAAATAAGGGGATGAGTGTCATATATAGGACGATTTTACAGGGTGGCTGGTATTTAAATAGCTGAAAGTTAAAAAAAAAATTTGCGTGGGGTCCCCCCTCCTATGTAAAACCAGCCTCGGGCTCTTTGAGTCAGTCCTGGTTGTTAAAATACAGAGGAAAAAATGAGTAGGGTTCCCCCATATTTAGACAACCAGCACCGGGCTCTGCGTCCGGTCCTGGTTTAAAAAATACGGGGGACAAAAGACATAGGGGTCCCCCGTATTTTCCAAACCAGCACCGGGCTCCACTAGCCAGGGAGATAATGCCACAGCCGGGGGACACTTTTATATTGGTCCCTGCGGCCGTGCCATTACCCCCCCAACTAGTCACCCCTGGCCGGGGTACACTGGAGGAGTGAGGACCCCTTAAATCAAGGAGTCCCCCCCTCCAGCCACCCAAGGGCCAGGGGTGAAGCCCGAGGCTGTCCCCCCCATCCGTGGCCCGGTGGATGGGAGGCTGATAGCCTTTCAATAGTAATATTGTTCTTTACAGGAGGCCTACAGGTCCCAGCAAGCCTGCCCCAGCATGTTGGCACTTGGAGAACCACAAGTGCCAGCATGCCCGGACATAAAGGGCCCGCTGGCACCTGTAGTCCACCTGTAAAGAAAATATAAAAAAAAAAACACCACATTCTTTTAAAAATCCTTTATTAAACTGGGTCTTCACCTGGGGGCGGCGGCCTTTAAGCTCTTTTGCATGGCCGCCGCCTTCCCAGGGCTTCCGGCGTCTTCACCTGGGGGGGCGCCATCTCCCCAGGGCTTCTGGGGTCTTGCTCCGGCGTCTTCACCTGGTGGGCGGCGGCTGCTAAGCTCTTTTGCATAGCCGCCGCCCATCCAGGACTTCCACGACGTCTTCACCTGGGAGGCGGCGGCCTTTAAGCTCTTTTGCATGGCCGCCGCCTTCCCAGGACTTCCAACATCTTCACCTGGTGGGCGGCGGCTGCTAAGCTCTTTTGCATAGCCGCCGCCCATCCAGGACTTCCACGGCGTCTTCAGGAGCTCTTCTCCGCTACTCCTCCGCCGTCGGACTGACAGCCGCTGCCTCGCGCTGACTTATATAAGTCAGCGGGAGGGGGCGGGGCGATGACGCGGCGAGACGTGATTGGCTCGCGGCGGCCATCTTGAATTTCAAAAATGACGCTGAGGCGCCATTTTTGAAACTGGTACCGCTCCGCTGCCAAACTCTGCAATAGAAAGGTAAATTTCCCCCGCCCGCACCGCTGCCGCAACCCGCCGTCGCCCACACCGCCACCGCAACCCGCCGCCGCCCGCACCGCCGCCACAACCCGCCGCCACAACCCGCCGCCGCCCGCACCACCGCCGCCTGCACATCGCTATCGCTGGGAAAAATCGCTGGCCTCTTAAAGTGTTAGCGATTTTGACTAACTTTTGCAGCGACATAGCCAAAATTGACTTGCCTGCACTGACTATTTTTCCCAGCGATAGCGACCTAGCGGGGACGCGCATCGCTATCGCTGGCTGTGTACACACGGAGCGATCTGCACTAACTTTCTGAGCGATTTTGACTATATAGTCAAAATCGCTCAGTTATATCGCTCCGTGTGTATGCACCTTTAGACCTGGTATTAACAAACAATGGGGATTTGGTATCAGGTATTATAGTAGGGGAACCCATAGGAAACAGCGACCATAATATGGTCACATTCAATATCAGTTTCCATAAACAGCCCTATACTGGCTCAACTAGGACTCTAAACTTTAGCAAAGCAAATTTTGAAAATATGAGGGTATTTTTCTGGGATATTGAATGGAAAGGTTTGTTTTTAGGAAAAAATACTATGGAGAAATGGGAGGTACTAAAATTCATGCTAGCTAAAAATACACTCAAGTTTATTCCTATGAGTAGCAAAAAAAGGAATAAAAATCATAAACCGATGTGGCTTAACAAAAAGATTAAGGAACTTATGGGCAAGAAAAGACGAGCATTTAAAAAATACAAATCTGACGGGGAAGCAGAGTCATTTCAGCACTATAAGGAATGTAACAAAATTTGCAAAAAGGAAATAAGAGCGGCTAAAGTAGAAACTGAAAAACTAGTAGCAAAGGAAAGCAAAGCGAATCCCCAAAAATTCTTTAAATACATTAATAGCAAGAGATTAAAGAAGGAGAGTATAGGCCCTTTAAAAGACAAGTTGGGAGTCTTAAGCAAAAATGATAATGACATAGCGGACACACTAAATTAGTTTTTTTCAACAGTATTCACTAGAGAGGACCCATTTCAGGGACTGACACACAATCTCAATAATGAGAATATCCCACTGATAGGTACTTATTTAGGCGAGGAAGTAGTCCTTGACCGATTAAAACATTTAAAGATTAATAAATCACCAGGGCCCGATGATATTCACCCAAGGGTTCTAATGGAGCTTCACTCTGAACTGGCAAAACCGCTATCTTTGATCTTTAAGGATTCAGTTATATCAGGTATGGTTCCCAAAGACTGGCGTATAGCGGAAGTAGTGCCTATATTCAAAAAGGGAAGTAAAGCTGAACCAGGTAATTATAGACCAGTTAGTCTTACATCTATAGTGGGGAAAGTATTGGAAGGTATTCTAAGAGATAGTATTCAGAAGTTCCTTGAAGTCAATAAGGTCATTAAAAGGAATCAACATGGGTTTATGAAGGACAGATCCTGTCAAACCAACTTACTTGGCTTTTATGAAACAGTAAGCGCAAACCTAGATCAGGGTAAAGACGTGGATGTAATCTTTTTAGACTTTGCCAAAGCGTTCGATACTGTACCACACATGAGACTTATCTACAAGCTACAAGAATCAGGGCTAGGAAGCACAATATGCACTTGGGTCAAAAACTGGTTAGATAATAGGGAGCAGCGCGTTGTGGTTAATGGATCTTTTTCAACTTGGACTGAAGTGCTAAGTGGTGTGCCGCAAGGCTCAGTATTAGGACCGCTATTGTTCAATATTTTCATTAACGACCTAACAGAAGGTCTGGAGAGCATGGTGTCAATTTTTGCAGATGATACCAAATTGTGTAAGGCTATAAATACAGAGGAGGATGCCGAGTCTCTTCAGAACGACTTAGTTAAATTAGAAGCATGGGCAGCCAAATGAAGAATGCGCTTCAACACAGACAAGTGTAAGGTAATGCACTGTGGTAACAAGAACAAAAATTACACCTACCTACTAAATGGGGTAAAATTAGGGGATTCTGTACTGGAAAAGGACTTAGGTGTCCTCATAGATAGCAAGCTAAGCAGTAGTACCCAAAGTAAGACTGCAGCAAAGAAGGCTAATAAGATATTAGCATGCATAAAACGGGGTATTGATGCTAGGGACGAGAGTATTATACTCCCGTTATATAAATCACTAGTGAGGCCACACCTTGAATACTGTGTACAATTCTGGGCACCGTACTACAAAAAGGATATCCTGGAGCTTGAAAAGGTACAGAGGAGGGCGACCAAACTAATTAAGGGCATGGAGACGATGGAATACAAGGAAAGGCTTGAAAGACTAGGCATGTTTACATTGGAAAAGTGGAGTCTAAGAGGGGATATGATCAACATCTACAAATATATAAGGGGACAATACACAGAGCTTGCGCAGGACCTGTTTTTGGTTAGATCAACACAGAGGACTCGTGGTCACTCGCTCAGGTTAGAGGAGAGGAGATTCATCACAATACGGCGTAAAGGCTTTTTCACGGTAAGGACAATACGTGTTTGGAATTCCCTGCCCGAGGGAGTTGTAATGGCGGAATCTGTCAACACCTTTAATAATGGGTTAGATAAATTCCTAATGGATAAGGATATCCAGGGGTATGGTGCATAGTCATGCATTATAGTTACTATAAATAGGGATAAAATGTAACGGCTGACAGCAGCATCAGTCAGAAATTTTAGTCAAATCATCATGCATAGGACACCACAAATAGGTTGAACTCGATGGACAATTGTCTTTTTTCAACCTCAGATACTATGTTACTATGTAATGTGGACATTATATCAAACAAAAAGTTCGGGAGACTTTGGGTAACAGTGATCACTATATGATCACATTCGACATCAGTTTCAGGAAACATAGCTACAGGGGTTCCACCAAAAGTTTTAACTTTGGGAAGGATAATTTCAGTATGCTTAGATGTGCACTTAACGACATAGAGTGGGAGGTTCAGTTTAATAACAAGAACACTTCAGAAATGTGGATGTTTTAAAAGGGTTGCTGGATAGCAATATTCATAACTTTATTCCCATGGGCAGAAAACGCAGGACTATTAAACTCAAACCGATGTGGCTTAACAAGAAGGTTAAGGCAGAAATGGATAAAAAAGTGGGCTTTCAAAGCATTTAAATCTAATGGAAAAGAGGAGTCTTTCAAGTATTACAATGAGTGCAATAAGAAATTCAAAAAGCAATAAGAGCAGCTAAAATGGAAAATGAAAAGCAAATTGCTATAGAGAGTAAAACCAATCCTAAAAAGTTTTTAAAATACATAAACGGTAAAAGGTTAAAAAAGGAGAATATAGGTCCATTAAAAGATGAATTAGGAGAATTGATAAATGATGATGAAATAAAAGTGGAAATACTGAACAAATTCTTTTCATCAGTATTCACCAGTGAAGAACTGATGGTGGGAGTAGAGCATAACAATTGTGACAGTAATTATTCATGGTTAGATACTTGTTTAAGCGAAGAAGTAGTCCGGGAGAGACTAAGAAAAATTAAGATTAATAAATCACCTGGTCCTGATGGACTTCACCTGAGGGTTCTTATGGAGCTTAGTTCACAACTAGCACGACTCCAATACTTTATTTTCAATAGTTCAATTAGATCAGGCATGGTACCGAAGGATTGGCGTATAGCTGAGGTAGTGCCATTATTTAAAAAGGGATCCAAAACTCTTCCGGGAAACTACAGACCAGTTAGTTTAACATCTATAGTGGGGAAAATATAGGAAGGAATTCTAAGGGACGTCATACAGGAGTATCTAAAGTCCGCTAGGATTATTAGCAAGAACCAGCATGGGTTTGTGAGGGATGGGTCATGTCAGACTAACTTAATTAGCTTCTACGAGGAAGTGAGCAATAATCTTGATCAAGGAAAAGCAGTGGATGTGGTCTTCCTAGATTATGCAAAAGCCTTCGATACAGTTCCTCACAGGAGACTGATGATCAAATTAGAGATTGGCCTAGGAAAACTATTTGCACATTGATAAGCAGCTGGTTGGATAGCAGGGTACAGCGAGTAGTGGTCAACGGGAAGTCCTCAACCTGGTCCCCAGTAGTCAGCGGAAAACCACAAGGGTCCATACTCGGACCACTACTGTTCAACATATTTATCAATGACCTAGAAATAGGCCTGGAAAGCACAGTGTCAATCTTTGCAGATGATACTGTTAGGGTCTCCTGCCCTGTGCTGCCACGTCGTCATGGCAACCGGGAGACAAGTGCTAGCGGAGTAACCTGAGCGCAGCTGATACTCCGGTTCGGGTCTTTTGCTGTGCAGTGGTTATAGGCTCTGTGCACGGCAGGGGATCCGGTGCTGGTTTTTGTGCTCACAGTCTGTGAGGTCTGAGTGGGGCGTGGACAGCACCTGCTTTATAAGGCCTCTTCTCAGGGTAAGCAGATGCTGCTGAATCTTTGTTGGTTAGTCAGTTCATGAAAGTTAGCCAGTACTGTGTAGCTTTGTATTTGTTGCTTACTGCAAATAGGCCTGGGGATTTGGTATTACACTCTGCCAATCCAGACCTAGCAGTAAGACTGGAGTCAGTCGTTTAGCTTGCTGGGGTTCTGTTACTACTCTGTGAACTTAGCAAGTTTGTGGCTGTATTCTAAGACTTGCCTGTCTAATCCTGTCTCACTGTGCTAGGTGTCAGGGGTCAGTTTAGTGGCAGTAAGCTGAACCTGTGCACTGCAAGTGAGAATTAGGATTGTGGAGACTCTCCTTGTGTCTATCATTCCATCTCTGACCAAGGAGTTTACTGCCACACCCGTTGGTAACCCTTTAGGGTTTTGCTGTTGCCCTTAGCAACAGCATTTCGGGTTCTCTACGTATTAAAACACAACACCTTGCTTTTCCCATCTGAGCAGTTCTAATACAAGGGAGATACCCAGTTCCTTAGCCTCTGGGCTTCTCTGTTCACTTTGTGTGTATTTTGTTACCCTATCACCTTCTGTGTACGTTATGTCATATTCCCCAGTCTGTCTGTGAGTCCATTTGTTTTGCATAACAGTTCAAACACCAGTACATTCCTGCAGGCACTGGAGTGCATAACAGTTCTGACACCAGTACTTTCCTGCAGGCACTGGTGTGCATAACAGATACTAAACTGTGTAAGGTAATTAATTCAGAATTGGATGTGGAGTCCTTGCAGAATGATCTATCTAAACTTGAACTCTGGGCGTCTAAATGGAAAATGAGGTTCAATACAGACAAATGCAAAGTTATGCATTTTGGGACTAAAAACAAATTTGCATCCTACATATTAAATGGGGAACGCCTAGGGGAAACAGAGTTGGAAAAAGATTTGGTGGTATTCATTGATAATAGGCTTAATAACCGTACACAATGTCAAAACGCAGTAAAGAAGGCAAGTAAGGTGCTAGCGTGCATAAAAAGGGGAATTGAGACAAGGGACTTGGATGTAATCATGCCGCTGTATAAGGCATTGGTACGTCCGCACATGGAATATTGTGTTCAGTTTTGGGCACCATTGTATAAAAAAGACATCAGTGAACTCGAAAGTGTTTTAAAGGCGAGCTACTAAATTGATTAAAGGCCTAGAAGGACTGGACTATAAGGAAAGACTTACTAGGCTGAATATGTATACACTAGAAAAGAGGCGTCTAAGAGGAGATATTATTAATATCTTCAAATATGTAAAGGGACATCACAAAGAGTTATCAGATGAATTATTTATTAAAAGAACACAGTTTAGAACACGTGGGCACTCACTGCGACTGGAGGAGAGAAAGTTCCGAATGCAATGGAGGAAAGGGTTCTTCACTGTTAGGGCAATCAGGATGTGGAATTCCCTGCCAGGGAAGGTGGTAATGGTGGACTCTGTAATTGGATTTATAAAAGGAATGGATAAATTTCTGAATGAAAAAGCTATCCAAGGTTATAATACTTAAAATATCAACGTGGTTAATCCGGGGGTAACATGAGTTATAGTAGCTAACTAGTCATAAAACATTATTTAGCAAGTATGTAGAATCATCACAACTTAAAACAGGTTGAACACGATGGGCAATTTGCCTCTATTCAACCTCAAATACTATGTTACTATGTTAAAGTAGGGGAGACCTTAGGAAATAGCGATCATAATATGATCATATTCGATATCAGCTTCCAAAAACAACACTATAAAGGTCTAACTAAGACTTTTAACTTTTGAAAAGCTAATTTCAACTTGCTGAAACAAGTAATGAAGGAAATCAATTGGGAAATTGTATTTCATCGTAAGAATACAGCTGAAATATGGGATGCTTTTACAACTGCGCTCAATAAGTACACTCATTTGTTTATTCCCAAGGTCAACAAAAACAGGAGTAGTAAATTCAAACCAATGTGGCTTAATAAAAAGGTAAAGGAACAAATGGATAAAAAGAGGCATGCTGTCAAAGCATGTAAGTCTGACGGGAAGGCGGAATCATTCCAGTTCTACAAGGAATGTATCAAAAAATGCAAAAAAGAAATCAGAGCAGCTAAAATAGAAAACTAAAAACAAATCGCAAAGGAGAGTAAAACAAACCCCAGAAAGTGTTTTAAGTATATAACCGCTAAAAGGTTAAAAAAGGAGAATATTGGGCCATTAAAGGGCGAGTTGGCTGTCTTGATTAATGATGATAGGGAAAAAGTAGATTTATTGAATAAATTATTTTTTTGGGGGAGAACGGCCCAACTTCCTACAGAGTTAATGGTCCTGTTTCTCCGCTGACCAGACACTAAGCTCCTGAGGGAGTCATTCGTAAGCCCCACCACGGCGAACGTACCCGCCCGCAGCATGTCACCACCCCTAACAGAGCCAGAAGATAGAAGAGTGGTGAGTACAACTCCGGCATCCTGGTTAGCGGGTCGCCGGCGGGAATGGCAGCACAATGGTAGGAGTGCAGCGCTGAGTGCAGGCTGCGCTCCAAGGGGCTCAGAAGCACATGCACATAAGTGTGTCCCGCTGTGAGGGGCGCGCTGAGCCACCAATGATTACCCTCACTGGCCAACATACTTAACAGGGGTTCTAACCCTCTGTTAAGCACACTAAGACTTCAGGCCAGTATAAATAAAATGGGAAGCCACACGCCTTTACAGGGGTGGGCTTCACTATGAGCGGATCCAGCAGCTCACCAGCGTCATTTTCACTCTGAAGCTTACACTGACAGGAATCACAGGGAAGCGCAGCTCCTTCACAAAGACTCCACATTTCCTCAGCAGTACCTGGGGGTCTTAGAAGGGGGGGGGGGAGTGTTGTAGAATACTAAGCCCTATTAAGGGACTTAGTGTGGCAACCCAGCTGAGTTTTACTTGGCTAAGAGGGTGCAGTGTGGCTGGCTCTATTTTCTGTGTCTCCCTGAGGGCTCTGTATGGGTTAAACTGTGTTTTCACCTTGTGTGTGTGTGTGTGTGTGTGTGTGTGTGTGTCCCTTCATGTTACCATGCCCAGAGACTGTATTTCCTGTACAGCAGAGTGTCTGTCCTCAATACCATGTACCCAGAATCGTACACATTCTCAGGCCAGTGGGGCAGAACCCCCATGGTTAGATTCAGTGGCGTGCGGTGAGGTCAGTGGCTGGTGAGGCACTACAGCCATAATGTACGCCGCATCCTGCCGATGACCCCTACCGCCTCCGAGCCAATGCCCACTGCCACCGCCAATGGCTTACAAACTCGCCCACCATCAACTGACCCAGCCCTCCGACACTAATTTGCATCTCAGTCCAATGCCGCCAATGCCCGCTGCCTGCCTGCTCATCATACTTGTTGTATATTGTACATTTTTATAGAAAAAAAAATAAAAATAGTGTTTGGGACTGGGAAGGGAGTGGGAGGAGGGCACGAATGCAATTTTTTTATCCAGGGCTTCCATTAACTTAATGGAGAAGGGTCTGAATGGGTTAAAAAAATTAAAAAAGAAAATGCGTGAGGTCCCCCCTCCTAAGTATAACCAACCTCGGGCTCTTTGAGCCGGTCCTGGTTGTTTAAATACTGGGGGAAAAATTGGACAGGGGTTCCCCGTATTTAGACAACCAGCACCGGGCTCTTAGTCCGGTCCTGGATCCAAAAATACGGGGAACAAAAGATGTAGGGGTCCCCCGTATTTTTAAAACCAGCACCGGGCTCCACTAGCCAGGGACATAATGCCACAGCCGGGGGACACATTTATGTAGGTCCCTGCGGCTGTGGCATTACCCCCCCAACTAGTCACCCCTGGCCGGGGTTCCCTGGCCAGGGGTGAAGCCTGAGGCTGTCCCCAGCACCCCTGGGCGGTGGGTGCCGGGCTGATGGTTATGTGTGTAAAAAAAAGAATATTGTTTTTTGTTGTCGAACTACAAGGCCCAGCAAGCCTCCCCCGCTTGCTGGTACTTGGAGAACCTCAAGTACCAGCATGCAGGGAAATAACGGGCCCGCTGGTACCTGTAGTTCTACAACAACAAAAATACCCAAATAAAAACACAACTCACACACCGTGAAAGTAAAAATTTATTAAAACACACTTACACACTCACACATACTTACCTACATCCCACGCCGGTCACGTCCACTTGTCCAGTAGAATCCAATAGGGGTACCTGTAAAAATGAGAGACAGATTACTTACCTACATCCCACGCCGATCACGTCCACTTGTCCAGTAGAATCCAATAGGGTAGGGGTACCTGTAAAAATGAACATTATACCTACAAACTGAGAGAGAGAGAGAGAGAGAGTGTGAGGGCGGGATGTATTAAGCAGTAATATAGCGTTAAAACCTGTTACCGGCCCGATGTCTTTTCCCCGTATGCTCTATTTATCCTCAGCCTGCTGCGCTGTCAGTTGCTTCTGCATCTCCTGTTACACGTGACTTCTTCGGCACGGTACCTGCTGTCATAGGTAGCCTATTGTCCCACCACGGGCACCGTATGTACGAACGTACGGGACCTGTCACCTCCAGGCATATGTGCCATCGTTTAATGATCGGAGGTGATGGGTCCCGTACGTTCGTATATACGGTGCCCGCGGTGGACCAATAGGCTACCTATGAGAGCAGGTATCGTGCAGAAGTCATGTGTAACATGTGCAAGTGACAGCGTGGCAGGCTGGGGTTTAATTAAATTCGGGGAAAAGATATCGAGCTGGTAGGACACCCCCCCCCCCCCCACACCTGCTGCTGGGGAGAGCCGCACGAGACCGACACACACACACACACACACACACACACACACACACACACACACACACACACACACACCCCTACCTGCTGCTGCACACACACACACACACACACACACACACACACACACACACACACACACACACACACACACACACACACACACACACACTCACCCCTACCTGCTGCTGCACCCCCCCTCCTCCCCCCTACCTGCTGCTGCTGGACACCCCCCCCCCCCCACACACACACACCTGATGCTGCTGGACACACACACACACACACACACACACACACACACACACACACACACACTACCTCTGCTGCTGCTGCTGCTGGACGACCCCCCCCCCCCCCTACCGGCTGCTGCTGGACACACACACACAACACACACAAACACTACCTCTGCTGCTGCTGGACACCTCCCCCCCCACACACCTGCTGCTGCTGCTGGACACACACAAACACACTACCTCTGCTGCTGCTGGACGACCCCCCCCCCCACCCCTACCTGCTGCTGCTGGACACACACAACACACACAAATAAACACTACCTCTGCTGCTGCTGGACACCCCCCCCCCCCCTCCCCACACACACACACCTGCTGCTGCTGGACACATACACACACACACACACACACACACACACACACTACCTCTGCTGCTGCTGCTGCTGCTGGACGACCCCCACACCCCCCCACCCCACCCTACCTGCTGCTGCTGGACACACACACACACACAAACAGTACCTCTGCTGCTGCTGGGGAGAGCCGCTCCGGTCAGCGGGAGGGTGGAGGAGGGGGAGAGCCGCACATCACGGTGCTTTGGTCAGCATGAAGACGGAGGAGGTCGGGGGAGAGCCGCACTACCGCCTACCTCCAGCGACATTCACCGCCGGGACCCGACGCCTCCAGCGCCGCATGTGTGGGATTGGACAGCAGATCCAGCGCTGGATCCGCTGTCCAATCACAGGTGCCTCGCTGACATGGGGGTGGTGTCCCTGTCAGCGAGGCACTTGTAGAAGTGCCGCTTTGCCTATCTTTTTGAATGGGCTTTAACAGCCCAAGCTTGGTCCCGCCCCCCAGCTCAGTCCCGTTTCCATTATGTTTGGGAGGCACTGCTATCAGTGCCTCCCAAACACATTTAAACCAGGAAAATTATTAGAATTACATAAAGAATATACTTATGACACAGAATGTGTCATAAGTATCTTCTTTATATTATTTTAATAAATAATCACAGGGGAGGCACTGCCTCCCCTGACTGCACGTCCCTGGTTAGATTCCGTTAAAGGGATGATATCTAATATTTCTACTAAGTTATCCCATACTGAGAAAGAGACGCAATACTTAAGACAGTCTATGGATGACCTGATGAATAGAGATTCAGTTTCCATACCAGGATCTCAGACGCCTACCATTTGCCCACAAAAGCGTACTCTGGCCCAGCTCATGCAGGCTGATACTGAGGACAATACATCAGACCCAGAGGAGGGTGACGTGGATGCGAGTAGGGGGGATGCAGTCCTGTCACGAGGAATACAGGCCCTGGTAGAAGAATCAGAAATGTCCTGCACATGCCTGACAAGGTGGCGGGGGTAGAGGAATCTTATTTAATGTAAAAAAGAAGTCCTCAGCTACTTTTTCTGCATCAAAGGAATTGAATGCCCTGTTTGAAGAAACTTGGGCTAATCCTGATAAAAAGTTTCAGATTCCTAAAAGGTTAATTACATCCTTTCCCTTTCCTCTGGAAGATAGAATAAATGGGAAAACCCGCCGATTGTGGACGCATCATTATCTAGATTGTCACGTAAGATAGTCTTACCTGTTCCTGGGGCAACATCCTTAAAGGACATGGCTGACCTCAAGATTGAAACCATGCTCAGATCTTTGGGCGTCATTCTGACCCATTCGCACACAGCGGTTTGTCGCAGCGGTGCAAACGAGTCTGGAATGTGCTTGCAAGGCAGCCCCTGTCGCCGGGTTACGTCCATGACAACGAAGATAGCGGTCGCAGAGCCGACCACAAGAAGATTGACAGAAAGAAGGCATACCTGGGCATCACGAAGCATTGGCAACCATTTTCGGGGAGTAGATAAGAAAATGCAGGTGTGTTCAGGAGAACGGAGGGCGGATGTCTGACGTCAAAGCCGGTCCTAGCATCGCTGAGATTGTCGCACAGGGTAAGTATGTCCAGGGCTAGTCTTGTTTTACTTGAAATTTTTTAGCTTAGCAGGGCTGCACAAGCGATCGCAGCCCTGCTAAGCTAAAATACACTCCCCCATAGGCGTGTACTAGTTGATCGCAGCAGCAGCAAAAAGTTGCTGGCTGCGATCAACTCGGAATGACCACCCTTATACAATGCTGCTGGGGTGGCCCAGAGACCCACTGTTGCTTTTGCATGGATCACTAGGGCCATTGCTAAATGGTCAGGTAACCTAATTAATGGATTAGATTCCTTGCCCAGGGGGGAGATCATTTTACTCCTACAGCATATTCAGGACTCTGCTAACTTTATGGTGGAGGTCATAAAGGAAATTGGTTTGCTCAACGCACGTACCACTGCCATAACAGTGTCAGCATGCAGGGGCTTGTGGCTGCGCCAGTGGACTGCGGATGCGGATTCCAGGAAAGGCGTGGAAAGCCTACCATTCACAGGCGTGGCCCTTTTTGGTGATGAACTGGATACGTGGATATCCAAGGTTACGGTGGGTAAGTCTACATACCTTCCTTCCGCAGCACCGTCAGCTAGGAAAGCCTACTCTGCTCCAACTCTGCATTCCTTTCGGACAGCGAAGTTTAAAAGCAAACCCAACCGTTCTTTTACAGCCTTCAAAGGCAATAAAGGTAAACCCAGAAAACCAGCTGCTGCAGGTTCTCAGGAGCAGATCTCAGGGTCTGCTTCCTCAAAGCTTTCAGCATGACAGTGGACCGCAGTGCCTGGAAGACAGGAAGGTGGGAGCCCGGTTGCGTTATTTCAGTCACATTTGGGCAACATCCTGCTAGGGTCCCTGGGTCAAAGACCTGATCGCCCAGTCATACAGACTGGAGTTTCAGGAACTTCCACCTCACAGATTCTTCAAATCAGGCTTACCAGCTTCTCCAGAAGCAGGTATAACTTTGCAGGCAGCAATTCAGACCTGGTGCAAACTCAAGTCATTGTCCCAGTTCCACTTCAATTACAAAACAAAGGTTATTACTCCAACCTGTTTGTGGTACCAAAGCCGGATAGTTCGGTAAGGCCCATTTTAAACCTCAAGTCACTGAACCCGTACTTAAGGGTGTTCAAGTTCAAGAAGGAGTCTCTGAGAGTGGTGATATCAGGTCTGGAGGAGGGGGAATTTCTGGTGTCTCTGGACATCAAGGATGCGTACCTTCATATTCCAATTTGGCCACCTCATCAGGCTTATCTACGGTTTGCACTGCAGGACTGTCACTACCAGTTCCAGGCCCTGCCATTTGCCCTCTCCACGGCAGCATGGGTGTTCACCAAGGTAATGGCAGAGATAATGTTTCTCCTCCGCAAGAAGGGAGTGAACATAATACCGTACCTGGACGACCTGCTGATAAAAGCACCATCCAGGGAGAGGTTGTTGGACAGCATTGCCATCTCAACCTGAATACTCCAGGATCATGGGTGGATTCTGAACCTACCAAAATCCCACCTGGAACCAACACAGAGGCTTCCGTTCCTCACAGAGTATTAATTTGTCCCCACTGGAATCCACCATCAAAGGTCCCTGTGTACTTTCTGGAGGCAATTGCTGGTCAAGGTCTTCCCAGAGGAATTTATAATTAATTTTGATGAAGATCTCCTTCTCCACATTTTGTGTAAGTAACCTCCTACGCCGATCGCTGACAAGGTTACCGGCTGCACTAAACACTCTTTCAGAGTACACACTGGAGGGGGGGGGGGCAACTTAGGTAAAATAAAGCCATTTTGTGCAAGGGCATCCAAATTGCCTCTTTTTCCTGCCAGTATACGTACGTACTGTCTGACATATCTACTAGCATGCTGTCACTCATATAATCCTCCACCATTCTTTCAATGGTGAAAGAATCATATGCAGTGACAGTAGACATATCAGTAATCGTTGGCAGGTCCTTAAGTCCGGACCAGATGTCAGCATTCGCTCCTGACTGCCCTGCATCACTGCCAGCAGGTGGGCTAGGAAATGTTATCCTTTTCCTCACAGCCCCAGTTGCGGGAGAAAGAGAAGGAGGAGCTGTTGATGGGTCACGTACCGCTTGAGTTGACAATTTTCTCACCAGCAGGTCTTTGAACCTCTGCAGACATGTGTCTGTCGGAAAGAGAGATACAACGTAGGCTTTAAACCTAAGATCGAGCACGGTGGCCAAAATGTAGTGCTCTGATTACAACAGATTGACCACCCTTGAATACTGGCAAAGCGAAGGAAGGACACAAGTCCCACATGCTTTGCAGAATTGCTCTGTCTTAGCTCCTCCTTCAATTTCTCCAGCTGCTTCTGCAAAAGCCTGATGAGGGGAATGACCTGACTCAAGCTGGCAGTGTCTGAACTGACTTCACGTGTGGCAAGTTCGAAGGTTTGGAGAACCTTGCAGAAGACGCAAATCATTCTCCACTGCGCTTGAGTCAGGTGCATTCCCCCTCCTTTGCCTTAATCATAGGTGGATGTATAGGCTTGAATGGCCTTTGTTGCTCCTCCATCCTCTGAAGCATATAGAGTGTTGAATTCCACCTCGTTACCACCTCTTGCTTCAGGTGATGGCAGGGAAAGTTCAGGAGTGTTTGATGGTGCTCCAGTCTTCGGCACGTGGTGGCTGAATGTCGAAAGTGGCCTGCAATTTTTTAGCTCACCAACAGCATCTCCTGCACGCCCCTGTCATTTTTCAAAAGATTCTGCACCACCAAATTAATCGTATGTGCAAAACATGGGACGTGCTGGAATTTGCCCAGTTGTAATGCACGCACAATATTGGTGGCGTTGTCCGATATCACAAATCCCCAGGAGAGTCTAATTGTGGTAAGCCATTGTGCGATTATGTCCCTCAGTTTCCGTAAGAGGTTGTCAGTGGTCTGCCTCTTACGGAAAGCGGTGATACATAGGCGGTTGTGAGATGCTGCTACTGGTGCCACTGCTGTTGTTGCTGCGGGAGGCCATACATCTACCCAGTGGGCTGTCACAGTCATATAGTCCTTAGTCTGCCCTGTTCCACTTGTCCAGATGTCCGTGTTTAAGTGGACAGTGGGTACAACTGCATTTTTTAGTACACTGAGGACTTTTTTCAGACGTCTCTGTACATTCTCGGTATCGCCTGCCTAGTGAATTGGAACCGAGATGGGATTTGGTACTGGGGACACACTACCTCAAACTATTCTCTAAATCCCACTGAACTAATGGTCGATACTGGATGCACGTCTAACACAAACATAGCTGTCAAGGTCTCAGTTATACGCTTTGCTACAGGATGACTGCTGTCATATTTCATCTTCCTCACAAAGGACTGTTGGACAGTCAACTGCTTACTGGAAGTAGTATAAGTGGTCTTCCGACTTCTCCTCTGGGATGACGATCGACTCCCAGCAGCAACAACAGCAGCGGCAGCAGCAACAGCAGCAGTAGGTGTACCACTCAAGGATCCTCCGGAGGAATCCTGGTTAGGAGAGGACTCCTCAGTCTTGCCAGTGACATGGCCTGCAGGACTACTGACATTCCTGACTTAGGAGGAAGTTGACGTTGAGGGAGTTGCTAGTGTAGCTTGCAGGAGCTTGGGTACAAGAGGAAGAAGGGATTTAGGTGTCAGTGGACTGCTTACGCTCTTACCCAAAGTTTCACAACTTGAAACTGACTTCTGATGAATGCGCTCCAGGTGACGTATAAGGGAGGATGTTCCTAGGTGGTTAACGTTCTTACCCCTACTTATTACAGATTGACAGAGGCAACACATGGCAAGTCCTGTTGTCCGGATTTGTGGAGAAAAAATTCCACACGAAAGAGGTGGATTTTTTGGTAGTTTGCCCAGGCATCACAATGGGCTTATTCATCCCATGGACAACAGGTGTCTCCCCCGGTGCATGATTTAAACAAACCACATCACCATCAGAATCCTCATCATCAACTTCCTCCTCAGCGCCAGCAACAGCCATATCCTCATCCTTGTGTACTACAACAGTGACATCTTCAATTTGAATATCAGAAACTGGTCTATGGTTGCTCCTTCCAGTACTTGCAGAGGGCGTGCAAATGGTGGAAGGAGCCACCTCTTCCTGTCCAGTGTTGGGAAGGTCAGGCATCGCAACCGCCAACACCTTTGGACTCTCCTTGGGGATTTTGATACCATCTTAGAACGCACAGTTCTTTGCTGTGCTTTTGCCAGCTTAACTCTTCTCATTTTTCTAGCGGTAGGATGAGGGCTCCCATCGTCTTGTGAAGCTGAACCACTAGTCATGAATATAGGCCAGGGCCTTAACTGTTCCTTGCCACTCCGTGTCGTAAATGCATACTGGCAAGTTTACGTTTCTCCTCAGACCATTTAAATGTATTTTTTTGTGTCTTTTGACTGAACTTTGGCTTTCTGGATTTTACTTGCCCTCTACTATTACATTGGACATCGGCCTTGGCAGACGACGTTGATGGCATTTCATCGTCAATGTCATGACTAGTGGCAGCAGCTTCAGCACTCGGAGGAAGTGGTTCTTGATCTTTCCCTATTTTATCCTCCAAATTTTTGTTCTCCATTATTTTTCTGGCGTTAAATAACAATATGCGGTACAGGAGAACATACCTCTACACCACACAGGGCAAACGCTGTGAAATTTTTTTGGAATTAATATTAATAATCCCATTATTTGGAGTAAATAATATACATCACAGGACAGCACCACTGAGCTTATGTGTCAGCACCACCGGACTAGACTTACATGGCAGTACCACTGGAATTATACGGCATTATCACTGGATTTAAACGCCAGTACCACTGTAATTATACGGCAGGATCACTGGAATTATATGACAGTGCCACTGTAATTATACGGCAGGATCACTGGAATAATACGGCAGTACCACTGGACTGAATTTATACGGCAGTATCACTGGATTTATATGCCAGTACCACTGGAATTATACGGCAGTATTACTGGAATTATATGGCAGTACCACTGGATTTATACGGCAGTACCACTGGACTGGATTTATACGGCAGTATCACTGGATTTATATGCCAGTACCACTGGAATTATATGGCAGGATCACTGGATTTATATGCCAGTACCACTGGAATTATATGGCAGGATCACTGGAATTATACGGCAGTACCACTGGATTTATACGGCAGTACCACTGGACTGGATTTATACTTCAGTATCACTGGACAAATCTGCCAGTACCACTGGAATTATATGGCAGGATAATTGGAATTATATGGCAGTATCACTGGAATTATACGGCAGTACCACTGGAGTTATATGGCTGTACCAATGGACTGGATTTATACAGCAGTATCACTGAATTTATACACCAGTACCACTGGAATTATATGGAAAAATCACTGAAATTATACGGAAGTATCACTGGAATTATATGGCAGTACCACTGGACTGGATTTTTTGGCAGTATCACCGGATTTATACGCCAGTATCACTGGAATTATATGGCAGTATCACTGGAATTATACGTCAGTATCACTAGAATTATATGGTAGTATCACTGGAATTATACAGCAGTATCACTGAACTGGATTTATACGCCAGTTCCGCTCAGTGGCGTGCGGTGAGGTCAGTGGCTGGTGAGGCATGCCCACTACTGCCGCTGCCAGTGCCTGCTACTGTACCGTCACCCTCACCAACTGCCAATGCCTGCTAATGTTGCTGCCAGGTACTGCCCCTAAGGCTAATTACCAATCCGATGCTGACGCCAATGCCCGCAAAGTCTGAGAAGCTGCGGCAGCTAAGGTATGGGCATCAGAGGTGGCCAGGGATAAGGAGAACAGCCGAGGGTCTGTCTGGAGGCATGGAAGCAGGATTAGAGCTGCAGGGCGGCTGATTGAGACGGCGGCATTAATTACTCCCCCTCCCCTTATACCCCAGCACACACACAGTAATCACCCCCCCCCCTTCCCTTACACCCATACACTAATCACTCCCCTTATACCCCAGCACATATGCACTAATCACTCCCCCCTCCCCTTATACCCCAGCACATATGCACTATTCACTCCCCCCTCCCCTTATACCCCTGCACACATGCAGTAATCACCCCCCCCCACCACCACCACACACACACACACACACACACACACATACACATTTCCCAGCACACATTAAATAATCACACCCCGGCACACATGTAGTAATCACACACACTCTACCCTTAAACCCTGCACAAACGCACTAATCACCCCCCACTCGCCTTTTATGCTGGCACAGTGTGTACAAATCGCTGGCAGAGCCCACATGGCTGCCAGGAAACTATGAAAGCCCGTGTTCAGTAGACAGCAGCGCTCAGCATGGAGACCGGGAGGTGGCGGGATATACACACCGCACACACACACCAGCCGGCTCTCCGCGCTGCCGACCAGAGTGGCGGGGTCCGGGACACTGACCAGAGCACTTCAATCACGAGTATGAGGATCCTGGAGGGAAGCTGGCAGGGGGCTGTGCGCCAGTCTCTGATAGTGTCCGAGGCAGGTGGGGACCGGGTGACAGCTGAAGACTATGTCTGGCTGCGGTGCAATATGATGCCTAACCTGGAGTACTGATACGGCCAGCCCTAGCGGCAGAGTGTGCAGCTACTCCCGACTTACAGTGACGACGGATGAAGGAGAGAAGTGGTGCCCAATCATATCTCCCTCAGTAACGCCCCCCACTGAGGCATGTCTACTAGTGCCGCTTATCCTGCTTTTCTCTATCGTCCTAAGTGGATGCTGGGGTTCCTGAAAGGACCATGGGGAATAGCGGCTCCGCAGGAGACAGGGCACAAAAGTAAAGCTTTTACAGGTCAGGTGGTGTGTACTGGCTCCTCCCCCTATGACCCTCCTCCAGACTCCAGTTAGATTTTTGTGCCCGGCCGAGAAGGGTGCAATTCTAGGTGGCTCTCATAAAGAGCTGCTTAGAGAGTTTAGCTTAGGTTTTTTATTTTACAGTGATTCCTGCTGGCAACAGGATCACTGCAACGAGGGACAGAGGGGAGAAGAAGTGAACTCACCTGCGTGCAGGATGGATTGGCTTCTTGGCTACTGGACATGAAGCTCCAGAGGGACGATCACAGGTACAGCCTGGATGGTCACCGGAGCCACGCCGCCGGCCCCCTCACAGATGCTGAAGCAAGAAGAGGTCCAGAATCGGCGGCTGAAGACTCCTGCAGTCTTCTTAAGGTAGCGCACAGCACTGCAGCTGTGCGCCATTTTCCTCTCAGCACACTTCACACGGCAGTCACTGAGGGTGCAGGGCGCTGGGGGGGGGGCGCCCTGGGAGGCAAATGAAAACCTTTAAAAAGGCTAAAAATACCTCACATATAGCCCCAGAGGCTATATGGAGATATTTACCCCTGCCTAAAATGTACTAAATAGCGGGAGACGAGCCCGCCGAAAAAGGGGCGGGGCCTATCTCCTCAGCACACGGCGCCATTTTCTGTCACAGCTCCGCTGGTCAGGAAGGCTCCCAGGTCTCTCCCCTGCACTGCACTACAGAAACAGGGTATAACAGAGAGGGGGGGCAAAATAAATGGCAATATATTAATATAAAAGCAGCTATAAGGGAGCACTTAATCATAAGGCTATCCCTGTCATATATAGCGCTTTTTGGTGTGTGCTGGCAGACTCTCCCTCTGTCTCCCCAAAGGGCTAGTGGGTCCTGTCTTCGTATAGAGCATTCCCTGTGTGTCTGCTGTGTGTCGGTACGTGTGTGTCGACATGTATGAGGACGTTATTGGTGTGGAGGCGGAGCAATTGCCAAATATGAGGATGTCACCTCCTAGGGGGTCGACACCAGAATGGATGCCTTTATTTGTGGAATTACGGGATAGCGTCAACTCGCTTAAGCAGTCGTTTGCCGACATGAGGCGGCCGGACACTCAATTAGTGCCTGTCCAGGCGCCTCAAACACCGTCAGGGGCTGTAAAACGCCCCTTGCCTCAGTCGGTCGACACAGACCCAGACACAGGCACTGATTCCGGTGGTGAAGGTGACGAATCAACCGTATTTTCCAGTAGGGCCACACGTTATATGATTTTGGCAATAAAGGAGATGTTACATTTAGCTGATACTACAGGTACCACTAAACAGGGTATTATGTGGGGTGTGAAAAAACTACCAGTAGTTTTTACCGAATCAGAAGAATTAAATGACGTGTGTGATGAAGCGTGGGGTGCCCCGATAAAAAACTGCTAATTTCAAAGAAGTTATTGGCTTTATACCCTTTCCCGCCAGAGGTTAGGGAGCGCTGGGAAACACCTCCTAGGGTGGACAAAGCGCTAACACGCTTATCAAAACAAGTGGCGTTACCCTCTCCTGAGACGGCCGCACTTAAAGATCCATCAGATAGGAGGATGGAAAATATCCAAAAAGGTATATACACACATGCAGGTGTTATACTACGACCAGCTATTGCGACTGCCTGGATGTGCAGTGCTGGGGTAGTTTGGTCAGAGTCCCTGATCGAAAATATTGATACCCTGGACAGGGACAATATTTTACTGTCGTTAGAACAAATAAAGGATGCATTTCTTTATATGCGTGATGCACAGAGAGATATCTGCACACTGGCATCACGGGTAAGTGCTATGTCCATTTCGGCCAGAAGAGCTTTATGGACACGACAGTGGACAGGCGATGCGTAGAGGAGTTATTTGGGGTCGGTCTATCGGATTTGGTGGCCACGGCTACGGCCGGGAAATCCACCTTTCTACCTCAAGTCACTCCCCAACAGAAAAAGGCACCGACCTTTCAACCGCAGCCCTTTCGTTCCTTTAAAAATAAGAGAGCAAAGGGCTATTCATATCTGCCACGAGGCAGAGGACGAGGGAAGAGACAGCAACAGGCAGCTCCTTCCCAGGAACAGAAGCCCTCCCCGGCTTCTACAAAAGCCTCAGCATGACGCTGGGGCTTCGCAAGCGGACTCGGGGGCGATAGGCGGTCGTCTCAAGAATTACAGCGCGCAGTGGGCTCACTCGCAGGTAAATCCCTGGATCCTGCAGATAATATCTCAGGGGTACAGGTTGAAATTAGAGACAGAGCCACCTCGCCGTTTCCTGAAGTCTGCTTTACCAACGTCCCCCTCAGAAAGGGAGACGGTTTTGGAAGACATTCACAAGCTGTATTCTCAGCAGGTGATAGTCAAGGTACCTCTTCTACAACAAGGGAAGGGGTATTATTCCACTCTTTTTGTGGTACCGAAGCCGGATGGCTCGGTAAGGCCTATTCTAAATCTGAAGTCCTTGAACCTGTACATAAAGAAGTTCAAGTTCAAGATGGAGTCACTCAGAGCAGTGATAGCGAACCTGGAAGAAGGGGACTTTATGGTATCCTTGGACATCAAGGATGCGTATCTCCACGTTCCAATTACCCCTCACACCAGGGGTACCTCAGGTTCGTTGTACAAAACTGTCACTATCAGTTTCAGACGCTGCCGTTTGGTTTGTCCACGGCACCTCGGGTCTTTACAAAGGTAATGGCCGAGATAATATTTCTTCTTCGAAGAAAAGGCGTATTAATTATCCCATACTTGGACGATCTCCTAATAAGGGCAAGGTCCAGAGAACAGCTAGAGATGGGTTTAGCACTATCTCAAGAGGTGCTAAAGCAGCACGGATGGATTCTGAATATTCCAAAATCCCAATTAATGCCGACAACTCGTCTGCTGTTCCTGGGGATGATTCTGGACACAGTTCAGAAAAAGGTTTTTCTTCCCGAAGAAAAAGCCAAGGAGTTATCTGACCTGGTCAGGAACCTCCTAAAACCAGGAAAGGTGTCTGTACATCAATGCACAAGAGTCCTGGGAAAAAATGGTAGCTTCTTACGAAGCAATCCCTTTCGGCAGATTCCATGCAAAGGGATCTGTTGGACAAATGGTCAGGGTCGCATCTTCAGATGCACCTGCGGATAACCCTGTCGCCGAGGACAAGGGTATCCCGTCTGTGGTGGTTGCAGGAGGCTCATCTATTGGAGGGCCGCAGATTCGGCATGCAGGATTGGATCCTGGTGACCACGGATGCCAGCCTGAGAGGCTGGGGAGCAGTCACACAGGGAAGAAATTTCCAGGGAGTGTGGTCGAGCCTGAAAAAGTCTCTTCACATAAGCATTCTGGAACTAAGAGCAATCTACAATGCTCTAAGCCAGGCGGAACCTCTGCTTCAAGGAAGACCGGTGTTGATCCAGTCGGACAACATCACGGCAATCGCCCATGTAAACAGACAGGGCGGCACAAGAAGCAGGAGGGCAATGGCAGAAGCTGCCAGGATCCTTCGCTGGGCGGAGAATCACGTGATAGCACTGTCAGCAGTATTCATCCCGGGCGTGGACAACTGGGAAGCAGAATTCCTCAGCAGACACGACCTTCACCCGGGAGAGTGGGGACTTCATCCAGAAGTTTTCCACATGCTATTAAACCGTTGGGTAAAACCAATGGTGGACATGATGGCGTCTCGCCTCAACAAAACACTGGACAGGTATTGCGCCAGGTCAAGAGATCCGCAGGCAATAGCTGTGGACGCGCTGGTAACACCTTGGGTGTACCAGTCGGTATATGTTTTTCCTCCTCTGCCTCTCATACCAAAGGTACTGAGGATTATACGGCAAAGAGGAGTAAGACTAGTGGCTCCGGATTGGCCAAGAAGGACTTGGTACCCGGAACTTCAAGAGATGGTCACGGACGATCCGTGGCCTCTACTTCTGAGAAGGGACCTGCTTCAGCAGGGTCCTTGTCTTTTTCAAGACTTACCGCGGCTGCGTTTGACGGCATGGCGTTTGAATGCCAGATCCTAAAAGGAAAAGGCATTCCAGAAGAAGTCATTCCTACCTTGATAAAGGCAAGGAAGGAAGTCACCGCGAAGCATTATCGCCGTATTTGGCGAAAATATGTTGCGTGGTGCGAGCAGCGGAGTGCTCCGATGGAGGAATTTCAACTGGGTCGTTTTCCTACATTTCCTGCAATCAGGATTGTCTGTGGGTCTCAAATTGGGATCTATTAAGGTTCAAATTTCGGCCCTATCAATATTCTTCCAAAAAGAATTGGCCTCAGTCCCTGAGGTCCAGATTTTTATCAAAGGAGTACTGCATATACAGCCTCCTGTGGTGCCTAAGGTGGCACCGTGGGATCTAAATGTAGTTTTAGATTTCCTCAAATCCAATTGGTTTGAACCACTAAAGAATGTGGATTTGAAATATCTCACATGGAAAGTGACTATGTTACTGGCCCTGGCTTCGGCCGGGAGAGTATCTGAACTGGCGGCTTTGTTTTATAAAAGCCCTTATTTAATTTTCCATTCGACATAGGGCAGAGCTGCGGACGCGTCCGCATTTTCTCCCTAAGGTGGTATCAGCGTTTCACCTGAACCAGCCTATTGTAGTGCCTGCGGCTACAGACGACTTGAAGGACTCCAAGTTGTTGGACGTTGTCAGAGCCTTAAAAATATACATTTAAAGGACGGCTGGAGTCAGAAAATCTGACTCGCTGTTTATACTGTATGCACCCAACAAGTTGGGTGCACCTGCTTCTAAGCAGTCGATTGCTCGTTGGATTTGTAACAAAATTCAACTTGTACATTCTGTGGCAGGCCTGCCACAGCCTAAATCTGTTAAGGCCCATTCCGCAAGGAAGGTGGGCTCATCTTGGGCGGCTGCCCGAGGGGTCTCGGCATTACAACTCTGCCGAGCAGCTACGTGGTCAGGGGAGAACACGTTTGTAAATTTTTACAAATTTGATACCCTGGCAAAGGAGGACCTGGAGTTCTCTCATTCGGTGCTGCAGAGTCATCCGCACTCTCCCGCCCGTTTGGGAGCTTTGGTATAATCCCCATGGTCCTTTCAGGAACCCCAGCATCCACTTAGGACGATAGAGAAAATAAGAATTTACTTACCGATAATTCTATTTCTCGGAGTCCGTAGTGGATGCTGGGCGCCCATCCCAAGTGCGGATTATCTGCAATACTTGTACATAGTTATTGTTAACTAATTCGGGTTATTGTTTAGGAAGCCATCTTTCAGAGGCTCCTCTGTTATCATACTGTTAACTGGGTTTAGATCACAAGTTGTACGGTGTGATTGGTGTGGCTGGTATGAGTCTTACCCGGGATTCAAAATCCTCCCTTATTGTGTACGCTCGTCCGGGCACAGTACCTAACTGGAGTCTGGAGGAGGGTCATAGGGGGAGGAGCCAGTACACACCACCTGACCTGTAAAAGCTTTACTTTTGTGCCCTGTCTCCTGCGGAGCCGCTATTCCCCATGGTCCTTTCAGGAACCCCAGCATCCACTACGGACTCCGAGAAATAGAATTATCGGTAAGTAAATTCTTATTTTTTAAATGGGCTTTTTACTGCCCATAGCTTGGCCCCGCCCCTCACTTCCAGCCCTTTATCATTGGCCGCAGGAGGCACCGTTCTCGGTGCCTCCGAAACGAATTGAAACCTATCTTTACAAGGTACGAATAATTACAATAATATAAAGCATATACTTATGACACATAATGTGTGTCATAAGTATCTTCTTTGCATTATTGCCTCCCCTGCCTCCCCTGACTGCACGTCCCTGGTTCCGCTGGAATTATACGACAGTACCACTGGAATTATACGGCAGTACCACTGGATTTATATGGCAGTACCACTGGACTGGATTTTTTGGCAGTATCACCGGATTTATACGCCAGTATCACTGGAATTATACGGCAGTATCACTGGAATTATAGGGCTGTATCACTGGAATTATATGGCAGTACCACTGGATTTATACAGCAGTACCACTGGACATATCCGGCAGTATCACTGTACTGGATTTATACGCCAGAACCACTGGAATTATACGGCAGTACCACTGGACATATACGGCAGTATCACTGGACTGGATTTATACGCCAGTACTGCTGGAATTATATATCAGTATCACTGGAATTATACGGCAGTATCACTGGACTGGATTTATACGCCAGTACCGCTGGAATTATATGGCAGTATCACTGGAATTATATGGCAGTACCTCTGGAATTATACGGCTGTACCACTGGAATTATACGGCAGTATCACTGGACTGGATTTATACGCCAGTACCGCTGGAATTATACGCCAGTACCACTGGATTTATACGCCAGTACCACTGGAATTATACGCCAGTACCACTGGAATTATACGGCAGCATCACTGGATTTATACGGCAGTACCGCTAGACATATACAGCAGTATCACTGGACATATACGGCAGTATCACTGTACTGGATTTATACGCCAAAACCACTGGAATTATACGGCAGTACCACTGGACATATATACGGCAGTATCACTGGACTGGATTTATACGCCAGTACCGCTGGAATTATATATCGGTATCACTGGAATTATATGGCAGTACCACTGGAATTATACGGCAGTATCACTGGACTGGATTTATACGCCAGTACCGCTGGAATTATATGGCAGTATCACTGGAATTATACGGCAGTACCTCTGGAATTATACGGCAGTACCACTGGAATTATACGGCAGTATCACTGGACTGGATTTATACGCCAGTACTGCTGGAATTATACGCCAGTACCACTGGATTTATATGCCAGTACCACTGGAATTATACGCCAGTACCACTGGAATTATACGGCAGTATCACTGGATTTATACGGCAGTACCGCTAGACATATACAGCAGTATCACTGGACATATACGGCAGTATCAATGGACTGGATTTATTCGCCGGTACTGCTGAAATTATACGGCAGTATCACTGGATTTATTCGGCAGTACCGCTGGACATATACGGCAGTATCACTGGACATATATGGCAGTACTACTGGACATATACAGCAGCACAGGGACACCACCACTGGACTGATGCAGGATAACACAGCATCACTGCATTGGACTGGACATTTGGCAGCAGAGGACATCACCACTGTGACTGGACTGATGCAGCACAATACACCACCACTGAACTGATGCAGCACAACACAGCACCACTGGACTGGACTTATACAGCAGCACTGGACATATGGCAGCAGAGGACACCACCACTGTGACTGGACTGATGCAGCACAATACACCACCACTGAACTGATGCAGCACAACACAGCACCACTGCAATGGACTGGACTTATACAGCAGCACTGGACATATGGCAGCAGAGGACACCACCACTGTGACTGGACTGATGCAGCACAAGACACCACCACTGGACTGATTCAGCACAAAACACTTTACTGGACTTATACAGCAGCGTAGGACATATGGCAGCAGAGGACACAACCACTGTGACTGGACTGATGCAGCACAAGACACTACCACTGAACTGATGCAGGACACTGAGGACGGAGACATGTCCTCTCTCTATTCTCTCCAATGCCGTAGTGAAAATGGCGGTGACGTGCGGCTGCTTATATGGAATCCAAACCCTGCGAGAATCCGACAGTGGGATGATGACGTTTTGCCTCATTCTGGTTTCCGAGTCAGGCGGGAAAACCCGAGCCTGACTCAGATCCGGGCTCGGGTAGTGAAGTACGGTAGGGTTTGATTCCCAGGAAACCGAACCCGCTCATCTCTAGTATAAAGTAACATATTAAAGAAGAAAATTAAGAAAAATCATAATGCATGGCTAAATCTCTGAGTCTATGGCATGCAAAACCGTGCCATACATGGCGGGATATAGCAAAGGTGTATGTGGATTTATTTCTTTCCCCGAAGAATGTAACAACTTTATATTGGGGGTAAGGTACAATCAGGGAGATTGCTGGTCTATTCAGGGAGATTGCTACTATTTCAGGGAGTCTCCTGCAGAATGAGGGAGGGTAGTCAACTATGCATCCTTATAATAATTAATACTGCCTAAGAAGTACTCATTTAGATTAGAGATGTGCACCGGAAATTTTTCGGGTTTTGTGTTTTGGTTTTGGGTTCGGTTCCGCGGCCGTGTTTTGGGTTCGAACGCGTTTTGGCAAAACCTCACCGAATTTTTTTTGTCGGATTCGGGTGTGTTTTGGATTCGGGTGTTTTTTTCAAAAAAACCTAAAAAACAGCTTAAATCATAGAATTTGGGGGTCATTTTGATCCCAAAGTATTATTAACCTCAATAACCATATTTTCCACTCATTTTCAGTCTATTCTGAACACCTCACACCTCACAATATTATTTTTAGTCCTAAAATTTGCACCGAGGTCGCTGGATGGCTAAGCTAAGCGACCCAAGTGGCCGACACAAACACCTGGCCCAATCCGCCACACTTTGGAGGGTGAAACCAATAAAAAAAAATTAAAACATGTTTTTTTTTTTTTTCTTGGTAATATCAGATCTATTTATATTAGAAGGGATTAGGTACTTGGTTTGTCTTTTTTGGAGGCACAAGTAATATTTATATATTTTTTAAAATAATATTTTTTTATTTTTTTTTATAGATGGATGGTAAAATCCCTGAAAAAAATGGCGTGTGGTCCCCCCTCCAAAGCATAACCAGCCTCGGGCTCTTCGAGCTGGTCCTGGTTCTAAAAATGCGGGGGAAAAATTGACAGGGGATCCCCCGTATTTTTAAAACCAGCACCGGGCTCTGCGCCTGGTGCTGGTGCAAAAAATACGGGGGACAAAACGAGTAGGGGTCCCCCGTATTTTTCACACCAGCATCGGGCTCCACTAGCTGGACAGATAATGCCACAGCCGGGGGTCACTTTTATACAGTGCCCTGCGGCCGTGGCATTAAATATCCAACTAGTCACCCCTGGCCGGGGTACCCTGGGGAAGTGGGGACCCCTTCAATCAAGGGGTCCCCCCCCCAGCCACCCAAGGGCCAGGGGTGAAGCCCGAGGCTGTCCTCCCCATCCAATGGGCTGCGGATGGGAGGCTGATAGCCTGGAGTAAAATGTCTGAATATTGTTTTTTCCAGTAGTACTACAAGTCCCAGCAAGCCTCCCCCGCAAGCTGGTACTTGGAGAACCACAAGTACCAGCATGCAGGAGAAAAACGGGCCCGCTGGCACCTGTAGTACTACTGGGAAAAAAATACCCAAATAAAAACAGGACACACACACCGTGAAAGTAAAACTTTATTTCATACGTCGACACACACATACTTACCTATGTTCACACGCCGACATCAGTCCTCTTCTCCATGTAGAATCCACGGATACCTGAAAAGAAAAGATCAATATACTCACCTCAACCAGGGTCCAGAGATAAATCCACGTACTTGTAAAAAAACAACAAACCGGACACCCGACCAAACGGACTCAAAGGGGTCCCATGCTTACACATGGGACCCCTTACCCCGAATGCTGAGAGTCCTCTCCGTGACAGCTGTCACAGAAAGGTCCCTTCAGCCAATCAGGAAGCGCTACTACGTGGCGCTCACCTGATTGGCTGTGCGCTGTCTGTGCTGTGACAGCGCATCGCACAGCTTTCTCCATTACTTACAATGGTGGGAACTTTGCCGTCTGCGGGGGTTACCCGCGGTCAGCCGCTGACCGGCGGGTGACCCCACCGCTAGCCGCAAAGTTCCCACCATTGAATATAATGGAGGGAGCTGTGCGATGCGCTGTCTGAGTTCAGACAGCGCACAGCCAATCAGGTGAGCGCCACGTAGTAGCGCTTCCTGATTGGCTGAAGGGACCTTAGTGACAGGAGTCACGTGGGGTCCCGGCTCATTCGGGGAAAGGGGTCTCATATGTCAATATGGGACCCCTTTCAGTCCGCAGGATCGGGTCTTTGCATTTTTTTATTTTGCCAAGTACCTGGATTTATCTCTGGACCCTGGCTGAGGTGAGTATATTGATCTTTTCTTTTCAGGTATCCGTGGATTCTACATGGAGAAGAGGACCGATGTTGGCGTGTGAACATAGGTAAGTATGTGTGTGTCGACGTATGAATTAAAGTTTTACTGTCACGGTGTGTGTGTCCTATTTTTGTTTGGGTATTTTTTTTCCAGTAGTACTACAGGTACCAGCGGGCCCGTTTTTCTCCCGCATGCTGGTACTTGTGGTTCTCCAAGTACCAGCTTGCGGGGGAGGCTTGCTGGGACTTGTAGTACTACTGGAAAAAACAATATTCAGACATTTTACTCCAGGCTATCAGCCTCCCATCCGCAGCCCATTGGATGGGGGGGATAGCCTCGGGCTTCACCCCTGGCCCTTGGGTGGCTGGGGGGGGGGACCCCTTGATTGAAGGGGTCCCCACTTCCCCAGGGTACCCCGGCCAGGGGTGACTAGTTGGATATTTAATGCCACGGCCGCAGGGCACTGTATAAAAGTGACCCCCGGCTGTGGCATTATCTGTCCAGCTAGTGGAGCCCGATGCTGGTGTGAAAAATACGGGGGACCCCTACTCGTTTTGTCCCCCGTATTTTTTGCACCAGCACCAGGCGCAGAGCCCGGTGCTGGTTTTAAAAATACGGGGGATCCCCTGTCAATTTTCCCCCCGCATTTTTAGAACCAGGACCAGCTCAAAGAGCCCGAGGCTGGTTATGCTTTGGAGGGGGGACCCCACGCCATTTTTTCCTGTTTTTTCCTGTTTTTTTAAATCGCGGCAAAATCCGGCAAATCGGCCGTTTTTCGCCCGCGGGAATGTCGAATCCGTTTTTCATTGAATATGGTGAATTCCGGCAGCCACCTGCCGGAATTCACCTGTCGAATTGTGTCGAATTAAAAAACGGCGATAATTTGCCGCGATTCGCCGTGAATTGCATATACCCCTAAGTCTTTTCATTTTTCTAGCGAGAGGCTGAGTGCTTCCATCCTCATGTGAAGCTGAACCACTAGCCATGAACATAGGCCAGGGCCTCAGCCGTTCCTTGCCACTCCGTGTGGTAAATGGCATATTGGCAAGTTTACGCTTCTCCTCCGACGATTTTGTTTTAGATTTTTGAGTCCTTTTTTTACTGATATTTTGTGTTTTGGATTTTACATGCTCTGTACTATGACATTGGGCATCGGCCTTGGCAGACGACGTTGATGGAATTTCATCGTCTCGGCCATGACTAGTGGCAGCAGCTTCAGCACGAGGTGGAAGTGGATCTTGATCTTTCCCTATTTTTGGAACCTCAACATTTTTGTTCTCCATATTTTAATAGGCACAACTAAAAGGCACCTCAGGTAAACAATGGAGATGGATGGATACTAGTATACTTATGGATGACGAGTGACTGACGACACAGAGGTAGCTACAGCCGTGGACTACCGTACTGCGTCTGCTAGTATAGAGATGATAATGATATAAAAAATATATATATATCACTACTGCAGGTATATATAATATAATGACGGACCTGCTGGACACTGTCAGCAGACTCCTAAACTACTAGTATGAAGAAGATAGAAAAAAAAACCCCCACCACAGGTAGGTATACAATTATGGACGAGCACTGACGACACAGAGGTAGCTACAGCCGTGGACTACCGTACTGCGTCTGCTAGTATAGAGATGATAATGATATAAAAAATATATATATATCACTACTGCAGGTATATATAATATAATGACGGACCTGCTGGACACTGTCAGCAGACTCCTAAACTACTAGTATGAAGAAGATAGAAAAAAAACCCCCACCACAGGTAGGTATACAATTATGGACGAGCACTGACGACACAGAGGTAGCTACAGCCGTGGACTACCGTACTGCGTCTGCTAGTATAGAGATGATAATGATATAAAAAATATATATATCACTACTGCAGGTATATATAATATAATGACGGACCTGCTGGACACTGTCAGCAGACTCCTAAACTACTAGTATGAAGAAGATAGAAAAAAAAAACCCACTACAGGTAGGTATACAATTATTGACGAGCACTGACGACACAGAGGTAGCCACAGCCGTGGACTACCGTACTGCGTCTGCTAATATAGAGATGATAAAGATGATAGAGATGAACAAAAAAAATATAACACTACTGCAGGTAAATATTTATATAATATAATGAATGACGGACCTGCTGGACACTGTCAGCAGAATGCGTTTATAGAATAAAAAAAAAAAAACACCACAGGAGTGTTTAACTTTTTCAGGCAGACAATATACTGGTGGTCACTGGTCAGTCACACTGGCAGCAAAAGTGTGCACTGTACTCCTGCTATAACTGCACCCCAGTCTCCCCCACAATTCAGCTGTGTGAGCAGTGAGCACTCAGCACAGTCAGATATACATATAGATGATATTATCATGCAGCACACTGAGGCTGAGCACAGATATGGTATGTGACTGTGTATCGTTTTTTTTCAGGCAGAGAACGGATTATATTAAATAATAAATAAAACTGGTGGTGGTCAGTCACTAGTAACTATCAGCAAAACTCTGCACTCTGAGTACTCCTAATGCTCCCCAAAATTACTAAGTAATCAACTTAAGTGTCTCTATCTATTCTAACGGAGAGGACGCCAGCCACGTCCTCTCCCTATCAATCTCAATGCACGTGTGAAAATGGCGGCGACGCGCGGCTCCTTATATAGAATCCGAGTCTCGCGATAGAATACGAGCCTCGCGAGAATCCGACAGCGGGATGATGACGTTCGGGCGCGCTCGGGTTAGCCGAGCAAGGCAGGAAGATCCGAGTCTGCCTCGGACCCATGTAAAAAGGCTGAAGTTCGGGGGGGTTCGGATTCCGAGGAACCGAACCCGCTCATCTCTAATTTAGATGTGCATTCCAATATTATAACAGCATGGTTACTGTGCACATCACATTTAGGGATCTACCATACTGTATTTACCATGCTGTAATAACAGCTTCTCTCTAACAACAGGAAGACCACAGAGAGGTCACAGGTATATCACTATCCCATAAGAACTGTGGGGGCGGCTGTTGGTAGCATTTTTGTAATGAACTTTAGAAATATTGGAGACATCTTCCGTTATTGTTAAACAGACGTGATAGTTTTGCCTTAAGCACATGAAAACAGACATTCAGCAAGTTTTTAGGACATACATCCCATGTAATAATATATGTGTGCATACCTTGCACACGGTGTCATTTCTGTGGCCCAGGGCAAGTGTGGGGGTTGTGGCTTGGCAGCAGGTGATGCTGAGAGTGCCTTTATATGGCATGGTCCCCACAGCTTACTATCTACTATATAATAGGGTTGGGTATGGGTGACCGGCGTTTGGGGAGTGCAATGAAGTCCCTGTTAGTCGGCATGCTGACAGTCAGGATTTTGAGGGGTCGGGATGTAGGTGTCGTTATTGTGACCGCCGGTCTCCTAACCACTGGTCACATAACTACATCCCATATAACGGGTGTAGCAGGGTATGCCGGCAGCCGGGCTCCCAGCGACCAGCATACCGGTGCCGGAAGCCCGACCGCCGCCATACTGACAGCATGGTAAGTGCAAATGAGCCCCTTGCGGGCTCACTGCGCTCGCCAAGCTGCAGGCACGGTGGCGCGCCTCACTATCTATTCTCCCTCCAAGGGGGGTCGTGGACCCTCAAGAGGGAGCAAAAGTGCCGGTATGCCAGCTGTCGGGATTCCGGCGCCGGTATACTGTGCGCCGGTATCCCGACAGCCGGCCACCCGAAGACCACCCCCCATATAACAGTATCTAAACTGTGCACTGTACAACAGACTGAGGGGGACATTTACTAAGCAGTGATAAGAGCGGAGAAGTGAGCCAGTGGAGAAGTTGCCCATGGCAACCAATCAGCACTGAAGTAACATCTATAATTTGCATACTATAAAATGATACAGAGCTGCTGATTGGTTGATGGGGCAATTTCTCCACTGGCTCACTTCTGCGCTCTTATCACTGCTTAGTAAATGTACCCCTAAGTCAGCATCCAGGCATGCATAAATACTGTACATATTATACACATAGTGATAGTCCTGCAGGTCTACACTGTATATCTATATGTAGGCTGACCATCAGTCAGGCATATACAGGTATATCCATATTACATACAGTGATAGTATTGTACTATGTGTAAATCCATGGACAGCGCAACCCGCTCAGCAAAGGGATTCAAAGCAGGGAGATGCAAGACTGGAGAGATGCTCTTCCTGCTCTGCATCCCTGCTGATGTTCCCTGCTGATGCCAGCTGCCATGCTAGGAAACACGGTGCTCTAATTGGGGTTCCCAGTCATTTTACGGAGTAAACAACACCAAAACCATGAAAGAACTTATGATGACCTTTTCATGTGTCTGCATTTTCCGCTTCGACCTTTTTACCATGTTGACTCTTTTCATGTCGACCTTTTTGGGGTCGACCTAGACAATGTTGACCTTTTTCCAGGTTGACCTAATAATCCGCACCAACTAACTTCACAGACTCCAGTACAACACCGGCAATCTTTCTGTATATACACACCACCACTGTTCCTGTGTATAATCACCAACTCTGTACGTGTTCATAAACCACAGATGAGCGGTTTTGATTCGGTCCTTTCTGTGAAATTTGCATCTGAAAATGAGGCAAAACGTTATCTTTCACACACATCTTTCCTTTTGTCTCAGTAAAATTATATTTTGTCTCATTTTCAGATCTACAGACAGAGAGAGGGGGGAAGGGGGGGTGTTGCAAATCCCACCCCTACATTTCCCTTCAGCACACTAAGAATTACCTGTAACCATACCTGAACCTATCTGGTAATAGAAATTCAGAGAATTAGTTTACACATGTTTGCAAACACATGTTTAAGCTGCTGAGCCACTTCAAGGCTTCTACGATGTCAGCAGTCCTAACACTACATAATAGTAGTGCCCACATAGGGCCATGTAATTTGTCACAGTAGGCCTCATGATAAAGGCTATTACTAAAACACTTCCAGACAGAGAGCTAACTTACCCAGGAGCCACCCCAGGATCTCCCATTGGCACTACAAGGAACAGCATGCCTTCCAAATACTGCTCCCATTCAATGCCTCTCACACACAAGCAGACAAACAAACAAAGGTAGTTGCTCGGTCATTCCTGGAGATAATTATGTATCAGGTGCTGGAAAGGGTGAGGGGTCACAGACAGACAGAGAAGGGGGGTTGCAAATCCCAACCCTACATTTCCCTTCAGGTTCAGGTATGGTTACAGGTAATTCTTAGTGTGCTGAAGGGAAATGTAGGGGTGGGATTTGCAACCCCCCCCACTCTGTCTGTTTGTCTGTGACCCCTCCCCCTTTCCAGCACCTAATACATAATTATCTGCAGGAATGACCGAGCAACTACCTTTGTTTGTTTGTCATTTTCAGATCTGAATGTGGTGGGAAGAACCAAGTCAAAACCGAACCGCTCATCTCTAATTAAACACAACTGTTGTTCCTGTACATACAGATGTGTCCTATTGCTTTGTATAGCAGCGTGACTATCGTCTCCCGATATTCACTGGTTCGAGCGTATTCATGCTCCCGCAATCCATACACTTCAATGGGGTCGGTGGCGGGCGCTACAGACTGCGGTATTCTGTGATGCGTACGCATCGCGGTGCTGCTATAAAATGTTACTATACGCAGCAGCAATGTAATAGGACACATCTATAAACACCAACTCTCTTCCTGTATATAAACACCACCGCTGTCATTATTATTATTATTATTATTATTATTATGTGTAACTTCTGTTTGTAAGACCTCACAATTTCCGCAGTGCTGGACAGATCAGGGCTACAAAGCAGGTAAACTGAGTGCATAACAAATACATACTGTATAAACAAATGTGGGAATAATACTGACACATAATGAATAATACTGACATACAGTGTCGGACTGGAAGCTGAAGGGCCCATTGGGAGAATGCTGTGATAGGGGCCCATATTGACTGGTTTGGCTAGCGTCCAGGGTTGTGTGGCCAGCATCCATAGAGCTTGGGTAACCATTAGAAAGTGCATGGTTTAGGCCTTTTATAGTAAATATTGTTAATGTATACAGCAATGCACTTTAGAAAATACACCATAGTTCTGTGGCATATATACAGTATAATTCACGTGGACAGTTTGTAACCTGATCTTTAGAGGCAGTGGGATCCACCAAGGGTTTCCCCTGTGACCCTGTGGGGGTTCCGGTATGAATGGTCGACAATGTTAAGATCGACCACTATTGGTCGACATTGACATGGTCGGCATGGACAAATGGTCGACACCTGAAAATAGTCGACACCTGAAAAGATCAACATGGATTTTTGAACTGTTTTTGGTGTCAGTTTTTTCCATAACATGACCAGGAACCCCAATTAGTGTACTGTGTCCCCTTGCATGGCTCGCTTCGCTTGCCATGCTGCGGGCATGGTGCCTTGCTCTGCTACCACTGCGCTCGGCCTAGGTTACTATTCCCAAACGTAAATGGGAATGGTAAAGTATGAAAAAGTTAAAAATCTATTAAAAAAAAAAAAGCCATGTCGAGCTTTTCATGTGTCGACCTTTCACATGTTGACCATTTTTATGTGTCGACCATTTGTCCATGTCTACCATGTCAATAGTGGTCGACCTAATGAGTGTCGACCTTAACATTGTCAACCATCTGAACGGATACCCCCTGTGGGCCAGTCCAACCCTGCTGACACATACCATGGTCCCCATCTCCTATATAATAGCCCAGTGACTTTGTGCCTGTGTGTAACGCATCTCTCATTGGGTTAGTGGCAGGTCTATCACACCCAGTCCACAGCTGATTGTTCGAAAAACGCCCTCCCACACAGCTTACATCCAATGGGAGGCTCTGCCCTTTGCCTGCTGTGTATTCACAGAGCAGAATTAGCAATGGGACTGATGGAGCTGCAGCTCCAGCCCCACACCCCAAAATAGTCCCACTGCATCTGCAGCATCACACCCTCCAACAATGTACACATAAACATTGATGCAAATTCGAAAAGGGGGTGTGGCCACGGGTACAGCGGTGTGGCCACGCCCTTTTCCTATACTTTCAATAGAAGCTTGGAGAGTCAAGAAACGGTACAGACCATAAAAAAAAGGGACTGTACCTGCCATAAAGGTGCAGCTGGTGGGTATGTCACTACATCTGCAGCAAGTATCTGCGCTGTAGATAGGGAAAAAAACATCCTTTTACTGCATCGTCCTATGGGGGTCATTCCAAGTTGATCGCTAGCTGCATTCGTTCGCTGTGCAACGATCAGGCCAAAAACTCGGCACTTCTGCACATGCGTATGCAGGGCAATGCGCACGTGCGGCGTACTATTACAACGAACGATGTACTTTTACACAGGGTCTAGCGATGCTTTTCAGTCGCACAGGCAGCCGCAGTGATTGACAGGAAGAGGGCGTTTCTGGGTGTCAACTGACTGTTTTCAGGTAGTGTTCGGAAAAACGCAGCCATGGCTGGCCGAACGCAGGGCGTGTTCATGACGTCAAATCCGGAACTGAATGGTCTGAAGTGATCACAAGCGCCGAGTAGCTCTGAAGCTACTCTGAAACTGCACAAATTTTTTTTGTACCCGCTCTCCCATCCCTTCGTTCGCACTTCTGCTAAGCTAAAATACACTCCCAGTGGGCGGCGGCATAGCGTTTGCACGGCTGCTAAAAACTGCTTGCAAGCCATCAACTCGGAACAGTGCCGTAACTAGGCATTTTAGCGCTGTGTGCAAGAAACGACATTGGCGCCCCCCCATGCAAGATAGGGGCAGTGCGCGCCGTACGCGCACAAAAAATATATAGGGGCGTGGCTTCATGGGGAAGGGGTGTGGCCACAAAATAATAGCAATTCATACTACGGTGCACAGTAGTCTCCATTATTCAACTTACGCTGCACAGTAGCGCCACTACACCAGGTAGAGCCTGTCACAACTGAGGGCCTGAGCTGACGGGAGGCAGCCTCAGTTGTAGGGGCTGAGATGTACCGGAACCTGGGAGGTTGTATCAGACCCCTGGACATGTAAGTAACATAAATAATAACTGCCCGAAGGCGTGACCACGACAACTTGGATAAAAGTCAATGATGTTTATTATGACAACTCCGCAACACAGCAGCAGTAAAAGAAAACGTAAAAGTCAGCAAAGAATAAATACAGTTCCTGGGTACTACAGGATGGCAGGAGCCACAGGGCACTGGTAGTGTGAGATAGTTCTTATGATCTTCTAGATGGAAAGTCCTTACCAGGCCCGACTGTAGCAATGGAGATAACCCAGGATTGTGCCAGCTGGTGTTCCAGGAAAAGCTGGGTTGCTGAAGATAAAACAGCTGCTGTGGATACTGGCTGGAACCAGACTGTTGTTAGCACGGAGTGGATACTGGCTGGAACCAGTTAAATAATAAATGAACTTGGGAGCGATGAAATATGAACTGAAATGTAGAACTTGAGAGCGGAGAAATAATAATACCGGTGGAGAGTGGTAAAGTGTAGAAAGGACACCGGCCCTTTAAGGGAAGCTGTACTCTGCTGGAAGCTGAGCTGGAAGCAGGTAATGTTGTAGCTGGAAACAGATGAATCCACAATGGATTGGAGAGTCAGGCTACACCGCAGGTGGAATGCTGGTGCGGGTCTCTATGGTGGAAGTCTTGAGACAGGAGCTGGAACCTGGAAGACAATCACAGGAGAGAGACAAACAGGAACTAGGTTTGACAACCAAAGCACTGACGCCTTCCTTGCTCAGGCACAGTGTATTTATACCTGCAGCAAGGAAGGGATTGGCTAGGCAATTATGCAGATTATCAATACTGAGAACAGATTGGTGGAAATGATCAGCTGACAGAATCCAAGATGGCTGCGCCCATGCAGACACTTGGAGGGAAGTTTGGTTTGTAATCCATGTGGTAATGAAAACAGTAATGGCGGCGCCGGCCACCGGAGACAGGAGGCGCCAGGCTGACAGATGCACATCCAACCACGCGGACACAGCGGAGGCCGCGGCTGACGTAATCGCCACTCAGACACTCTGCATGCAGAAGTTCAGGGACGGCGGCGGAGGCCGCGGGAGACGCCATGCCAGGTTTAATATGGCGTTTACTGTGACAGCGTCCCAGAGTGACAGGAGAGGATACAGGAATGTACACATCAGGATAACAGATGGGATCCGGTCCTGGAGCGCTGAGCCAGCCTTAGGAGGCATCTGATGGGTAAGAAATGGCGTCCAGATACCCGGATCGTGACAGCACCCCCCCCTTTAGGAGTGGCCCCAGGACACTTCTTTGGCTTTTGAGGAAACTTGGAATGGAATCTCCGGACCAAGGCAGGAGCATGGACATCAGAAGCATTGGTCCATGAACGTTCCTCAGGACCATAACCCTTCCAGTCAATAAGATATTGTAGTTGACCGTAACGGTGACGTGAGTCCAGGATCTTGGCCACTTCATACTCAACGCCTCGTTGAGTTTGGACTTTCGGAGTTGGAGGAAGTGAGGAATGAAACCGATTCAAGATCAGCGGTTTCAACAGGGAAACATGGAATGTCCTGGGTATTTTTAAGAAGGGAGGCAACTGGAGTCTGTAAGCAACAGGATTGATGACTTGTTCAATCTTGAAAGGACCGATATAGCGAGGTGCAAACTTCATACTGGGAACTCTTAACCTCAAATTCTTCGTGGATAACCATACCCGATCACCCACCTTGAGAGCAGGAACTGCTCGACGCTTCTTATCCGCAAACTTCTTGTACCTGAACGATGCCTTGAGCAGAGCTGATCGTACGCTCTTCCAGATATTGGCAAACTGATGCAAGGTGATATCCACTGCGGGAACAGAAGTTGCTGGAAGCGGTTGGAACTCAGGGACTTTAGGGTGGAATCCAAAGTTAGTGAAGAATGGTGTTGAAGCAGATGAAGAATGATACTGGTTGTTATGACAGAACTCGGCCCAGGGAAGTAATTGAACCCAGTCATCTTGAGAGGAGGACACATAGATGCGGAGGAAGGCCTCCAAGTCCTGATTCACCCTCTCGGTTTGACCATTGGTCTGAGGATGGTAAGCCGTGGAAAACTTTAGCTTGACTTGGAGGACTTGACATAAACTTCGCCAGAATTTGGCTGTGAATTGAACTCCTCGATCAGAGATAATTTCTTCAGGAAGACCGTGGAGTCGGAAGATCTCTTGTATGAATACTTGAGCCAACTTGGAAGCTGACGGAAGACCGGTGAGAGGAATGAAGTGTGCCATCTTGGTGAACCGGTCAACTACCACCCAGATGGTATTGAACTTGTTGCACATGGGTAAGTCTGTAATGAAATCCATCGACAAGTGGGTCCATGGTCGACGGGGAACGGATAGTGGAACCAGTTGCCCCGCAGGCGACTGGCGGGATACTTTATGTTGGGCACACTTTGGGCAAGATGCAATAAACTCCAAGACGTCCTTTTTCAGAGTTGGCCACCAATAGGACCTAGAGATAAACTCCAGGGTTTTTTGGATACCTGTATGTCCGGCAAAACGGGAAGCATGGGCCCAATGCATGAGCTTCTTCCTTAGCATCGGTTTCACAAAACTTTTCCCTGATGGGGGCGTAGAGTCCATCCCTACCATGGAGAATGCCAACGGATTTATAATAGGATGCTTGTCGGAAGACTCTGACTCATTTTCTTGCTCCCATGAGCGGGAAAGGGCATCGGCCTTGCGATTCTGAGAGCCCGGACAGAACTGGAGTTTAAAGTCGAACCTGGAAAAGAAAAGTGCCCATCTGGCCTGACGAGGGTTGAGACATTGTGCGCCTTTCAAATATAGAAGGTTCTTGTGGTCTGTAAGGATGGTGATTGAATGAGAAGCTCCCTCCAACAGATATCTCCACTCCTCTAGAGCGAGCTTGATGGCTAGCAACTCCTGGTCGCCAATGGCATAGTTGCGCTCCGCTGGGGAGAACTTCCGTGAGAAGAAACTGCAAGGATGTAAATGGCCATCTTTAGCCCTCTGAGATAACACCGCTCCTACTCCAACGGAGGAGGCATCCACCTCTAGGATGAAAGGAGAGTCGATGTCAGGCTGTTTCAGGACAGGCGCAGAGATGAACCTCTGTTTTAAAAGATGAAAAGCTTGCATGGCTTCTTCAGACCACTTGGACGGGTTAGCACCCTTCTTGGTGAAAGCAGTAATAGGCGCCACAATGGTGGAAAAGTCTCGTATAAACTTTCGGTAATAATTGGCGAACCCTAAGAACCTCTGGACCCCTTTGAGGGTTAAGGGTACCGGCCAATTCTGAATTGCTTGTAGTTTCTCAGGATCCATCTCTAGTCCGGAACCGGACACAATGTACCCTAGAAACGGAATGGACTTGACTTCAAAGACGCATTTCTCTAATTTGCAATAGAGATGATTGACACGGAGACGGGACAGAACCTCCTTTACCCAAAAACGATGTTCCTCTAAATTGTTGGCAAAAATGAGGATATCATCTAGATAGACCACGACATGACGGTATAGAATGTCTCTGAAGATCTCATTGACGAAATGCTGGAAGACAGCTGGAGCATTGCTCAATCCGAAGGGCATGACAAGGTACTCATAATGTCCGTCACGGGTGTTAAATGCGGTCTTCCACTCGTCACCCTCACGGATCCGGATGAGATTGTATGCACCTCGCAAGTCCAGCTTTGTAAAGATGGTAGCTCCGCTAACTCTGTCAAAGAGCTCAGTAATCAGGGGTAAAGGATAACGGTTCTTGATGGTAATGTCGTTCAAACCTCTGTAGTCGATGCACGGCCGCAGACCACCATCTTTCTTTTTTACAAAAAAGAAGCCTGCGCCGGCTGGAGAAGAAGAAGGTCGAATGAACCCCTTTGCTAGGTTCTCTTTAATATATTCCTCCATAGAATGCGTCTCAGGCAGAGACAACAGATAAGTTCGGCCTCGAGATGGAACCTTCCCTGGAACGAGATCAATCGGACAGTCCCATTCTCTATGAGGAGGAAGGATATCAGCAGAAGCTTTACTGAACACATCCGTGAAATCTTGATATGGAGGAGGTGGAACATCAGACGACCTGGGGGAGGAAGAACAGACAGGTAATACTTTAAACAAACATGTCTCAGCACAGGAGGAACCCCATGCCAGGATTTGCGTAGTCGTCCAATCAATTGTAGGATTGTGAAGACGGAGCCATGGAAGGCCCAGGACCACAGGATGTGTGGCTCTTGGAATCACTAAAAAAGAAATAAGTTCGGAATGAAGAACTCCCACTCTCAGACGAACTGGTAGAGTCCTTAAAGAAATAACTGCATCAAAAATTTTGCTGCCATCCACGGCAGTTAAAGAAATGGACGAAGGAAGTCTCTCGGTGGGTAGGGACCACCGTTTAACATAGGCTTCGGTAATAAAGTTCCCAGCTGCTCCGGAATCAAGGAGGGCAATGACGTTCCGATAACGTTGAGCAACTTGAAGCGAGACTGGGAGATTACAATCTTGAGAAGATGGAGAGGAGATCATTACTCCTAGCCGGCCCTCTCCTTGGCGAGCTAGGATTTGGAGTTTCCCGGACGTTTGGGACAGGCATTAATGGTGTGAGACGGAGCTGCACAATAGAGACAGAGAAACTCGGAGAGACGTCTTCGGCGCTCAGCAGGAGTTAAACGGGAACGGCCAAGTTGCATGGGCTCATCTTTAGATGGTGACAGTTGACGAGGAGGAGGAGCAGAAGATTTTGGAGCAGATGATCTTCCACGCTCAGTTGCTCTCTCTCTGAAACGTAAATCAACTTTCGTGCAGAGTGAGATTAGCTCATCTAACTTAGAAGGTAAGTCTCTGGTAGCTAACTCATCTTTAATACGCTCAGATAAGCCATGCCAGAATGCAGCATACAGGGCCTCGTCGTTCCATGCCAGTTCGGACGCCAGGATCTGGAACTGTATCAGATATTGTCCTACAGTACGTGACCCCTGGCGTAAACGGAGAATCTCGGATGAAGCTGAGGTTACCCGGCCTGGGTCGTCGAAGATGCGCCTGAATGTTGACACGAAGGCAGTGTAGGAAGATAGCAGGGTGTCGGACCTCTCCCATAACGGTGATGCCCAATCAAGGGCTGAGCCACTGAGAAGAGAAATAATGTAGGCAATTTTTGTACGGTCACTGGGAAAATTGCCAGGTTGTAGCTCAAACTGAATCTCACACTGGTTGAGAAATCCCCTGCAGAATCTTGGAGATCCGTCAAATTTTGCTGGCGTTGGAAGATGAAGACGTGGAGCAGAAATGGGTAAGGTGGGTGGGGTTATAGCTGGAGTCACTGTGGTTGACGCACCAGACGCGCCTGATCCACGGAGAGTTGTCTGAATCCCATCCAGCCGAGTAGAGAGATCCTGGAGACAGCGGATGATGTGGCCCTGTGCAGCCTCCTGATGTTCTAGTCGGGCTGCCAGTTCTTGCATCGGCCTGGCCGCTTGATCCTGGTTTCCGGCTGGATTCATTAGGTCAGTGCTTACTGTCACAACTGAGGGCCTGAGCTGACGGGAGGCAGCCTCAGTTGTAGGGGCTGAGATGTACCGGAACCTGGGAGGTTGTATCAGACCCCTGGACATGTAAGTAACATAAATAATAACTGCCCGAAGGCGTGACCATGACAACTTGGATAAAAGTCAATGATGTTTATTATGACAACTCCGCAACACAGCAGCAGTAAAAGAAAACGTAAAAGTCAGCAAAGAATAAATACAGTTCCTGGGTACTACAGGATGGCAGGAGCCACAGGGCACTGGTAGTGTGAGATAGTTCTTATGATCTTCTAGATGGAAAGTCCTTACCAGGCCCGACTGTAGCAATGGAGATAACCCAGGATTGTGCCAGCTGGTGTTCCAGGAAAAGCTGGGTTGCTGATGATAAAACAGCTGCTGTGGATACTGGCTGGAACCAGACTGTTGTTAGCACGGAGTGGATACTGGCTGGAACCAGTTAAATAATAAATGAACTTGGGAGCGATGAAATATGAACTGAAATGTAGAACTTGAGAGCGGAGAAATAATAATACCGGTGGAGAGTGGTAAAGTGTAGAAAGGACACCGGCCCTTTAAGGGAAGCTGTACTCTGCTGGAAGCTGAGCTGGAAGCAGGTAATGTTGTAGCTGGAAACAGATGAATCCACAATGGATTGGAGAGTCAGGCTACACCGCAGGTGGAATGCTGGTGCGGGTCTCTATGGTGGAAGTCTTGAGACAGGAGCTGGAACCTGGAAGACAATCACAGGAGAGAGACAAACAGGAACTAGGTTTGACAACCAAAGCACTGACGCCTTCCTTGCTCAGGCACAATGTATTTATACCTGCAGCAAGGAAGGGATTGGCTAGGCAATTATGCAGATTATCAATACTGAGAACAGATTGGTGGAAATGATCAGCTGACAGAATCCAAGATGGCTGCGCCCATGCAGACACTTGGAGGGAAGTTTGGTTTGTAATCCATGTGGTAATGAAAACAGTAATGGCGGCGCCGGCCACCGGAGACAGGAGGCGCCAGGCTGACAGATGCACATCCAACCACGCGGACACAGCGGAGGCCGCGGCTGACGTAATCGCCACTCAGACACTCTGCATGCAGAAGTTCAGGGACGGCGGCGGAGGCCGCGGGAGACGCCATGCCAGGTTTAATATGGCGTTTACTGTGACAGCGTCCCAGAGTGACAGGAGAGGATACAGGAATGTACACATCAGGATAACAGATGGGATCCGGTCCTGGAGCGCTGAGCCAGCCTTAGGAGGCATCTGATGGGTAAGAAATGGCGTCCAGATACCCGGATCGTGACAGAGCCCCTTTTATACATTACAGCAGACAGCGTCCCCCTTTTTACCCATTACAGCAGACAGTCCCCCTTTTTACACATTGCGGCAGGCAGTCCCCCTTTTTACACATTGCGGCAGCCAGTCCCCCTTTTTACACATTGCGGCAGCCAGGCCCCCTTTTTGCACATTGCGGCAGCCAGTCCCCCTTTTTACACATTGCGGCAGCCAGTCCTCCTTTTTACACATTGTGGCAGCCAGGCCCCTTTTTACACATTGCGGCAGCCAGGCCCAGGCCACCTTTTTACACATTGCGGCAGCCAGTCCCCCTTTTTACACATTGCGGCAGCCAGGCCCCCTTTTTACACATTGCGGCAGCCAGTCCCCCTTTTTACACATTGCGGCAGCCATGGACCCCTTTTTACACATTGCGGCAGCCAGGCCCCCTTTTTACACATTGCGGCAGCCAGTCCCACTTTTTACACATTGCGGCAGCCATGCCCCCTTTTTACACATTGCGTCAGCCAGGCCCCCTTTTTACACATTGCAGCAGCCAGGCCCCCTTTTTACACATTGTGGCAGCCAGTCCCCCTTTTTACACATTGCGGCAGCCAGGCCCCCTTTTTACACATTGCGGCAGCCAGGACCCCTTTTTATACATTGCAGCAGCCAGGCCCCCTTTTTACACATTAGGGCAGACGGTGTCCCCCAGAGAGAGAGAGCAAGAGAGAGAGAGAGAGAGGGAAATACCTTCTCCCCGCTGACAGGCTCCTCGTGCTGGCATCTCCCTCTGTGCAGGCATCGGACAAGGAGGAGGAGGGAGGGGGACTGGAGCCGCAGCAGCGCTATGTCATTGGTAGTAAGCGCCGCTGCAGCATCCCCCTCTCCTTCCGTATTGGTTGCCTGGCGCTGCTGTGGATGCTGGGATGGAGGAACTGCATCCCAGCATCCACAGCAGCGCCGGGCAGCCTATATGGAAGGAGAGGGGGATGTTGCAGCGGCGCTTACTACCAATGAAATAGCGCTGCTGCGGCTCCAGTCCCCCTCCCTCCTCCTCCTTCTCTGCTGCCTCCGGCGCTTCTCTCTCCTCCAGCGCGGTTGCGGCGCAGACTTCAGAGGCGGCATGTAATGAGTCAATTTGACTCATTACATGCCGCTGGCCGTGCGCCCTCAGGGCAACTGCTCTGTGTGCCAAGCCCACTTGGCACACACGTAGTTACGGCCCTGACTCGGAATGACCACCAATGTCTTGCTGCCAGTCCACCTGCCCCCTCCGGCATCAACAATCCCCACTCCCTAGCCACACTGCAGGTGGAACAAAAGCTGCTGCGGCCACGGCATAGATGTGTATGAAAGCGGCGCAGCGGAAGTCTTTCATAGGCCTCCCTGCGCCGCATACTCTCTGAGCCCCGGAGCCTGCTCTGCGTGTGATGTCACAGAAGTGCCTCCCCACCACAGCCGCACCCAGATCCTCAGAGGCCCTGACTCCGCAACACAGCACCTGGCCTGCCGGCCTGGAAGCCCCAAGATGGTTAATGTAGCGGATAGAGAGGATGATATCGCGGAGGGTAATTTATGAACGCTGAATCAATGTAAAAGGTGACAGTGCTGTGCAGTGCAGTGGGTGTGCAGTCAGGGCCGTTGCTAGAGTGTTCGGTGCCCCCCTGCAAACTATAACTTTGCACCCTTGCATACTTTACAAACGCACAGCGCACATAATGACCCCTGTAGTAGAGACACTTACACATGTAATGCCCCCTGCACCAGAGACGCTTACACATGTAATGCCCTCTGAACCAGTGACGCTTACACATGTCACGCCCCCTGTACCAGTTACGCTTACACAAGTAACACCCCCTGTAGCAGTGATGCTTACACACGTAACGCCTCCTGTAGTAGTGACGCTTACACACGTAACGCCCTCTGTACCAGTGCAGCTTAGACATGTAAAGCCCCCTGTACCAGTACCGCTTACACACGTAACGCCCCCTGTACCAGTGACGCTTACACACGAAACGCCCCCGTACCAGTGACACTTACACACATAACGACCCCTGTACCTGTGATGCTTACACACGTAATGCCCCCTCTACCAGTAGCGCTCACATACATAACGCCCTCTGTACCAGTACCACTTACACACGTAACGCCCCCTGTAGCAGTGCTGCTTACACACGTAACGCCCCCTGTACCAGTGTCCCTTACACACATAACGCCCCCTGTACCAGTGGCGCTTACACACATGCAGCAGTCACACATACACACACACACACACACACACACACACACACACACACACACACACAACAAACACATATATATACAAACACACACACATACATACTGTACATACATTACACACATACACAGTCACACATATATACAGTATACACAGACACTGTATATACACACACACACACACACACACACACATACACACACACACACACACACACACACACACTCACTCGCTTTCCAGACACTTATCTAATGAAGTCTGGCTGGCCGAAGCTGTAGCAGATCATCCTCCTGCTGCAGCACGGTCCTGTGTAGCTCCGCCCCTTACTCCCATCTAGCTCCGCCCTCTTTCCCTCCCTCCCGGCCACTGAATGTCACACAGGGGAGGGGAGGTGGGAGAGGAGGTTTTGTGCTGCCGGCGCCGAGGGGGAGAAAAGGTTTTGTGCTTCCGGTGCCGCTGCATGTGTGACAGCAGCCGGCAGCAGCAGGGATAGCAGCAGAAGCTCAGCACAGGGATGCAGACCAGGGAGAACGTCTCTCCTTCCTGGTGCCTCTCTGCACTGCATCCCTTTGCTGAGCGGCTAGCGCCGACCCTGTGTGCAGTGTCACTGACACTGCACTCTCACCTTTTACATTGATTCAGCCAGTCACACAGTTCTGCCAGCCAGTCACTATTGTTAGCACCAGTGCCCCAACGCGCCGCATTATAGGGAAGTAGATGCACTACATAAACTACAGCTCCCAGCAGCCCTTAGCACCAAAGCATTCTGCCCCTTAGGGTGCTGGGAGCTGTAGTTTATTGCGTACATCTTCTTCCCTGTAATACGGTGCATTGGGACACCGGCGCGAACAATGTGACTGCCTGCTGTGCGAGTCTTCGGGAGAGCCACTGCCAAAGGGAGGACAGCAGCTTAGCTGCTGACAGGAGTAGAAGCAGGATAAGCATTACCCGCCACTCCCCCACTCACAGTACCTCCAGGCCCCATCCACGGCACCCCCACCCCCCTCCAGCACCCGCGATAGCTCCAGACCCCCTCCCCCACCCGCAGCGACCCCGCACCCATACCTACTGTCGAACCAATGCATCCGCCCCTCCCCCACCCGAGGCAACCCCGCAACTGCTCCTCCCCCACCCGCAGCGGCTCTGGAACACCACCCGCGGCACCCACGCACCCTCCCCCACCTGCGGCACAACCGCAACCGCCCCTCCAGTGGCACCCCAGGATCCCATCCGCCTCTTCACTGCACCTCCTACTCCCCCAACCAAAGCACCTACTAGGTGATTCACCAGTCCCTGCGTGTGCTGTTCACGCCATTGCAAGGGGCTTCCATCCCTTAACCATTGCACGCCCTTTGTCCGTGCAATATTTAACCACTCACACAATTATGATTGGATGTAATACTCCATATAATAAAAATATTGCATGCCACAAGGGTGTGCAATGGTTAAGGGGGCGTAGCCCTTATGACGGTGTGAAGAGCGCCCATAGGGCGCGATGAATCACCTAGTTAACAATAATACTAGAGATGTGGGCCAACCCAAATCTTGGGTTTTGGGTTTTGGCTTTGGATCTGTATCTCCTTTGTCTTTTGGATCTGCATTGGTTTTGCCAAAAATGCCCTTGCGGGTTTTGGTTTTGGATCTGTTTTTTTTATTTTTTTTAAATCATAATAACAACTAAAATCACAGAATTTGTGCCTGTTTTTGTGCCTACAGTATTATTAACCTCAATAACTACCATTTCCACATCACTTCTAATCTATTCTGAACACCTCACAGCTCACAATATTGTTTTCATCCAGTTTAGGCCAAAAGGTTGCACCGAGGTAGCTGGATGACTAAGCTAAGTGACAGCAATGGGCAGCAAACACGTGGCAGTTAACAATATATTTTTAAATGCTGTAATCATCTATTAAAATTATTTTAAAATTAGGATCAAGTTCTTCTGTTCCTCAAAGATATCTTCGACATAGAGAAGGTTTGCTAATCATCCGTTAAAAATTATTTTCAAATTAGGATTAAGTTCTTCTGTTCCTCAAAGATATATTCGACATGTAGAATGTTCGCTATTCAAGTGTTGCAAAATACGTGTATGAGTAGGAAATAATATACTGCGGTCTGATCGGCAGCATCACAGTACTTATGAGATGAAATAATTGTATACTACACTAGGGTACAGCACAAACCAAATATATATATATATATATATATAAAATTTTAGACTTTTTGTTTTTAGCCTTTATTATTTTAATTTTAGACTGGGGAGGAACCCCTGGAAGGATGGACAGTTCACCCCTTTCAGATACAGCAGGCAGAGCATCCCTGGACTGATATGGCAGACATGGCACCCCTGGACTGACACAGCGGACATGGAACCTCTGGACTGATATGGCAGACTTAGCAGCACCCTTGACTGATATGGCAAGCAGGGCACCCCTGGACTGATACAGCAGACTTAGCTGCACCCCTGAACTGATACGGCAGACAGGGCACCCCTGGAATGATATGGCAGATATAGCAGCATTTCTGGACTGATACGGCAGACAGGGCACCCATGAACTGATATGGCAGACTTATAAGCACCCCTGGATTGCTACAGCATATTTAGTAGCACCCCTGGACTGATACTGCAGACAGGGTATCCCTGGACTGATACGGCAGAATTAGCAGCACCCCCTGGACTGATACGGTAGCCTTAGCAGCACCCCTGGACTGATACGGCAAACAGGGCACCACCGGACTAACACGGCAGACAGGGCACCCCTGGATAGATGGGTTGGGCAGCGCTATGGTTGAAGTGATTGAAATAAACAATTTTTAACAATATATATTAAAATTCTTTGTCAATTTATTAAAAAACAAATAAAATATGAATATTAATCACTCCTCAGAATTAACTGGTGAAAATACAAATATGCACCTAGATAAGTTCATCTCCATCTATATATTAGACCATATGTGTCTGTTCCTGAATAGATGCCCAGGTAAGTCCACAAGTCCCTCAGAGGTTAGTTCACAAATTGACACAGTTCAGTTGTTTAATAGTTACCGATCACCGTATTAGAGGTGGAAAGGCTTCCATGAAGGTGCTTCCATGTTGGAAGTAGATGTCCTCATTTAGATGGTGATTGCTGTGGTTGTCCTCATTAGGGTGAGCGAAAGTTTGATGGTGGATTCTGGGCTGGTTCAGACACAGGATGGCGGTCTTGAAGAACTGAAGTGGTGCAGATAGGGGGTCCTAACGCGTTTCACTGCTTCCCCAAAAGATTTGCAGCTTTGTCAAAGGATACCATGCAGTAAGAAGTGGGGGTTTATATACCCTTCTTAATGAGGAGGATTGGTAACACATGTAACAGAGAATTACTTCAATCACTTCAAAACATGTCTAAAAAATGAATATGGTATTAGGAAGGCAGACCTGATATATTTATTTAATCAATATTCTATTATTATTAAAATTTATTGTGATTTTGCAGTTTTTATTTGTTTCACTAAGCTTATTCCAGGAAGTGCAGGTTAAACGGTTTTTAACCAATAATCATGTGTGTTTACACCTGGTTGTTATGGTGATTCTATCATATGTACTTCTATTGGTGGCTCAGTTATATTGACATGGATTTCAGCCAGTTAGATGATCTGACCATTTGATTGGTCTGGAGCGGTCATGTGGTCGCAAGTGTTCTCCGTTATCCACGGAGGTCAATTTAATGGGAATTTATAACTCACTCACGTGACTTTCCCTTTATAGTCACGTGACGCTTGCAACCAAGTATTTAGCTGGTTGTATATGGCCAATAGCTGCACGAATGGCGTGCAGTTATTCCCGCAGTTACTCCCGCCCCTCTTAACTGCGGGAATAACTGCACGCCATTCCCATTGACGTGGATAACGGAGAACACTTGCGACCACATGACCGCTCCAGACCAATCAAATGGTCAGATGATCTAACTGGCTGAAATCCATGTCAATTTAACTGAGCCACCAATAGAAGTACATATGATAGAATCACCATAACAACCAGGTGTAAACACACATGATTATTGGTTAAAAACCGTTTAACCTGCACTTCCTGGAATAAGCTTAGTGAAACAAATAAAAACTGCAAAATCACAATAAATTTTAATAATAATAGAATATTGATTAAATAAATATATCAGGTCTGCCTTCCTAATACCATATTCATTTTTTTAGACATGTTTTGAAGTGATTGAAGTAATTCTCTGTTACATGTGTTACCAATCCTCCTCATTAAGAAGGGTATATAAACCCCCACTTCTTACTGCATGGTATCCTTTGACAAAGCTGCAAATCTTTTGGGGAAGCAGTGAAACGCGTTAGGACCCCCTATCTGCACCACTTCAGTTCTTCAAGACCGCCATCCTGTGTCTGAACCAGCCCAGAATCCACCATCAAACTTTCGCTCACCCTAATGAGGACAACCACAGCAATCACCATCTAAATGAGGACATCTACTTCCAACATGGAAGCACCTTCATGGAAGCCTTTCCACCTCTAATACGGTGATCGGTAACTATTAAACAACCGAACTGTGTCAATTTGTGAACTAACCTCTGAGGGACTTGTGGACTTACTTGGGCATCTATTCAGGAACAGACACATATGGTCTAATATATAGATGGAGATGAACTTATCTAGGTGCATATTTGTATTTTCACCAGTTAATTCTGAGGAGTGATTAATATTCATATTTTATTTGTTTTTTAATAAATTGACAAAGAATTTTAATATATATTGTTAAAAATTGTTTATTTCAATCACTTCAACCATAGCGCTGCCCAACCCACATATTTTCTTCTTGTTACCTTCAGGAGTGACTCTCCTGTCTATTGGCAGCAGCTTGGTGCAGCAACTCTTACTGAGCGCCTGTTCTTCTTTTTAGAAGGTACCTTTGCACCCCTGGATAGATACAGCAGACAGGGCACCCCTGGACTGATACAGCAGACAGGGCACCCCTGGACTGATAGAGCAGACAGATCACCTCTGGCTGATACAGCAGACAGGGCACCCCTGAAGTTATACAGAAAACAGGACCCCTGGATGAAATCCAACAGTGGGATGATGACGTTTTGCCTCGTTTTGGGATTCGAGTCCAGCGGGAAGTCCCGAGCTGGACTCGCATAGGGTTTGACCCTTTGACTAATACTAGAACTTCCCACCATAGAGCTCACACCCAACAGGTTGTTTTGTGGGAATCTATACCATCTGTTCCTGTATAGCGTGGGTTCATGACAACACCTTTTTTTTGACGTAAGAAGTCATTTTATCTATATTTTTGCTCAAATATCTTGAAAAAAATTTCAGATATTACACTAATAAGTGGCCTTTGTGCCGCATCTGGAGTGTTTCTTCTGGTGCGAGATTATATTACAGGTTACCTGACCCATCAGTTTTGAGTATCTTTGGTGGCTCAAACCTCAATGAAGAGCATCACAACTTTGGATCAAAGACAAGTCCTGTATGAACTGTACCCACATATGGACATTTGAATTTTGGACCTTTTCATTTGGACAATCATGTTTGAGATCTCAGTGCCTTCTTGTCTTTCTTCTACATCTTTGTCTGGTTACCACTAACAGAGGTTCTATTTTGGGTAGCTGTTTGAAGAATAACAAGCGAATGATAAAGGTATATATATATATATATATATATATATATATATATATATATATTACACACACATTTATAGTTTGGAGATAATTACACATTTATAGTTTTGAGCCACTTCCACATGTCAAAAAGATGTCTATTCCTCATTTAATGATGAAAAATTATAACACAAAACATACTCAATCAGAGTCAGATATTAATTTATTTCTTTCAGCCTCAGTTTGTAATACTTTGATGTTGGGCAGTATTTCTAGATAGGAGCTCACTGTATCCATCTCCTGTTGTTCTCTGCTCAGAAACTGTGTAATGTGGAGGTTTCAAATGGCAATCATTTACACTTCAAAACCAGGTTGATCTTGCTGTGTAAATGATTGCCACTTTAAAAAAAAGTGCAAAACCTTACCAAATCTCTCACTTTCTGAAACTCTCACTCTATTACATTTGACCCTTGATGTCTGGAAACGTCTCTGCAGCCGGATGTTTCATCAGATCATTACACTGTATGGTAACATCTATCATTTGCTGTATCACATTTTCTGTCCTGAAGACAAGATCTGCACTTACAGTATGTCTCTAACCAGTTGGGCGGCTCTACTGTCCAGTTTCCCCAGTGGATACAACCAGACTGTCACAGGTACAGCCTTTTCTCCTTTATCTCCTAGTAGCTTTGGGAGGTCATGCACAATACACAATATTGAAATGTGCATAGAATTTCCTGTTTGCTATCCAGTATCTCCCACCACCCAAAATTTCCAAAAAGAAAATACGGCAAATTATTTCTTACAAAAAAAAGTTTTTTTTATGTGAAAAGAAAGTCTTTACCAATGTGTAATGTCCATTAAATATTTAAAACAGGGGGCGTGGCTTGGCAGCCTAAGGGACAGAACGTGCTTCCGGCTGTGCTCCGGCTTTAGCAGCCCTAAAATATCTATAACTGAAGCCAAACTCACTCACCTCTGCTCCCTGCTTGCTCTCCCTGAGCCTGGGCACCTTCTGCACCACTTAAGGCAGGTTTGCAGAGCCGGGTGGTCTGCTACCTGCCTGCAGGTTGTGGCCTATCTACCCTGCTCAAGCCAGGGACTCAATTTCCCTCCTCATCCTGTGGCTGGTGCCACCCCAGCCTGCTGTGCGGACTACCGCCTCTCCCGATCTGTGACCGCTGGACTGCTCTACCCGCTGCCTCTCCTCAGGCCTGTGGATCCTGCTCCCTGCCCTGTCTCCCATGCATTGGGCCTGCACGCCAACCGGCGTCTGCTGAGTCAGCCAGCTTTTGCAGTATCCGCCTCTGCTGCGGCTCCCACCTGGACTGGCCATGTATACCCGAGGCCTCTCCTGCCGCCCACTGGAGTCCAGAGGTGCCTGCTTGCGGCAGCCTCCCTCATGCTCCTACTCAGGCGGTGGCCATCTTTCTCTGCTGGCACTGGGGAGAGCAGCCACAGCTTGGAGCTGCATAAAGTCTGGTGAGCTGTATTTTTTCCCCTTACTTTTGCTGGCCCTTACGCAGAAGTCTCAGCTGGGTGGTAACCTACCTATACTATATTGGGGGACACTCTGCACCAATGTGGTCCTCTACAAGGACTCCATGTACCAGTATCCAGTTGCTTTTATATGATTCTCTTTTCCTATGCTGCAATGGATTTTTCTTGTGAGGTGCATTTACTGTGTGGAGCTCCCTCTAGTTTCTCTTTTGAATACAGTGATTTATTTTCACTCCCTCCTTATTTTCAGTTGCTTATACATTTTGGAAGGATATACAGGCTATTTCGGGACATTTGTTGTGCACTGGTGGTATAGTGGCTGCCCTGTACTCATCTCTTCCTTATCGGGGAGGGAGGAGACCCGTCAATTATGTGTTCTCACTGTCCTTGCAACTGATGCTTGCCTAATGCTATGCTAATGCCATTCCACTGGGAGTCACCACACTGACGGCATTTATCAGCACGCTGTGCAGTTTCCTTGAAGCTAGGCTTTTTGCTTCATGACCTCACTTCTGTATATGTTCTAGATTCAGCATGGTCAGATCTGGGAAAAAGAAAGGAATCACAATGCAGCCTAAAGAGACCGCATCCCAGACAGGGATGAGATCCTTCCTGCACCCTAGACCCGTTAAATCCTCCAGAGACCTCTGTCCTCCCAGTCCTTCTTCCAGTCATTCCGTCTCCCCCTTACTGATGGATCAGCCATTATCACATACCAAGGGTGACTCGACCCTCCAGGACATTTTAACCTTCATGAAAACTCTACCCACCAAACAGGACCTCCAAGATACCATGTGTAGTGAGCTGGCATCTATTAAACATGATATTTCTCAGCTTTCTAATAGAGTGTGCACTCTGGAGGTACACTGTGACTCTGCCAATGTGTTCATGAGATCCCTTACCGATGTTATTGCAGCTCAGTCGGTGCAGTCCTGTGTGTTGGATTTGGATAACAGAGGTAGGAGGAATAATATACGGGTGAGAGGTATTCCAGAAGATTTCCCCCAGATGGGCTTGGTGGACGCTCTGATGAAAATCTTTAACGAAGTTCTGGAAAAGGACCTTGCTAACATTTGATATGGCTCATCGCACCCTTAAAGCAAGGGGGCTCCCTACATCCCGCCCACATGACGTCATATGCCGTTTGCACTACTACTCTCAAAAAGAGGAGATCATGGGTAAAGTGTGATAACTTGATGGAGTGGACTTTAACAGTGAGCCATTTGCCATTTACCAGGATCTCTCCTGGCACACCCTTCAACAAAGGAAAGCCTTCAACCCCTCTCGGAAGAACTCTGTAAACGTCAGCTGAAATGTAGATGAGGCTTCCTCTTTAATCTTCAGGTCTCATCATCTGGGAAAATCCACACCCTATACGCCCCCTCTGATCTCCCTATGTTCTGCTCTGGTCTCGGTCTCCCATCTCTCAAGATTCCTGATTGGGAATTCACTTCTCCTGAGCTACATTGATGATGTTTTATTTTTATGGAATGGGAGTGAAGAAAGCCTTTCTGCCTTCTCAGACGATTTAAATAGAAATGAGTTTGACATCCATTTTACATTTAATAGTAGTATAGAGGAAATTTCGTTTTTAGATTTATGTATTTATATAGAAGATGGTTCTTTTAAAACTAAAACTTTTAGAAAAACAACCAATTCAAATAGTTATATAGAAAGAGAAAGTTCCCACCACTATAATTGGTTAGAAGGTATTCCTTTTAGTCAATACATGAGAATAAAAAGAAATTGCACCGACCCTGTGGTGTGTAATGAACAAATTAAAGAAACCACAGACAGATTCTTGTGCAAAGGATATTCTGAAAAATTACTTGATAAAGCACAGACTAAAATAAGGAATGTAAAAAGAGAGGACCTCCTTGTACCAAAAATTAAACAACAGAGTAGTGATGAGAATCGGAATAATTGGGCATTTATAAGTCAGTATAATCCCTTGTTTAAAGATATTGAAAATATTTTTAAGAGAAACTGGTACCTTTTAAAAAAAGACCCTGTGTTGGGACAAATAATACCTGAAGGTCACTTGTTAATATACAGAAAAGCGCTGTCTCTGAAAGATAAATTGGTGAGAAGTACTTTAGATGACGGAACTAGAGTTAGTAATAGAACAAAAGGATTCCACAGGTGTGGACAATGTTTAATGTGTAGAACAGTAAAAAGTCCATCAAATAAACTCACTAATTTCACTTTAAATGGTGAAACCCACAATATTCATGATTTTATTACCTGCCATTCTAAAAATATAATATATATTGTGGAATGTACTTGTGGTCTTGCTTATGTCGGCAAGACGAGTAAAAGCCTAAAGACTCATCTTGCCGAACCCATTTATAACATATGTAAAGGCCTGGAGACCCATTCACTTTCCAGCCATTTTAAAAACCATCATGAGAAAAAAGAATGCCATATTAAAAGTTTTTTAGGGATTCAACAAATTAAACCAACCTGGAAAACAAGAGATATGGAAAGCAGGTTAGCAAAAGCAGAGATGAGATGGATTTTTAATTTGGGTACCCTTCAACCAAAGGGTTTAAATACAGACTTTGAAATGAAATGGTTTTTAACTTAGAATATCTATCTTTTATGTATTTAGGAATAGTTTTTTAGTGTTGCACTTTTAATGTGTCTGTTTTCCTTTTTAATATTTTTTTCTTTTATTTTTGGGTATTATTCTATGGACTCTTATGATCTTGGAGACACAGGAATCCCCAAAGCTTCTTTCTATCCCCTTCACTGTCCATTCTTCAGCACAGACATGAAGGTGGAACGCATACCGGGATTTGGAAGGCATATTTCCGGTTATGCGCATTACGCGATAACAAGTGGATTATAATGGACATCTATAGTCAAGTGTTTACATTGTCCCCTGTGCCGCTGGTTCTATCGGTGGGGACGGGAAGTGACGTGTAGTGCTATGGAATGCACGCCGTAATTTCCTGTCTTTGCTTTGTGGTTCCCTGTACTGCCGGCCCTGGCTGCGGGGACGGGAAGTGACGCGGCGTGCTGTGGAACGCACAGCGTAATTTCCTGTCTGCGGTCCGGGAGGTGGCGGAAGCGGGGTATCGAACGTGCATTAACATGCACCTGAGTATGTTTTTTGATAATTGATAGGGGTATATATATGCCTTTGGATTCACCAGCCACTAAACGCTTCTGAGGAAGAACCTAGAAAGGTTCGAAATGCATTTAGCAGCTGTGGCTATTTCTTAACCTACTGGATTTGGAGATCTCCCTGGGAACTTTGAGTATCCGGTACTCTATGGGACCTATGAGAGACTGATCATTTGATGAGTATATGTGACTCCTTCCACCAGTGTTTTATTACAAAGCAGTTTATCTATATATGTTTGTGAGTGCATTCCGTGCTGATTAAATAGCTACCTTGTACACAGGTGTTTGCAGTATTGCATTATTTTTTATTGTTTAGTTTTTTCTACCGTGTTTCATAAAAGAAGCATAGGATCCAGCATTTGTTGCTAATCGTGGACCAGTGTTGTATGACATGCCTTCGAAAAACCTGTGTTTGTGAGTGTAAAATTTTGACCATTAAAGGACATTCCTTAGTCTTTTGTTTTTGCACTATTACTTCTTTTCTTTTTGTAGCATTACTGCTAAAGGGATTAAATTCCCTCATGGTCTACTGTCCTCTTCACTCGATTACATGAAAGTTCATCACCAACACCCCTTTGTATTCATTTTACAGTGTAAGCGCAATCATACATTTCATTTACTGTGCATTCTATTGTTTTGAAAAATTGGTGATTTTTATCTTTAAGTGTATGTGCTGCTAATTAACACTGTTATAGTCTGCACAGATAGAACAAAATTTATATTCTACCTGAGCTACATCCGCCACAACCTTCTGGAGCCAGTGCATCTTGGCAAGTTGTGCATAAATCTACGGGGAAGATCTCTACTGCTCTGCTGCCACCCAGGACTCCTTTGTTACCTGATTTTCTTTTTCCCAGTTGACCTGAGAATGGAACTTTTTCCTCCTATCTGCAAAGGTCTTGAACTTTCCGGGTGTCGTAGGACAGATGAGATACGCCTTGCACTGCTTTGTTTAATTATTGCCTCATCACACCTGCCCCCCTCCCTCAAGTTTAAATTTTTCTACTTCCGCTTGGACTTTTTTATGGTGTTTATAACATTGTACAACTTGTAGTTACTACCAGTTTCTGTTTTTCCAATGTTACTAGTTTATACTGTGCCTAATTTGGTGACTCTCTTGTCCCGTTCCCGCACACGACCATAGTGCCCTATGGGACTTCTGGTTTGCAGTTATACCAGTCCTCCCATGGCTGGTCTTTTCTTATTGATGTTTTCACTTTCTGTGATTTGTTTTTCTCTTTTATCTCCTTTTCTGACCTTTTCTTTTTCTTTCTCTGTTGACTGATCCGAGATCCTAGCTGCAATACACTGTTATATGTCTAATGTCTGTTTTTGGTAAGCTCAAGATTGCCTCGCTCAATGCCAGAGGCCTTAATCTCTCCGAAACGAGGTCCCATTTATCTAGGCTGTTGTGGTTGGACAGGGTGGATATTGCTTTTATAGAGGAGTCGCATTTTAAAATCTCTGCCCACTGCCCCTCCCTTACTAACCATAGATTTCCCCTTGCCTTTTACTCCAATAACCCTGAAAGTAAATCCAAGGGGGTCGCTATACTTTTTTCTAGTTCCCTGCTGGTCACTGACATCTCTGTCCATAAATTGGTGCCTGGTAAATTATTAGTGGTTAACTGTACTATATTCTCCCAAACCTACTCACTCATAGTGATCTGTGCCCCTAACCAGGACCAACCATCTTTTTTCCGCTCCTATCTTCCCTGCCTTGAATCTCTTTTTTACAGGTATTGTTGTTTTGAGGGATGACTTCAATTGGACTATGGACCATTCCATTGACACTTTCCCTATTTCCCCTAAATTCTCCAACCTAAAACACAGACAGGTTAAGAAGGTGCTTCACAAGCTTCAGCTTGCTGATTCCTGGAGGGTTACATATGCTTCTGATTGGGATTTTTCTTTTTATTCTCACCCACACCAGGTTTACTCTCACTTTGACTACTTGTTTTTGAGTCATAGACATCTCCCCCTGTTAATAGACATCTCTATTGGCTCCATAACATGGTCGGACTATGCCCCAGTTTTTATGTCCCTTTCGACCCCATTTTGACCCCCTTGCCCATGGACTTGGCGTCTAAACGAATCCCTCCTACATGACAAGTACTGCAAGGGGGAACTAGATAAGACACTGTCTGATTATTTCACCATTAATGACACTGAGGAGATCTCGAAAATTACTCTTTGGGAGGCACATAAATGCATTCTAATGGGAAACTTAATCCGATTTAGGGCTCTCATGTGAAGAAGGACAGGTTGGCCCTAACCACCACATTGTTACATAAAATGTATTCTTTGGAGACTCTTCATAAATCCTCCTTATCCTCCGTTGACCTGGTAGACCTGACTGAGGCCTGTGCCCAACTGAAGAAACTTCTTAATAACAAAACCCAATTCTCTTTGCATAAATGCAGCAATAAATATTATCAGTGGAGTAATAAACCAGCCTGCTTACTAGCTCAGGCACTCAGAACCCAGAGGGCAGCTTCCTTTATTTCCACATTGAAAAACAGTACAGGCTCTCTCTGTTTTAAATCTCTTGCGATAGCATCTTGTTTCAAACATTATTATTCCACTCTATATTCTCTAGGTACTCCCTCTCCTGCCTGCGACTCCCTTTCTAATATGCTGAAATCCAAGCTGTATCTGGAAAAAGTGGCATACCCAAAATTACGTCTCCTGTGATAGGGACTCTTTAGAAAAACCTTTTACTCTGCAAGAGATAGAGCGTGTGATATCCTCTACACCCTTGGGTAAAAGTCCAGGCCTGGACAGCTTTACAGCTGTCTACTATAAAATATTTAAAGGTGCCCTTGCCCCCAGGCTCTTACAAGCCTTCAACTCCATTTAGGCTGATACCCATTTCTCCAATAAATCCCTAGAAGACCAAATCACGGTGATTCCCAAACAGGGGAAGGACCCCTCAGTGTGATCTAGCTATAGAGCAATTTCCCTGCTTAATGTGTATCTTAAGCTTTTTGCAAAGTTGATGACTCATAGGCTGAATTAATTTCTCCCTTCCCTTATCTATAATGATCAAGTGGGATTTGTCCCAGGCCGCGAGGCAAAGGATAATACCACGAAGATCCTTAGCATCATCCACTTGGCTTCTAAGAGTCAGACCCCTACCATACTGTTATCCACAGACGCTGAAAAGACCTTTAACAATGTCAATTGGGATTTCATGAGGGCTGTGCTGGGGCACATCGGGTTGGGTCCACAGGCACTCTATAGAGTGTTGTCTCTTTATACACGGCCATCAGCTCGAGTTCGAGTTAATGGGGTTCTGTCTGATAATTTTCTTATAAGCAATGGGACACGGCAAGGATGCCCATTATCCACCCTGATATTTGTACTTTGTATTGAAGCATTGGCTGGGTAGAATTAATGTGGTGAAGATGAACACCTTGCCCAAACTGCTCTATCTCCTCCAAACATTACCGATTTGGATCCCAGATGCTTGGTTCCGCTCCATAAGATCCTTGAGCCAGCAATTCATATGGTCCTGAAAAAAGCCCAGTATTAACAGATCTGTCTTGTCGCGCTCGCCTCAACAGGGTGGATTCCAACTCCCAGATACAAAAAATTATTACCATGCAATTTTGCTGGGCCGGATCTTGGACTGGACCAGACACCGGGAAGTTAAACACTTGGTGGTTTTGGAGGGCTTATATGTCCAACAATACCCTGAAATATTTATTTGGCTCCTGAACTTACCCAAACTCTAAAGCCCTCACCCGACTATCTCCCCTACACTTTCCTATTGGAAATGGCTGCAACAGAGACCGAATGCTTCTTCAGAGTTTGACCCTCTCACTTCTTTTTAGGTAACCAGGCTTTTACTCCCGGCCTTACCCTCTCTTCTTATCGAAGCTGGGCCCTGGAGGGGCTTTTTAGAGTAGATCAGTTAGCACAACCATCTGGCAATAAGCAATTTTGAGATATACGGGTAAAATGGGATGTCCCACAGGCTGATTTTTGGAAGTACTCCAAGGACCTGACTTAGTTTGAAAAGATGTGTTTTGCGCCTATACACCCTAGACATATGATATCCTCCCTATATAAACTGTTACAATTGCATGACTCCCAGACACTCCCTCTCTTTACTCAAAAATGGGAAAGGGATTTGAATCTCTCACTTTCAGATAGGGAGTGGGAATCTATATTCCTCAAGACACATAGTAGTTCTGTCTGTGTGCAAGTAAGAGAAATGCAATATAAAATATTGATGATATGGTACAGACACCCCTCTCTACTCCATGCTATTTCCCCATCTATTTCCCCCACCTGTTGGAGATGTCATATTGATTTAGGCTCTTTATTACACATTTGGTGGATTTGCGCCTCATTAAAGTTTTCTGGGATGATGTCATATCTGTCTCAGGAGATATCCTCCAAGCCCCTGTCCCCTTTGCTCCAGCCTTTTGGTTATTGAATCATTCTCCTATGTCTCTCTATGCCTATAAGACATTGATACTGCGACATCTCAGTAATGCTGCCAGTGCTGTGATCCCTACCTTGTGGAAATCCGAGGGTTCCCATACTCGGAACACTTGGTTTTCCAGACTTGATTATTTTATGAATATGGAGGATATTCTTCTTAATTCCAGGGACAAAAGGACTGAGTTTATAGCCATATGGTTACCCTGGATGGAATACAAATCCTCTAGGACCTATGGGAACTACATCTCTTCTTTGAATTGAAGAGGTTGGCAATTTTGACACTGATATGTATATCTTGATGTTATTATGGATTCTCGGCTCTTGGTCTTCTTTTCCTTCTCTCTTTCTTTTCTCTCTCTCTCCTTTTTTTCTTCTCTGGTTTGAAATATGTTAATGCAGATTTATGTGGTGCAAGACATGTCAAGTTGATTTCATATGCATTAGTATATGTTGTCATGTACTGTTACTTCTTATATGTTGGTTGATGTCTTTTTTTTGCTTGACTTTGTACCGATTTAAATCTGTATTTTCATTAATAAAAATATATTATACAAAAAAAATGTTTAATACAGTCATTATGCTGATGAACATCATTGGATGCAATATATACTGATGAACATCACTGCATGCAATACAGAAAACTGGTAAGGTCATTTAAACAATACCTTTAAAATCAGAAAAATCTAAACTCTATCAACTATGTAACAATTTGTTTTTTGTTATAGGAAAATAAAATTTTAAAGAAATGTGAGAAAAAAATGCAGATTACATTTTTCTGGTGGGATGTAATAGTGCCCGAGATTGCTGGAGGTGCGGGATGCCAACCAAACTAGGACTCTTTTTAAAGCGTCATTTAAAAGGCATGGTTTCGCCTTGTAAATGACTGCCGCTTAAAAAAAATTCATAGTTCGGATGGCAAACTTGAATGCCATTACATCCGACCACAGATGATGAAATTCTTTTCCCCTGTAAATTAGGATGTGCTGGTTTTGCACTACACAATAGGATCACTTTCTAACAGATTCATTTTGGAATGCCATCGTTTCCTTGTTGTTTCTATGGTAGATTTATAAGTAAGTTTCTTTGTTCATCAGGCATCACTTCTAATCCATGTTCAATACAATGTATTGATTCTGCCTGATCTCTGATCTCCATCAAAGCATTGAATCTCTCCTGATAACCAGCTTTAGCTTATTTTTCACTCTGAATCATCAGATCGATGTATTCAGTGGTTGACAGCGGTTCTGGTCTCAGAGCAATTTCATGGAGGCGCTTCAGACTTTGGGAGGACTTGTAAATAAGGCCACACACTTGTTTTTTCAAATCATAGTATGTGTAGAGCTCTTGGAACAACTTTTCTACATTGGTCACCTCTCCGTATTCTTCTTCGTATTGTTGCTTCAGCTTTGTGTAGGTTCTTTTCTCTTTCTTATACTTATAATCCCACTTTTACTTTTGAATGTAGTGAACCTTCCAGTCACATTCACCTGGACATTGGGTACAGTGTCCTTGATGCATTACAGAACATTTATATATTTTTTTCTAGTATTCCCAAAGGAATTTTGGCAGGTAAAGTGGCATTGCTGGCAGATTAAAGTTAAGCGACTTGTTATTTCTTCCTTTACTGGAACAGTTATCTTTATTTCAAATTCAAAGTCTTTATTGGCAGCCATGCGGTCCTTGTTCTGATGCAGAGCTTCCTGGGATTTCTTTATGCATCCAAACTCATTAGTCCAGCCTTAATATGTGGCTGTAAGGCCTGCACAGTAATCTCAAACTGTTTCCTTTCCATGAGGACCTCCTTGGTCAGTGTCAGACTCTTGGTTTCTATTTTACTCAGATAGCTGAAAAATGATCTCATGCTTTTCTCCCCCATCTTCCAGAACATTTCATTAGAGTTCATGTCACTTACCTTATTGCTGGCAAATACAGCTGAATTGTTGAACTTTAAGTGAACAGAGTCAGCATTACTGTCCACCAGAGCCGGCCATAGGCATAGGCAAACTAGGCAATTGCCTAGGGCATTTGATATGCCTAGGGGCATCAGCAGCTTCTGCTGATTAAAATGATATGCGGCATGCCTATATTCTGTGTGTAGCATTTCATATGCAGATACAGCCACAGTCTCACACAATATATAGGCATGCTGCATATCATTTTAATCAGCAGAAGCTGCTTTTGCATCCTAGCCACATAGCAATGCAAATAAGATGCATTTTCATAAAAAAAAAATGTGTCCCCGATGTTAGCATTGAGGCAAGATTTATGAGGAAACATCTGTATCCAAGCAGAGGCAGAGGTCACAATGTTAGTGGCAGTGTTAGTGCTGTGTGCATGTGAGTGGGTTGGTTGTGCAGTAGTGTTCGGAATATGTAAGGAGCATTATGTGTGTGTCATGTAAAAATGCATTAATAATGTGCAACATATGTGTAAGGGGCACTATGTGTGTCATTATGTGTATAAGGGCATTAATAATGTGCGGCATATGTGTAACAGGGTACTACTGTATGTGTGTCATTATGTGTATAGGGGCACTAATAATGTGCAGCAAATGTGTATGGGGCACTATGTGTGTCATTATGTGAATAAGGGCATTAATAATGTGCAGCATATGTGTAACAGGGTACTACTGTATGTGTGTCATTATGTGTATAGGGGCACTAATAATGTGCAGCAAATGTGTAGGCGGCACTATGTGTGTCATTATGTGTGTAAGGGCATTAATAATGTGCAGCATATGTGTAAGGGACATTATGTGTAAAAGGGCATTAATAAAGGTTGTCATAATGTGTAAGGCACATTATGTTTATAAGGACATTAATAATGTGTGTCATATGTGTAAGGGACATTACTGTGTGGCATTATGTGTATATGTTGCTCTACTTTGTGGCATTGCATATAGAAAGGGCACTACTGTGTCGTCTAATGTGAATAAAGAGCAATAGGGTGTGGTGTAATGTGAATAAGGAGCAATTCAGTGTGATGTAATGTGAATAAGGGGCTCTACTGTGAGGAGTAACGTTTATAAGGTAAAGTGATACTACTCTGGGATGTAATATGAATTATGGACACTATCGCATGATCAAATGTGAATAAAGTTGCAGTACTGTGTGGCATAATTGGAATTGGGGTTACTATTGTGTAGCCATGCCCCTTGCCAGCAAAAACACACCCCTTTTTGGGCTGTGCGCCAAATGTGCAAACTGTTCCCATTTAAAATATAGGGGGTACAAACACCAAAATAAGGACTGTTATGGATGAGGGGTGGTCGTGCTGGGAAAGAGGTGCAAGGTCAGAGGCGGAACCAGCGGTGGTGCTAGGGGGCACCAGCCAAAATCTTGCCTAGGGCATCATATTGGTTAGGGCCGGCTCTGCTGTCCACAGGGCAGGGGATACCAGCTGCTTTTATGGTCTCTAGTACTTTAGGTCTCTCACCATCTGAGAAGTTGATGAGGATCACTATCTTGTCTCTGCCATCTTTCCCAAAGATCAAAAACACAGCATTAAATATATATGTTTGGGTGGGAGTCAACCGAGCCAAAGATGCCTGAACTACAAAGCACACAGCATCTATCTAATCAATGCCATTGCTCTCTGTAAAGAATGCATGGATGTCTTCTATAATCTTGTTGTCCTGTGCTATTCCTCGTGTGTCTCCAAACCCTGGTGTGTCTATAATGGTGAGGGGATTTTGTAGCCACTTTCATGGTTCATCTTGTAAGCTGTAACTAGAAAAATTTGGCTGTGAGCTTGAGATTTACATGTATCCTCATGTACAAGTTTAAACCTAAAGTCATCTTTCCATTCCACAGCCAAGATGTAATTGGTCATCCCATTTATCAAGATTGTTTTTCCTGCACCTGTAGCACGTACTAATAGAATCACTTTATTAGGTTTCTGGAGGTTTTCTTTTCCCAAGTTGTATTTATGATATCCAGAGTCACAACGATCAGTGTTCAGTAGATATATGGAATGTTTTTCTTTGTCTTGTCCCTTTGTTAGCATCATATTTTCTTCAATGTGTTGATGTTTGTCATAATAGTATATTTCCTTTGCTGTCATCACTACAATCTCATCACTGGGAGCACTGACCCCAGAGTCACCACAAATGGTTAACACACATATTGAATAGGATGCCATTGGCTTTAGCCCTTCAATATTTCAAGTTTCTACTTTTTTTCAGATATATATTCCAGCAACCTCTCATCTTTATTTTCAGCAGGCACCTTATATTCAACTGTGTACTTATAGTTGGTTCCTTAAAATGTAATGTAATGTTGGATGGTTTAACAGTAGTAGGTACAGAACAACTTTTTATCAAACTAATTGATTTTGACAGGTCAACATGCCCCTTTTTAACACTTCTTGGTTCCGCCCCCTTTTTCATTGTCTTTTATATAAAACTGATATTAAATGATAATTGATTTGAGTTTTTCTGATGAGAAAATAGTTATTTGTGTTTCAACAATGGCTTGGCATATGTCGTAATATCTGATTATGTATAATTGTAGCTGAAATTACAAATAGTGAAAGGTTGCTTTTTTTCTAAAGGAAAAAAACGTATATGAACAGCTTGCACTGCAAATGGGCAGGAGGTCAGTTTCACGGGATAGGACCTGAGGCTATCTAATCATTTTACCATTAAGCTCTCATTGTGTGAAACCACGTGTAGGTTTTCTAGAAGTATGTAGTATATTGTCAGTTTTTGATAAAACATGTAATTTGATTAAAACATGGGCCCTCATTCCGAGTTGTTCGCTCGCTAGCTGCTTTTAGCAGCATTGCACACGCTAAGCCGCTGCCCTCTGGGAGTGTATATTAGCATCGCAGAATTGCAAACGAAAGATTAGCAGAATTGCGAATAGAAATTTCTTAGCAGTTTCTGACTAGCTCGAGACTTACTCCTACAATGCGATCAGTTCAGTCAGTTTCGTTCCTGGTTTGACATAACAAACACACCCAGCATTCACCCAGACACTCCCCCATTTCTTCAGACACTCCCGCATTTTCCCCAGAAATGCCAGCATTTTTTCGCACACTCCCAGAAAATGGCCAGTATCCACCCAAAAACACCCACTTCCTGTCAATCACACTACGATCACCAGAACGATGAAAAAGCTTTGTTATGCTGTGAGCAAAATACCTAACTTTTGTGTAAAATACCTAAGTGCATGCGGTCTGCGAACCTTGCGTATGCGCAGTAAGCGACTAATCGCAGAATAGCGAAAATCATCAACGAGCGAACAACTTGGAATGACCCTTATGGTTCCTATATATTTTTTTCTAGTTCATATAAATACATGCAGTGCAAAACAAAACTGTATTTTTACATTTTTTACATCTTATGTGTGTGTGTACACAAAATAAAAATATATTTATATATTATGAAAATGACAAAATTAATGTTTGCAGCCTATTCTATAAAAGTTTACCATAACAGATAAAAATTATGGTTTTTATCTGTGTTTTTACATTTTCATGTCTAATATGTGTGGGGGTTTTTGCTATTATTGTGTCTGTACAATGAAGAATATAATGTATATATTATGAAAATGACAAAATTATTGTTTGACTATTCTACAAAGGTTTACCTAACAGATAAAAATGATGGTTTCAAGAGCCATTAGGCACTACATGCCTCTGTGGCATAACTAGTTAACAAATTGATGGGGTGAATATTAGTTACTATTTATAACAAATTGATGTGGTGAATATTAGTTACTGTTTACTATGATTAAAATGTATAATTTAGAAGGTGTCTCTGCTGGGTGAGTATTAGTTACTGTTTATTACAATTAAAATATATCATTTAGAAGGTTTCTCTGCTGTTACCCTTTTGGTAAATTGGTTTGAACAGGATTATCCCTGATTAGTGAATATACATCAAAATGCTTACAGCAGTGTGCAACACCTCTCAGGATTTCAATAATGGTAGAAAAACCTTATAAACATGCCATATTTTAGAATAAAGCATTGTTTAACACATTGATTGTTTCAAATAAAAGTTATTTATTTTTTATTTTAAATTTTTTCCCCCACTAAACAGAAACGTTGGCTTTTAGCTCCACTCTCATTGCACGTGGCTAGTGTCACGGCGCTGCTATGGCAAAATGTTTTGGTTAAATTGCATCTTCTCCCCATGATTGGGGCCATTTTTTTTATGCGTTTTAAAGACAGCAGTTCAGTGTCTTGTTGAGATATTTTCTTGCAAACTTGGTGTTTTTTAAAAGCTTATTACATTTTCCTTATTATGAAATTGTACCTTTTGGCTGCTCGCTGCAGTGGCCATTATCTCTGATTTGCCAATAATGATAAGAATTCATCCTTTCCGTTATCCAGGAACTAATGTCCTCAATGAGCCATGAGGTACTACATGCCTCCGTGGCATAACTAGTTAACAAATTGATGGGCCGAATATTAGTTACTGTTTATTATAATTAAAACACATCATTTAGAGGGTTTCTTATCTTTTGGTAAATTTGGTTGAATAGGGTTATCCCTGCATAGTGAATATATACCAAAATGCTTACACCAACAATGAAGCAAAACTGTTGCAGGGCATGTTGTTCAACAACAGCTGGAGGTCTGAAGGTTCCCCACCCCATGCTTTAAAGATGATGTAGGAACTAATGACCTCAATGAGCCATGAGGCACTACATGCATCCATGGCATAACTAGTTAACAAATTGACAGTCCAAATATTAGTTACTGTTTATTACAATTAAAAGATATTATTTAAAGGGTTTCTCTGCTGTAACCCTTTAGGTAAATTGGGTTGAACAGGGTTATCCCTGCTTAGTGAATATATACCAAAATGCTTATACCAACAATGAAGCAAACCTGTTGCAGGGAATGCTGGTAGGTGTAGTTCAACAACAGCTGGAGGTCTGAAGGTTCCACACCCCATGTTTTAAAGTTATTTCAGTGTATATTGCCAGACACGCTGTGTATACACATACATAATATAAATGTATATAACTTGCCCCTGCGAATTGGGAAATTAATAGCAAAACTACATAGACATTTTTATTTTATTACGAATTAAGCAGCATTTAGAAAATTGTAATTTATATTATACACCAGTGTGTATACACATACATAATATAAATATATATAACTTTCCCCTGCGAGTTTAGAAATTAATAGAAAAAATACATAGACATTTTTATTTTATTGAAAATTAAACAGCATTTGGAAAATTCTAATTTATATTATACACAAGCGCATAGCAGATATTTTAGTATACACAGTATCAGACCCCCTGCCTTTTTTATTGTTCTTGCATTGACTTAATTTAAGCTTTGTCGCTGTAAAAATCACATGTTTAAAATAATGGTAATTAAAAACTTGTTACTTGATTGTTTAGACTTTGGCTTGGCCATACATACAGTGGCATGTAAAAGCGGGAGGAAGGGATGCTTGGGAACCTGCCAGTGTAATATCATGACGGCTTTCAAACAATCTGAGTTTTGGGTAACTTTTCACCCACCCTAGGGTTGTTAAGAGACTCCACTACTGGCTGAAGGGATTTTCTTCCTCTAGATAGAAAATTTACTTGAAGTCCTAATACAATGACTTGCATTGCCCCCCTTACCCTGTCAGTTCTAATGGCGGTGCATCATGCCTGCATTTTTCCTCTCTGCGGAAATGTTAGTGTAAAATTAAACCAGTGCAGGATTAGTACAATGAATTAAAAGGGCTAACTGAATTAGTGGGCTTAGTAGAATACATTTGTAAAGTGGCAGAAGTCCTTGGCCATACAAAGAATTCTTAAAATGGGATTTAGCAGCAAATCGGACTGATAGTAGTAGATATAGAGCAGCTGTCTGTCAAAGTGACAGGTACCACACACCCTTTCTCCTGGGGCACGCCCCCTTTAATATTAAATTATAGTGTTTGATATCGCTTTATATAAAATTTAATATAACATTTATAGAGTTCGATATTAAACTGTATTAAAAGATAATGGCTTTGAAAAGAATGTCACGTAACACCAGTCGCAGAATGTCACGCAACGCGGCACATCAAATCAAGCAGATGAAAGATGCATATTACACAGTGTTAAAACCTGGTAGTTTTAGCAGCATTGATAAATATTATGGGTCGGTTAAAAATAAATTTAAAAGATCCGACGTAAGAAAGTGGTTACAAGAACAAGACGCATACACGTTGCACAAACCGGCAAGAAAAAACTATAAAAGGAACATGATTTGTGTATCGGGTGCAAATCAACAGTGGCAATGCGATTTTGGTTTCGCTGATAGATCTGTCAAAATACAACGATGGTATTAAATACATATTAACAGTCATCGATATATTCAGTAAGAGGGCATGGGCTGAAAGTCTGACCGCTAAGAACGCCGCAACAGTCGCTAATGCTTTTGAAAAAAATATTCCAGCGGGGTGCTGTGCCGATGAAGCTACAAACCGATAACGGTAAAGAGTTTCTAAACAGAAATCTAAAAAAGGTGTTAGAAAAATATGTTAGAAATCATTTTACGACCAATAACGATGTGAAAGCGGCTGTTATAGAGCGCTTCAATAGGACTTTAAAAACACGAATGTGGCGCTATTTCACGGCAAAGAATACCTACAGATATATAGACGTTTTACAAGACTTCATATGCAGCTATAATAACACATACCATAGAACGATTAAGTGCGCATCAAACGATGTGAATGACTCTAATGCATTGAGTGTCTTCAAAACAACCTACGGTGATTTACACCGAAGAGCTTTCAAAGCATACCAAAAAACTATAACAGGGTTTACAAAGTGGAAAAGATTTTTAAAAATAAGATGGTCTGGACTCGGGACACTTAGTTTCTAAGATATATGGTCGTATTCTACAGCTGCATCATACGGATCCTCTAACTGCTCTTCGGGGTAGGTGGGAGTCAGATGTGGGTATGTTATCAGACGATGCATGGAATACCGCTATGGGAGCCCATCGGATCTCCACTTCCTCTGTTAGGTACCAGCAAATACAACTATATATTCTGCATAGAGTGTATATGACCCCGGTGAGGTTAGCACATATTGGGGGGTCTCATAGCTCCCAGTGCCCTAAGTGTGGAGCCGCGGGTGCCGACTTCTGGCATCTACTTTGGTTGTGCCCTGGCGTGTCTCGATTCTGGACGGCTGTTATACGCACCATATGTGATACGGGGGTTCCCTCTTCCATATGTACGCCTGCTCTGTGTACACTGCTGATTATGGACGAGGTGGCTTTAGATCTGCCTGGCAGACGATATGTTATCAATAAAAAAAAGAGTTTTTTTTGCAGCGCCTGTGTCTAACAGTTATTTAATAAGCCGGTCTTAATGACCCAAAACCTGGAATAAATGGTGTAAAAGAGCACGTTCGCCTTTATAAGGAGTTATGTGGTACTCCTACCTATATAGACCAAGAGAAGAAATTAATAGAGGCGCTCATTGCACTTAGACACCATAACTTCCTATATCCTGATACAACCAAAGAGTCAGATCAATTAGTATATAAATATTTAATGATCACAATAATCAAATAAAAGACACTTGATAAAAACAAATACATAAATTATTACTGTATAATTCCTTTCTCACTGGTAGCCACACATGTACATAAGGAAATCACATATATTGTGTCAACTGTTTCAATAGATACTGCAACAGTGAAGCTCACTGAAATAGCTGATAAAAAGTTCCAATGTAGCAATCTGATAAGATGGGGAACACTGTTGCCAAAACTGCTGTGAATAATGTTCATAGATGAATTGCAATTACTGAGTGTGTGTCCGAATATACTCTGTAGTATTTTAAACCGTTTAAGGAGTAGCTTCAGACTTAGGTGGCCGGCATGAGTGTAATGGTAGAACAAGCAATTACCTCTCCCTGTGGGCTGGTGAGTCCGGGCGTCCCCGGGTGTGTCCAGAGATTGCCCAATGTTGCATCGGGCTGGAGGATTAATGGCTTGTATGTACAGATGATAGCGGCCACACTATTGCAGGCTCAATTTCCTTGTGGATGCTTCACCCACTGTCTGCTGCGGAGAATCGCGGAAGAAGCGTAGCTGTAATTGATTGAATGGAGACCGCCGCACAGAACCAACTGTATCTGGAACTCTTCCAGGAAGAGCTGGAAACACGGAGGTACTGAGGCACGGAGGTACTGAGGCACGGAGGTGCTGAAGCACAGAGATACTGAGGCACGGAGGTGCTGAGGCACTGAGGTGCTGAGGTACTGAGGAACTGAGGTACTGAGGTACGGAGATGCTGAGGCACTGAGGTGCTGAGGCACTGAGGAACTGAGGCACGGAGGCACGGAGATGCTGAGGCATGGAGGTGCTGAGGCACTGAGGTACCGAGGCACTGAGGCATGGAGATGCTGAGGCACTGAGGTACTGAGACACTGAGGCACGGAGATGCTGAGGCACCGAGGTTCTGAGGCACTGAGGCACTGAGGTACTGAGGCATGGAGATGCTGAGGCACGGAGGTGCTGAGGCACTGAGGTACTGAGGCACTGAGATACTGAGGCATGGAGATGCTGAGGCACTGAGGTACTGAGGCACTGAGGCACGGAGATGCTGAGGCACGGAGGTGCTGAGGCACGGAGATGCTGAGGCATGGAGATGCTGAGGCACTGAGGTGCTGCAGGGATACGGGAGCTCTGGAGATCACAACTACAACAGCAGTAAAGATGAACCACGGCAGCTGTGGTTTACAGTTGAGACTATGGAATATAATACTGTGCCTTTAAGATGAACCACTGCAGCTGTGCCTTTACTTTGAGACTCGTGGAAATAGTGATCATCAGTGGCAACACAAAAGTAAACCAAACAGGGTAACCAGGAACAGAGTTTTCACAGGAACTAGAGTATAAAGGTTACCTTTAGGGAGCTCAGCATGAAGACTCACACATAGCTGTGAGTGTAACACAAGGAACTGGACCAGTTTCTAACTCAGCCTCCTGACTTATACTTCCTGGTCTTTGGTGATTGGTGAGCAGGATTAGGTGATACAGAGAGTCTCAGGCTGGCAGAGGATTGGACAACTCTGGGTCAGGTGAACAGTCACTGTCATGTGACTACTCTAGCCTAGGCTGTGATGTAGAATGAGGCCTAGCAGGCCGAGAGAACACTGAAGCCTGAACTTCATATTACTGAATTCAGCCTCACACAGGAGATCACCACAGGTGGAGCTAATTAACTATTACCTTTCAGGCAGAGAACTCAGGAAAACTCATAGTGCTGACAAGCTGTTTAACTCAGTGAGTAAAAGACACAGGATCCGGGACAGATGGCAGGGGTAAGTCACCAAATATAAAACCTACAGTCAGGATTGTGACAATTTATAACCAAAATAAGCAGTTGCAAAATTTTAACAGCACCGTTTGCGGTCAATATTGCGTATACTTTATATTTTACATGTGTAAAAATTACAAATATGTGGATGTACTGGCCCGTTTTAGTGATGACACAAAACGTAATGATTGTTTTGTTCAAATTTTGTAAGACGTCTCCCAAGAAGTCATTGTCTGGGTCATTATGCAGATAGATATATACAGAATTGTGTAACTTGTAACCAACGTTGTGTGTGAAGCATTTTATGTACTACGCGGCATAACTATGGCACGCTGTACATAAAACGTTTCACACACAACGTTGTGTGTGAAGCGTGTTACGTACAATGCTGTATTGTTTGTGTAACTTGTAATCAACATTCTGTTTGATGAGTTTTATGTACAACGTGTCATATCTATGATGTTTTTCTAATAAACAACGTTGTTTATTAAACTTTATATCGCGTGATTGAAATTTCTTCCGGTTACATCAATAGAAACAAAGAACAAAACGTTGTTTTATAAATCATAAGTATATTTTATTGATATATACAAATTATAGTTACAGAGATATAGTCGTTGAATAACACGGTAAATTCACACATTTAAAACATTACATAAAATATTATTGACACAAGTTAAACATTGTGGCGCAAAATGCCAACACAAAATACAGTGTATAAAAATAGTATAAATTAGTTATATGTTATAGTTTCAGCCACTGTGAATCCTGAAATAGATTTACGGATCTTTTCCTAGGTAGTAAGTACCCATGCGGCGTTGTTAACCCTGGGGGACTTAAAACATTTATTCGACTTTTGTTAAGGGTTTGTAGCGACATGGGCGATGTCACAGCGCCATCAGAGTCCTCCTGCTTCTCGGCTTTTAAGCGATCTAGGTACATTCTATTTGCCGCATTGCCTATGACGGTTGAGGGAATATTTAATTCAGACATAGCCCGCATAAATTCAGGCCAACCATTCGGTGTATTACGGCTCGACACACCGTGGCTTTGCGTGGTGCTTCTTATTAAATCTAACATGTTGGAACCTGGTACAGCGCTGCCTTTGTACAGAAACTCCCCTTTACTGTTCCAGTCTGTGATGTGTTTAGAGCGTGTCTTTTTACTCATTAGTATTTCACAGTTTTTTTTATACCAGGCATTAACACCGCTCAAAAGCTCATGATAAACAGCATCGGGCGCAACAGGTTGTGTCGTGTTATTTGATTAATCAACAGATTTTGCAACGGGGGATAAAAGAGCTAAAGTTGACATTTCACTATCAGCCTGTTTACTCAACACCAGATACCTCTGCAACAACGTTGTATATCGCTTTGCTTTTTCATATTCTGATAAATCGTTATTCTGTAGTATTTTCACGATCTCTACATCTAGACCGTGCGTGGCTGTTTTACATATGTCGTCGCTGTTCGGTTTGTTATGTAAACGGTCTATATGATTCTGAGGCACCAGATACATTTTCTCAGCGTACTCCATCAGCGATTAGACAATAGTCCTGTAATTAGCGGTATAGCAAAACCAAGCAGCGAACCTATAAAACCCCCCGACTGTTTAACCAACCTCTTCTTTTTTCCAATGGCACATTTCTTATTACAAAGTGATTTTATAAGCTCTCGCTTCTTTTTAAGGTCGTTCAACTGTTGTTGAGACAGCGGTATTTTACCTTTAAGCGTGTTGAGCGCTATCTCACAAATAGCCGTGACTAAATCGTTTGAAGCGTTGGATAAAATAGCGTTTCTTTGGCTTGGGGTTGCTTTAATTAATGTTTTTAAAAGCACCCAATTACGTCTTATCCGTCCCAACATGTTCACCATTGTCAGAATGACAACGAATGACTAAAGGTTGTACGGTTATAGCTTTATAGAACCGCGCTTCTTAATGACAAAAGCGACAGGTGTGTCTGGTGGGAATAAGCCGCTTCGTAAACGATAATCGTCAAAAGCGTTGTTTCTTAAATCAACCAGTAAATACCCATAAGGGGCCTCCGTCGCGGATTCATAGGATTCGAGAAAAAAACGATGTTTCGATGGGTACATTTGTCTAGCCAGAATGCCCACCTGCATTTTATCCCTGGGGTTTTTGAACAGGACCATATATTTTGTGTTTAAATGTATAGTCCTGCTCTTTTTACCTTGACAAAATATGTTTTGGACAAGGTACAGGATACTGAGATTACGATGGTGTACATACTTTGTGAAAGCTTTCTCAACCTCAGAATTATTACTAGCAGCGTCCATCAGATCATCAATCACTGTTAAATTAATCTTATCAAGGGGAAAGAGTTGCTCATCGTTAAAAGACTCTGGTAAACCATCTATAAAACCGTGCCGGGGAAATCACGCAGAAGTTGGTCATATATAGGCTGCCAACAGGTGTAAAACCAAACAACATTATCAGGTACATGAGTCAGTGTTTTCACAAAATAACTTTTACCCGAATTGGACGGTCCCGCTAAAATACAGGAGAAGGGGTGCTGAAATCTGGTGTCCATCTTAATATCCGAATGGCAGTGTTGTGAAGTTGTCCGTAAAAGACCGTTTAGTATAAACACACCTTTGCGTCTTCTGCAAAGTACGCGTCTCTATCTGCCAGCACTTTTTCACACGTACTTTACCGGGTTGACGGATCACAACCTTTTTCTGGTCGGCGCCTTCGGGGTTTAAAGGATAATCTAAGACCAGTTCTTTCAGACTGTCAAAGTTAATGTGCTGCGCATTATCAACATTGAGCGTTATACCTTTAACTTTTAAACAGGTCTTTCCGTTGTTTAGTCGATAGCCGTATGACTTGGGGGCGGCAGAGAAAAATTCTGTTATATGGGTGCCTGTTGGTAATTCACTAGTCAACTCACCTAGATAATCACCCAATGGCGGGTTCCAGTCACCGGGTCTACTGACAAAAATTACAGAATCTGTGTCGTGATACAGACATCTATCTTGTAACCTATCCAATAGTTTGTACAGTTCAACACGAGCATAAGCAGTTGTAAAGATGGCTATAGTTACATTTGAAATTGCATCCCTGGTGTAATGGTCTTTGGCATACCTCCAATTTACCATAACAGTATCAACGTCAACAAAGTCCAAAGTGGACACATCATAGTACGGTAAGAACGCGTATTCAAAAAGCTTGTCGGGGTCAGTCACTAGACACGTATTGGGCATGTTGCTACGTTGGCCAAATTTACCCCATAAGGAATTTAAAAACAATTTTGAAATTTGTCTTTTGGCGGGGTTGATTTCTATGTGATCGGGGTGTAATGCCACACCTCATAGATTTTACACACTCTGTACCCCATTTCTACAGACAAATTTAGTTCCACGGTACACCAAGTACCGATGAGTGCCCGTTTTTCTGAATCATGAATGCACGGCTCAGTCTGTCCAGACTCGGCGCATGTGCAACATAATGGAAACATTAATTTACTGCCCATTTTAACCGGCAGAACCGGAAAGAATAGACCACGAGGCGGGAAACTTTAACCTGGGCAAATCCTAAATACTTTGTGACATCACCAAAATCCTTATAAATGATGCGCGGGTGTTGTATAGGATACGTTTTGGTTTTATTGACAAAATAGTATAGGCTGGTAAAGTCAAAATAGTGAATTTTTTCATCACAATCTGTTTTGTGATACAGCTTTATGGCGTTTGTGCGTCCGCCATAAAGAGCATCACGTGGTTCCAAGGGTTCGGGTAACTCTTTACCTTTCAGAAAATCCTGTAGATCCTCATCAGACTCTAACATGGCCTCCCATTCACAACCACAGATTTCACGTATCTGAAATCCACATCGTTTAAGGTAGTGCAACTTCACCTGTGTCTTGTGTCGCAGTTGACCGTAGGTCGTTTTAGTCAATTTGTTTTCATCACCGGCATTGTAACAAGCACCGCAGCCATGATAAAAACAACCTTTGAATTCAAAAGCTGTGGGTGCGCCATTAATCACGGCGTAACCATCCAGGCTGTATTTACCGACTTTCTTCTTGCCCCCTTGTAAAGCGTGTCTTATACTCACACCTTCTTTGTGCTCTATGTACATTAACCATTGTATGGCAGGCGTTGAGTAACGCTTCTGAGTCTTGTGATAGTTATCACCCGGTACAAGGGCCAGTGTCTTTTCCTGTAAAAATTTACAACGGTACATGGCCATGCAGATGGATGCCAATGTGACTAGTTGAAAAGCCTTGATGTGGCGTTTAACCACAACCTCTCTTTTCTCCTTTGTTATTAGAAACTCCTGTTCTGTCATGGCTATAACAGCCGACCTGAAAGCACCACAAGGTTTTTGTAATAATTTCACATCGTTTTTACAGTATCGTACGAGCTCTTTTTGAAAGTTAAACGGCTTGTGTATGCTGGCATTGTACCAATCTGAAAAATCAGACAACTCATCTTTCATCATGTATTGTGTACCAAAATACTCTATTGAGGGCATGGCACCTATGTAATTTTGGTTATCAGCGGTGTTAAAAAAATGTGGGAAATAACCTTTGGTACCATCAAACCCCATCGCCTTTGGTAACTTGCTAAGCCGCATGGGTAAAAATTGTAGAGTCGATAAACCTTATCTTCAAATCTTTTACCGTGATGCACATTATGTTGCCGCCTCTAGATAATAATTCCATCTTTAATTTCTCCTTAATCAACTGGCGCAGCACAAAATAAGCATCATAACGACCTGCATTATGGGCTATGAATGTGTAATGCACAAATTTTGGTTTCATGAACGTCTTTACAAAATCTTCAATACACGCAACACCCTTAAACTCCCAGTCTTTCTCTCCCATTAATGTTAGAGCATAATAGTAGTTTGGTATGTGTACCCCCGTCTCCTGCATACACTTAAAATCATAAAAGATGTATTTCTTTGTGGGTTCTTCCGGCTTGATGGTTTGTATATAACACAAATGGGTCGAAAACCCATCAACGTTCACCTTACAGATGGGACACTTTAGGCCTCGGCAGTTATGGTCTGTTCGCCGGTAGAGACAACACCTGTCACAATATACATGTTCAAGACAGGATATTTTGCGATCAAAAGCTAAAGCTTTGTGTAGCTCTAAACATTTGTTTGATCGACAAAATACCCTACACACCGAACACCTTAACGCCGTCACACCGTCGTCAATGCAATCCGACCGGTGACAAGCCTTACAAAAGAAAAGACAATCGTGACTATTTCTATGATGGTAAGCGCTATGACAACGGCTGCAATAATTTCGGGCACCAAGAAACGCTTTGATATTGAGTATCCCATAAAAGTGACAATCGTGATATAACACAAACAGCGTGTCTTTGTAACGGCTGTCCGTACAGTAATATTTCCAATCCCCTTGATTGTAATAAAGGACCTTAACTGTAAGTAATTTTCAAAAAATACAACGTCGCTAAAGCTGACCGCTTTATCAATCGGTAGGTTCGAAGCTTTATGTAGTTGGATCGCTCTCTATTGTATTACATAAGCATTGGCGCTGTTATCTTTATCCATGAGTTTACAGACGCTAGCGGCCAAACACAGGTTATTACCGATATTGAAATCATACAAGTATATTTTACGCTTGTCAATTATTAAACTATATGGTAGCGGCGTAAACTTCTGCCTGCCAACCCCCCGCCCAATCTATTCATAAAAACACTGATCACAAACCTTAAACCTGTGGATAATAAGAATTCAGCGTTACTTTGAAGCGCGTTTGTAATCTGGTTCAAAAAACCGACAGCGTCTAATGTTTCTTGCGGCTTACGGTGCGAATAGATTGCATTGTGTAACCCACCCCCCTCCAATCCAAGCTGAACGCGGTCGGAAGGATCCACTCCAGCAAGGACGCCATCGAGCATGGCCTGTATAGCCGTATGAACGGCGCGAACCCCCTCTACAAATGATGTAACCCTGTCCAAATTAACTGACCGATAGTGGTTGTGGTACTCCACGGCTCTGAAATTTGGTCGTTGTCGTTCATAACTGTTAATCGCTTCTAAGTATACATGCTGCAGCCCTTCGTCATTACCGGGTGACTCAACCCCGCGTGCCTCATTATATAAGGGGCTCGCAATGCGCTCAATATTGTCAGGCTGTGATTCGTCAATCGGTAATGCTTGGGGTGGCGATTGTTCTAAATCTACATGCCTCGCGCTCTGCTCCCCACCTACCACACGTTCCCGGGTTGTTGAATGTTCTAAGTCTACAAATTCTGCCCTCGGCCCACCGCCTACCACCCGTTCCCTTTGCCGCTTGCGCTTTCTCAATCTGGTTAATGTTGTTACAGCCTGTTTCACCTTTGCACGTCGGAATAACTGTGAGATTTTGTATGTTACACAAGGTTTAATTCGTGGTTTTTTTTTACAGGCATTTAAATTTAAAACACGTTTCAAACCATTGCCTAACATGTCTAGTCATAGTTCAGTTTCAATTATTTCTGCAAAATTATGTATGTTGGCTTTAATAAATTCAGTTGACTTAAATGACCGCTCTATGTATTTTGACATGACATTCATAAACGTCTCAACAACATCTTTAACAATGTCTTGTTTACATTTAACACCGTGGCTCACATCTTTAATGTGTTTTAACAAATACCCGACTTTTACCCCCATGTTCTCAACATCTTCCCGTATCTTACCCAACAACGCGTAAAATTGTTTTTCAGCGTCTTGGCCTACTTGTTCTGTATTTTGACTTCCATCAACTATGTCGGGCGCTATCCCATGCGCCGGTGCACACGCATCTGCCGATGCGTTTGCCCCTGCGTCCGTTGTAAAAATATTGGGCGTTGCTGTTACCCAATCAACCATTGTAGTATTACCAGGAATACCTGCAACAGCTGATAACACTTCATCAGAACTATTCTGTTGTTCTTGTGTCGTTGACTCTACACAGGGAGTAATAAATTCTTGAGCATTTATATCACCAATATTTGATAACCCATCATTACCAGCTATGTGTCTTGTTTCTGTTTCAGAGCAATCCTGTGTATCAGAAATTATGATTACATCGGTTAGCGACAAATGCTTAACATTACTTCTTGAGTCAATATTTGATAACACACCACTACCAGCTATGTGTCGTGTTTCTGTTTCAGCGCAAACCTGTGTATCAGGAATTATGATTACATCGGATTGCGACATTTGCTTAACTTTCATTCTTGAGAGGCGTGATGCCCTCTTAACCTTTACAGTCTTTGTATTACCAGCGACATCCCTGTCTGCAGTGTCAAATGATGTGTGTTTTGGTGTTACATCGCCCTCGTTACTTACGCTTGATACAGTTTGTAACGCGATCCTTCTCCGTTGCGGCGTATCATTTTCGGAATACGACAATTTTCTTTTAAGATTGGTAAATGCTGTATTATGACTTTTCTCATTCGTTCTTGGTCGAGCCGGCCTGCGTTTGTTCGGGTTGATACAGCCATGATGCACCCCCATAACCGATGGCCTAGCATTCTTCTTTAGGTGGTTATGTACGATCGACGGCGTTGCGAATTGCTGGCTCTCCGTTTCAGCGATGGTTGTGTGAAATGTTGTTTTCCCGCTCGTACTAGGTCTGTGTATTTGCGCGACTGTATCATGGCCTCCTGGTATCGTTGGATCATATCGTCTTGCTACAGCATCATCTGTAATACATATATTATAAAATAAATATATACACAGATACACGTAAATCAGCATTTAAGTCACTGCATAACAATATACCATAAAACAGCATTTGATTACACACCTGCTTTATATTCGAATGTTTGAGCCCGGCCCCCTGTTGATCGGTGAAAAAACGGTCGCTCATCAGCCGCATTGCCGGTCTGTATAGCGGCAGACTCAAAGATTGATGGTGTAGGTATTTCCAATATATCATGAAGAATTCTGTCTGTCATCGCGTTATCCATTATTGTGGAATATTGTGGAATATTTAGCCGGTGAAAAAAATAATAAATAAATAAATAAATAAATAATAATAATTATTACATACGGTATAAAATTAGAATAACATGAAATAGATCTGCATTATTGAGAACATAAAATGTGTACAGGTAACAACAAATCAGCACAATGGTACAAGGTTTATTTTTAATTTATTTTAAAATATAAAAAAAATTTGGGTTGCTACACGCTACTCACAGGACTCCGGAAATCCCAGCATCGTAGTTAGATCAGGCCCGACATTGTAATCCGAACCAAATGGATTTCCTCCAACATCATCGAAACTCTCTGTGTTTGCGGCATCTGTTGTTTAATTGTGAGAAATTAAATTTTTAATAAATTAACAATTTTTTTTTATCCAACTTGTTGTACGCTCATACTATTTAAACTTTTAAAAATAAGTAAAAATGAACAAATTGTAGGCCTTGGCTATAAGTTCGTACTATTTAAACTTTTAAAAATAAATAAAAGCGTGTCAATGGTATTTATAGACATAGCATACCATGGTTCATTTGATAACTTGGTAAAACATCATCTTCGGAACCAGATGTGCACATATCGTTATCTTTGTTGGTGATGTTCTGCATTATTTGTCGCTGAACCAATAATGAAAATGAGATGCGATTAATACCAGTGTTCTTTTAAACTATATTAAATGTAGATACGTTAAAATATAACGTTTGTATAATATGAGACAGACTATAGCATCTGTCTTCAAACGATATACATGAAATAATACAATACCATTAAATTGTGTATATATATATATATATATATATATATATATTTTTTTTAAATGCATTTCCAAAATGCACCGCTAGATGGCGCTATTACCACATATTTAAACATCCATCAGTGAGCCACAAACAATTATGCCTACATCACAACCATATTTGTAAAATATGATACGGCGTGAGCCATAATAATAATAATAATAATAATAATAATAATATTTTTACTCCCCTCACAAACCAAGCATTAGATCCATAATAATAATAATAATAATAATAATTTTACTCCCCCCCACAACCCAAGCATTAGATCCATAATAACAATAATAATAATAATAATAATTACAAGGCATTGCCCACATCACAGACCAGTTAGAGTAATAATAATAATAATAATAATAATAATAATAACACTTACCATGATGTTGTGCGTGTGTATAGCAATGTAACTTCAGTTAAAATTCCTTCTCAGAGCTGTGTCCCACTTCAGAGCTGCGTCCCATTCTTATAGTCAGGGCTATGAGCCAACTGGCCCCCACCAACCTGTGATATGCCGTCCCACATTTCCAAGAGGCAGGGGCGGGGATTTTAAACATATACACTTTGGACGTATAATTTATTAAGTTTGATATTTATTTTCAGTTACAATGAAAATATAATCTGTTAGCTGATTCTTAAACGTTGTACTCCACACTTTAAAAATATACCAAATACTTATAATTTACCCTGCTGTATTATGTGTATTGCTTGAGTTCTAGTTGACATTGTGGATGGCTGCCACGATTCTGCTCTGCCATTGCAGCCTTCGTTTTTAGGCATACATGCATAATATGTCTAATATGTCGAGTCTATTGTACAATTGCAATGCGCAGTATGAACTCTTATGTGTAATGTTTGTAATGTCTGCCATGTTTTTTCCCCTTCTTATACCCTGTATTTCCACATTCATGTTGCTGCTTAGCGATGCATTGTACCACAAAGAATCCCTAGTGTGCGTGAGTACACATGTTCAATAAAGTCGATCCTGATTCTATTTAAACTATTGTGTTCTTAAATAAATTAAAAAAAATATATATATATATAAAATCACATCATAGCATGTTACAGCCCTTTTTAAAATTAAGATGTAATTTTGAGGCAATATATATACCTGTAGTTGGTGCTAATGTTCTTTTGCAGAGATTACACATTGTGTACATTAATAATAACCAGATGTTTTTGTTACATGCTTGGCGTCCGTCAGGCATATTTTGAAATTTGCTCTGTCATCATTAATCATGCATGGCCACGGTCATTAAAATCAATATGCTTTTTAAATCAGTATCATGTGTGACATGACATGATATTTTAACTGTTGGAATGTCAGAACCCGTTTTTTAGCTGATGGAATGTGAGAAACCATTTGTGCTTTCGTAAATCTAAGAAATTCTTTCGTACATCTAAGAATGCATGGTCACGGTCATTAAAATCAATATGCTTTTAAATCAGTACCATGTGTGACAATGGAATGTCAGAACCCATTTTTTTAGCTGATGGAATGTGAGAAACCATTTGTGCTTTCGTACATCTAAGAAATTCTTTCGTACATCTAAGAATGCATGGTCACGGGCATTAAAATCAATATGCTTTTAAATCAGTACCATGTGTGACATGGCATGATATTTTAGCTGTTGTGCTGATGTTAATATTAACAGCGGTGTATTTAACATAATAAATTGCTGATTATCTGTCAGATTTTCTATGATGTGCTACAACTTCAAAGCCATTATCTAGACTGATGTTACGTGACAATCTTTTCAAAGCCATTATTTTTTAATACAGTTTAATATCGATCTCTATAAATTTTATATTAAATTTTATGTAAAGCGATATCAAACACTATAATTTAATATTAAAGGGGGCATGCCCCAGGAGAAAGGGTGTGTGGTACCTGTCAGTTTGACAGAAAGCTGCTCTATATCTACTGATAGTCAACACACTGCTGGGCTTAAAGGAAACCCATAGGGTAGTGTTGTTTTGTGAAGCTGATTGCAACCACATTTTTTAAAGGATTAATAACTGAAACTTTATGTGCATTATTTCATGTTACACACATTAGTAAACATGTCTGAGGTTTACATTATCACAATATGATATATTAATATCCAAGTCCAATTTTCTTTACACACCATCCTGCAACTGATTTGGAATGGATCATGCACTACCCCCCCCCCCTTCCACCACCACCACCCCACCCCAGATTTCCTTTATCATTGAATAGATGTTACCATAATTACAAACTTTATGCCGTGTTGGAACATCATAGTGTTTGTGTCCCATAGTGATAAAACATGTGATGATGGGGCAGGTACCCATATTGTGCCCGGGGTGCGGGGTGGATAAGGAGGGGTACTGGCTGTCTGCTGATGCTGATAACAATAATAATAGCAACAGCAATAATAATAATAATAATAATATTCAGTTTTACACATTGATAAGCACACCACTGTGCATTTGTCAGAAAGGATAAACTGTTCCGTGCCCCCGTGAGGTTGGTGTCCCCGCCTCCTCTAGGCTGGAGAATAGGAGGCTGGTAGAACACGCTCATTATTGATTGTCTCCATGCAGAGGAAGGGCACAGTCTTGGTAGCTTTTGATAAACAGTTCCAGAATTCAGCAGGCTTAGGTACTGTAATAGTCATATGTCTTAGCCTTCCCCTATTTGCTTTCAAAACACTTAATAAAATCATTAAAATATTATGTGTAAAATGAAATATTTGATTTCTACACAGAGTTGCTACACAGTATCTGTAGCTCCCACACACCGCTTTGATTTAGCCTTCAGGGATCTTCCATGTTAATAGACCCAGGGCAGTCGAGAGCCGAGATGGGCCCAGGTACTTTTCAAGAGGCGTGTCCTAATCACAGGAGGTGTGGTCATGTACAATTAGAAGAAAATACTGAAAAAAATTGTATTTTATCTCCATGGCCACACTGCAGCCCAGTACACAGCAGCATGTGCTAGGCTGAGGAAAGGGGGAGGGGGCCTGAGTCCCTACTGGACCCTCACTGGGCCCCTCCATCAGACCTGGGCCCATATAATTGGTGCCCTCCCCCCCCTCTCTGCACCACTGGATCGACTCATTTGAATTTGCTACCAGTATTAGCATTGGAAACCATGAAAAAAATAACAGTTGGCGCAGTAAAGGGCTTACCTATAATCTGGCATTGGAAAGGTATAGCTGTTGAAATGTAGTTCATAGGGGTTGTATTCTAATCTTACCTTTTCAGATTTCATACGGCACCAGTGGTTTATCTGAATGGACATAAAATGAGAAACTAGTTGTTTTTGTTATACAAGGCAGTGGGACTGTTTAGCTATATAATCCGTCCCTGGTAAGGTTGCTGGGAAAGGGGAATAGATTAGCAGGGGCAAGCTTTGCAATTGACATCACGTGCCTCCTAAATACACAATACCTCATGAAAATGTTATAGTGGATGATGAAAGTTCTGATTTAACTTTCTAAGGAGTATAAATGTTTTTTTCCCTTTTTTTTCAGGTGTTCAGTTATACAGATGGTTTATGTTTATCTTATCTTTGCTGTGTTTTTTTTTTACCAAATGCTTTTAATGAAATAGTGTAATCTGTTGGCCTTGCCAAAATGTCATTAAATTGTTCTACAATGGCCCTTTCTGAGAATAGAGTAAAACATATAAAGATAAATAAATCACTTTTTACCAATATTATAATACACAAGCCAAGTTAACCTATAAACTCCTGTGAATGATATCTGCATGTTATCCATTTTAATTGTTGATGTCTGGTAGATATACAGTAATGCTCACCATCATACATTGTTATGGGATGTTAAAAGTCACTTTGATTCTTCATTCTGCCTCTCATTGACTTTCATTCAGACCTTAGAGAAAAGATCCCAGTACTCCAACAACTTATGGCTACAAGTTTGTGAAAGATTTACAGACGTTTCCACTCTGGACAAGTCTTAAAGTGCTTATTTTCTTATTTTCTGAAATTATTTCACTGATCTCGTTCTCTATCCAGAACTAGTTATAAGAATTAAAAATTATTTCATTTTTTTTTAAAAAGGTGCTCATACTGCATCCCACTGAGTACCAACAGACCTCAGCCCGGGTAATTAGTACCCTCTCCCTCCCTCTGCGTCCCCTTGCTGAATATTCGTACTATTTAACATTTTCAAAAATAAATAAAAAACGTGTAAAAGACTGTTGTGATCAACAAAGATTTAACAGACAGGAAAATTTAATTAGAGTCATGCAGTCAATGGGTGGAAACCTGGGCAGGTGTTGGAAGTACCTCACTAGCTTTAATTTTACTGACCAGGTGTTAGGATCTCCTGCTCTGTGCTGCCACGTCGCCATGGCAACCGGGAGGCAAGTGTTAGCGAAGTAACCTGAGCGCAGCTGATACTCCGGTCCGGGTTTTTACTGTGTAGTGGTTACAGGCTCTGTGCACGGCAGGGAATCCGGCGCTGGTTTTGTGCTCACAGTCTGTAAGGTCTGAGTGGGGCGTGGACAGCACCTGCTATATAAACCATCCTCTCAGGCTATGCAAATGCTGCTGAATCTTTGTTTGTTAGTCAGTTCCAGAGAGTTAGCTAGTACTGTGTGACTTTGTATTTACTTGTTGCTTACTGCGAATAGGCCTTGGTATTCGGTACTTCATTCTGCCAATCCGGACCTAGCAGTAAGACTGGAGTCAGTTGTTTGACCTGCTGGGGTTCTTTTGCTATTCTGTGAACCCAGCAGGTTTGCGGCTGTACTCTCAGACCTGCTTGCTTAATCCTCCCTCACTGTGCAGGGCGTCCAGGTGTCAGTTTAGTGGCAGTAAGCTGAACCTGTGCCCTGCAAGTGGGGTTAGGATTGTGGATACTCTCCTTGTGTCTATATTTCTATCTCTGACCAAGGAGTTTATTCCCACACCCGTTGGTAACCCTTTGGGGTATTTTCTGTTGCTCTTAGCAACATCATTTCAGGTGCTCCACATGTTAAATCACTACACTTCGCTTCATTGTCCGCTCTATTCCATCTGAGCATTCCTGACACTAGGGAGACACCGAATTCCTGAGCCTTTGGGCTTCTCCGTTCACTTTGTGTTTATTAGTTATTCCATCACCTCCTGTGTATGTTATGTTATACTGTCTGTGAGTTCGTTTGCTTTGCTTCCCTCTCTGTTCATACACCGGTATACTCCTGTTAGCACTGGTGTGTGTAACATATTCAGCAGCCCTACTCCTGTTGAAATTTTGTGGGAATATGGAGCATACCCCTCAAAATACTTTGCAACAGGTGGTCGATCAGGTGCAGGTCCTGACTCGACAATGTAATGAGATGTCCATTAAAATGAACACCCCGCAGGCCGCTAGCGGAGCTCCCGCAGCAGCAGCGGAAAGTTCAGGGGTTAAGGAGCCGAAAGTAAATCTCCCGGATCGTTTTTCTGGAGATCGCTCGCAGTTCTTTTGTTTCAAGGAGAGCTGTAAGCTATATTTCAGGCTTAGGCCCCAGTCTTCTGGGTCGGAGATTCAGCGGGTGGGCATGGTGATTTCCTTGCTACAATTAGACCCACAGGTCTGGGCATATGGGTTAAAGCCTGACTGTCCGTCGCTTAAAAGTGTTGATGCTTTTTTTACGGCACTGGGCATTTTGTATGATGACCCTGACAAGATGGCTTCAGCCGAGGCTCAGATTACGGTTCTTAAGCAAGGGCAACGGCCAGCTGAGGTTTATAGTACGGAGTTTCGGAGGTTGGCTCATGATACCCAGTAGAATGACCCAGCCCTGAGAAACCAGTACCGAAGGGGCCTTTCTGACCAGATAAAGGACCAACTGGTACAATATCTCTCGCCTGATAGCTTAGATCAGCTCATGCAGTTATCCATCCGGGTGGATAGGCGGCTGAGAGAGCGTAGGCTTGAAAGGGAGACCGCAGTTTCCTTTTTTCCCAAGGGAACCTCAGACTCTGAGGAATATTCCGAGGAGCCTATGCAGATTGGGGCTACCCGCCTCTCCTCGTGTGAGAAGACGCGGAGGAGACAGCAGGGTTTGTGTTTGTACTGTGGGAATAAAGGTCATGTTATAGTATCATGCCCAGAAAAACCGGAAAACTTCAGGGCCTGAGGGTGATGGGAAATATCCTGTCAGGCCAGAAGACTTTTCTCATTCCGGTGACTTTGGAGATCCTCGGTCAAACTGTCAAGACTGAGGCCTTTGTTGACAGTGGGGCCGATGGGGTTTTCATGGACCGTCAATTCGCCCTGGAACACTCTGTTCCCTCAGTACCTTTGGCATCAGAGATTGAGATCTGTGGGTTAAACGGGGAACCATTGTCCCAGGGTAAAATTACCTCCTGCACCAGCCAAATTCCTTTGTTTATTGGAGCCACACACTCTGAAAAATTGTCTTTTTATGTGACTGTCTGTTCTTTTGCCCCATTGGTTTTGGGGTTACCCTGGTTAAGGGCCCATAACCCTCAATTTGACTGGGTCTCTGGGGAGATTCTTAGTTGGGGTAGTGATTGTTTCAGGAGTTGCTTGAGCCTTCCAGTCAGGCTCTCGCAGCTAAGTTTGCCAGGATTGCCAGGATGTTATGCAGATTTTGCGGATGTGTTCTCCAAAAAAGTTGCGGAGGTACTACCTCCCCATCGCCCCTATGACTGTGCCATTGATTTGTTGCCGGATGCTAAGCTTCCCAAGAGCAGGTTGTACTCCCTGTCACGTCCTGAGACTCAGGCTATGGCAGAGTACATTCAGGAGAACTTGGCTAAGGGATTTATCAGACCCTCACAGTCCCCAGTTGGGTCGGGCTTCTTCTTCGTGGGTAAAAAGGACGGTTTGTTGCGACCCTGCATCGACTTCAGGGAATTGAACCGTATCACGATTAAAAACTCGTACCCACTGCCTCTCATTTCGGTTTTGTTTGACCAGCTTCGTACTGCCACCATTTTTTCTAAGATTGACCTACACGGTGCTTACAATCTAATCCGAATAAGAGAGGGGGATGAATGGAAGACTGACTTTAATACCCACTCAGGGCATTATGAATATTTGGTGATGCCTTTTGGGCTCTCTAATGCCCCGGCAGTCTTCCAGGAATTCATGAACGATGTGCTCAGGGAATATTTGGATAGATTCTTAGTTGTTTATCTAGATGACATCCTAATCTTCTCTCATTCCCTGGGGGAACATCGGAAGCATGTACGCTTAGTCCTCCAGAAACTCAGAGACCACCAGCTTGGGGCGAAGCTGGAGAAGTGTGAGTTTGAAGTCCAGCAAATCGCATTTCTAGGGTATATTATCTCCTCAGAAGGTTTCCAAATGGAGGGTTCTAAGGTACAGGCAGTCCTGGATTGGGTGCAGCCCACTAGTTTGAAGGCGCTTCAGCGTTTTCTGGGCTTTGCGATTTTTTATAGACGGTTTATCGCTGGATTTTCGTCTATAGTGGCCCCCTTGGTGGCACTCACTAAGAAAGGGGCGGATGTTGCTCACTGGTCTTGTGAGGCCAAAGCGGCCTTTGCCCGTCTCAAAAGGGCATTTGTCTCGGCCAAGGTGCTGCGACACCCAGATCCAGAGCGTCCTTTTGTGGTAGAAGTGGATGCCTCTGAGATAGGTATTGGGGCAGTGCTCTCTCAGATGGGGGTGTCTGATAATCGCCTTCATCCCTGTGCTTACTTTTCCCGTAAATTTTCGTCTGCCGAGATGAATTATGATGTGGGTAACCGGGAATTGTTGGCTATAAAGGATGCACTCGGGGAGTGGAGACACTGGCTTGAGGGGGCTAAGTTTGTGGTCTCAATTCTCACCGACCATAAGAATCTGGCATATTTAGAGTCAGCGAAGCGGCTCAATGCCAGGCAGGCACGATGGGCTTTGTTTTTTGCTCGCTTTAATTTTTTGATAACATATCGCCCTGGGTCAAAAAACATCAAGGCTGATGCGCTCTCGCAGAGTTTTGCTCCAGTTCAAGAGACCACGAGGAGCCATTGCCCATTGTGTCCCCATCATGTATTAAAGTGGGCATTACCCAGGACCTCTTGTCATTAGTCCTTAGAGCACAGGAGCAGGCTCCTCCAGACCTTCCGGTAGGTCTCTTGTTTGTGCCTCCTAGGTTAAGACAGCGAGTGTTCCTGTAATTCCATGCCAAGAGGTCGGCAGGGCATCCGGGTATTGCCAGAACTCGGGAGTTGCTGTCTAGGGCGGTGTGGTGGCCCTCGGTGGCTAGGGATGTGGATCAGTGGGTTCGGGCATGTGACGTTTGTGCCCGAAATAAAACTCCTAGAGGGGTTCCTGTCGGCCCATTTCATCCACTCTCTATTCCGTCTAAGCCATGGACCCACATTTCCATGGATTTTGTGGTGGACTTGCCCAAATCCTCGGGGATGACAGCCATTTGGGTTGTCGTTGACAGGTTTTCGAAGATGGCGCATTTCGTTCCACTGGTTGGGTTGCCATCGGCCAGACGCCTGTCTGAGTTATTTATGCAGCATGTTGTGCGCCTCCACGGGTTGCCACTTGATGTGGTCTCTGACCGTGGATCCCAGTTTGTGTCCAAATTCTGGAGGGCATTTTGTTCTAATCTCCAGATTTCTGTGAGCTTGTTGTCAGGCTACCATCGACAGTCTAATGGGCAGACTGAGAGGGTGAACCAGTCCTTGGAGCAGTTCCTCCGGTGTTATGTCTCCAAGTGTCATACTGACTGGGTTGCTCATCTGTCCATGGCAGAGTTTGCCTATAACAACGCGGCTCACTCTGCTACAGGGATCTCTCCCTTCCTTTGTGTGTATGGGCATCATCCTAAGGCCAATTCTTTTGACCCCTTGGATTCCATGCCTGGTGGTTCCTCTGTTGTTTCGGTCCTTAGGGGTATTTGGAGGAAAGTGAAGAAAGCCCTTGTGTCTGTGTCATTAGTGACCAAAAGGGTTTTTGATAAGCGGAGAAGACCCTGCAGCTTCAAATTAGGAGACTTCGTCTGGTTGTCCACCAAGAATTTGAAGTTGAGACAGCCATCTCATAAGTTAGGCCCCCGGTTCATCGGCCCTTATAAGATCACCAGGGTTATCAATCCGGTGGCATTTCAGTTAGATCTGCCCCGTTCATTGGGTATCAATAAAACATTTAATTGTTCCCTTTTAAAACTGGCGGTTAGTAATCCTTCTTCCAGTGGAAGACCTTCTCCTCTTCTGATACGGGGTCAGAGGGAGTTTGTGGTTGAAAGGGTTCTTGACTCCAAGATGGTTCAGGGTCGGCTGTCATTTTTGGTGCACTGGAAGGGGTATGGCAAGGAGGAGTGGTCGTGGGTGCGCCGTTGTGATCTTCATGCCCCCAGACTGATACGCTCTTTCTTCTCGCAGTTCCCCGATAAACCCGGTGGTAGGGGTTCTTTGACCCCTCGTCAGAGGGGGGGTACTGTTAGGATCTCCTGCTCTGTGCTGCCACGTCGCCATGGCAACCGGGAGGCAAGTGTTAGCGAAGTAACCTGAGCGCAGCTGATACTCCGGTCCGGGTTTTTACTGTGTAGTGGTTACAGGCTCTGTGCACGGCAGGGAATCCGGCGCTGGTTTTGTGCTCACAGTCTGTGAGGTCTGAGTGGGGCGTGGACAGCACCTGCTATATAAACCATCCTCTCAGGCTAGGCAAATGCTGCTGAATCTTTGTTTGTTAGTCAGTTCCAGAGAGTTAGCTAGTACTGTGTGACTTTGTATTTACTTGTTGCTTACTGCGAATAGGCCTTGGGATTCGGTACTTCATTCTGCCAATCCGGACCTAGCAGTAAGACTGGAGTCAGTTGTTTGACCTGCTGGGGTTCTTTTGCTATTCTGTGAACCCAGCAGGTTTGCGGCTGTACTGTCAGACCTGCTTGCTTAATCCTCCCTCACTGTGCAGGGCGTCCAGGTGTCAGTTTAGTGGCAGTAAGCTGAACCTGTGCCCTGCAAGTGGGGTTAGGATTGTGGATACTCTCCTTGTGTCTATATTTCTATCTCTGACCAAGGAGTTTATTCCCACACCCGTTGGTAACCCTTTGGGGTTTTTTCTGTTGCTCTTAGCAACATCATTTCAGGTGCTCCACATGTTAAATCACTACACCTCGCTTCATTGTCCGCTCTATTCCATCTGAGCATTCCTGACACTAGGGAGACACCCAATTCCTGAGCCTTTGGGCTTCTCCGTTCACTTTGTGTTTATTAGTTATTCCATCACCTCCTGTGTATGTTATGTTATACTGTCTGTGAGTTCGTTTGCTTCGCTTCCCTCTCTGTTCATACACCGGTATACTCCTGTTAGCACTGGTGTGTGTAACACCAGGTTTCCACCCATTACACTGGAAGCAGACACCTTACCTTACTAAAATATCTATGTAGTTGTGCAAAACAAAACTGTCTTTACATTTTCATGTCTAATGTGTGTGTGTGTGTGTGTGTGTGTGTGTGTGTGTGTGTGTGTGTGTGTGTGTGTGTGTGTACACAATAAAAATATATTTATACAGGTTGAGTATCCCATATCCAAATATCCGAAATACGGAATATTCCGAAATATGGACTTTTTGGAGTGAGAGTGAGATAGTGAAACTTTTGTTTTTTGATGGCTCAATGTACACAAACTTTGTTTAATACACAAAGTTATTAAAATATTGTATTAAATGACCTACAGGCTGTGTGTATAAGGTGTATAAGAAACATAAATGAATTGTGTGAATGTACACACACTATGTTTTATGCACAAAGTTATAAAAAAAAATTGCTAAAATGACCTTCAGGTTGTGTGTATAAGGTCTATATGAAACATAATACATTCTGTGCTTAGACTTGGGTCCCATCACCATGATATCTCATTATGGTATGCAATTATTCCAAAATACGGAAAAATCCCATATCCAAAATACCTCTGGTCCCAAGCATTTTGGATAAGGGATACTCAACCTGTATATTATGACTTCCTCACTGGTCCCTGCACTTAATAAATCACACACTTTTAATTATACTGTAGATAGACATTTTACAAGTGCCATACCCAGGATTAGAAACCACAACCTATTATACTGGAAGCAGACACCTTGCTGATGAAGCTATTTGCTCCTGTATAGGAAATATGAGAATTCTAATTAATTGAAGTTACTTCTCTGACAATTATACGTAACTTCATATAGTTAGACTTTTTACTTATGGATTTTTTTTAATCATGACCTGGAGATTTCTTTCTACATGCTGAGTGTTCTCTGATGTAGACACATCACAGTCAAATATAAAGAAGGCTTGAGCACCATATACAATACCAGTGACCACATGAGTGGCCATCCCTTTGTCAAACACATCACGGTAAGTCATGTTCTGGGCACCTAAATGGTCCATGCTCAGATGCTCAAACCTAGAGTATTTTAGGGTGTCTTCCTGTTATTTAGGTAATGTGCAAATCCACTTACTTCTATCAGACCAGAGAGGAAACTGGCTTTTATAGATGCTGACACATATAGGGCTGATGATTTATCAGAAACACTGTATGAGGCTATAGATGCTTGATGCATGTTCAAAGACCTCCCCTGGGGTGGATCCTCTTGGGTCCCCTCCTGGGAATTTGGCATTAGCGACCCATCCTGGGCTTGGCAGCTCAGGCACAACTCCTGGGGTTTTGTCACCCGAGACACCTCCTAGGGTTTTGGCTATGGCAAACTCTCCGGAATCTAGAACATCAGACTCCTTATCTGGGGCCAGCATCAGAGACCTCCCCCATGGGGTTGGCATATCGGACACCCCTCCTGAGGTCAGTTTATTGGACGCGGCTCCTGTACTCAGAACATTGGATGCTGCTCCTGGACTCTGAACATTGGGCACTGCTCCTGGACTCTGAACATTGGACACATCTCCTGTTTTTTTAGTAGCTGAAACATTGGAATCAAAACATTGAATACCCCTCCTGGGACTTGAACATTGCATTTTTTTTCAGAGGCAGAAACATCGGTTTCTGTTTTTTCTGTATTAAGAGAGGTAAACATCCTTTTCTGATTCCCAAACCTAGAATATGGCCTTCTAGTGACAGGACCCCAATTCTGAATTGGAGTTCTTTTCAGAGCAGGTTCTATGACAAGTTCCTCTGCCACAGAGGAGTTTGGAACAGAACTAGACATGACATAAACAGAATTCGACATGACATGATTCATGACAGGAGGCAGAAACTTGTCACCCCTTCCAGGCTTACGCAATCCACAGTCCTGAATAAAGTGGCTGGAGTCCCCACAATATAGGCATAAATTGAATTTTCTGCAACGCTGATGCTCCTCTTCTGAGATCTTGGGCCGTGGGAAACCTCTAACCTTTTCTCACCCACCAAATATGAGGATTCTCTGGTCATAAAATTTTGAGCAAGAGTCTCTTTAGAGATAAATGAAGTCTCAATGAACTCAGGCAGGATGAGAAAAAATTTGGTCAGAATGACCGCTTCAAAACTTCCAGCCATTCTGCTTTCAAAACACTGAAAACAGAGTTCAGGACTGACATAGATTCTTGCAGGGCTTGTATAATTAGGCACAGAAAGATATCAGTCAAGACAGATTAAAGGCAGAGGTAGTTAGACTGAACTGGGGTGAAAATGCTGGATATTGCGAGGTTGAATACTTCCAAATGACTACTCTGTTTGTTTTTTGTTTCAGCTGGTTATAATGTTACAAGGACTACAGTCTGCTATGGGCTAACTGGTGGTTCTTGGTGATGCTCATGCAATTACTGTAGCCTTGCCCAGCAGTCTTCTAGCCTCCTGCAATGCTAGGCTTCTCCTATAGCAGCCGCCTTTCCAGGGTGAATTAGGTCCACCCCATACTCAGATGCCCCTAGGTTTTATGTATGGACAAGATGACTATTGGAGGCTGGGCAAGAGTAAATTGCAGATGGTGAAACGTTCACTGAACCCTAACTAGGTAGCATTAGACTACACACAGCCAGACAGAAATAACCAAATGCACATGAGTGCAACAATGCACAGGTTGGAATAAATTCTTGACACAATCAATATGTACATGCAATAATGCACAGGATGCTGTTAGCAACAAGACTGTATATACATGTAGCAATACACAGGGTGTTATTAGCAACAGGACTGTATATACATGCATGAGGTATATAGGGAAATGGGGGAAGGGGATATGTTCTGCACCAGCTATTAAATTCTGAATATTTGCAATTTGAAAAGAAGAACCCCGATAAATGTCCGTCAGTTTGATTGGGTACTAATTACTGGACGTTCGGGGGTGCTACCAGAGACAAGTTGAGTTATACGAAGAAAAAAGAAGAGGAAAGAATGTATCTTTGCTGGCGCACAAATGAGAATTAAAAATTAACTTTTAATAAATTCGTTAAAATTGTCTAACCACGAAATAAAGAAAATGCAATAAACTTGTGTAATATAATTACCATATATGGTGAATGGAAATAAATGTATTAAAACCAAGGTTCGCTACCTGTGTCGTGTCTTTATTAATCCAAATTGAATGTATCCTAAGCAGGCTGTACTATATTCGTACAATTCATTATATCAATTGTTGATTTATTAATTAACAATGATTAGCAAAATATTAGAATGCCGAATACTGTATATTTGCTCCATCGGCAAACGATCTATGTGGAAGAGGACACGGAGCTCCCACTGGCAGCAGTGTCTCGGTGAGGACGCCTGAATCAAGTCTCCCACACGGCAAACGATCTATGTGGAAGGGGACACGGAGCTCCCACTGGCAGCAGTGTCTCGGTGAGGACGTCTGAATCAAGTCTCCCATACAACACAACTCTGTTTCATCCCGCTGAGGCTCTGGTGTATATCATCTCCCTGGCTAACGGGACAACACCAGGGAGCAGGAATCGAAAGCTCCTGCCCAGCGGTAACAGGTGCATTTATTTTATTTCATTCATTTATTACTATTTTTTATATATATATTTTTTAAATATCTGTCTACATTGCTAAATACCTGGTGAACATATCCACTTCAACCCGGGTCACGGGTACCACCCTGTGGACATGCCACTGTGAGTCTCATAGTTGGAAATTACTCTGCAGCTGCACCTTCAAGTGTTTATACATTGCTCTTTGAGCAATCCTGAGACTCTTGTGCTAACAGTGGTTATTTTTCATGTTTGTAACCTGTATTCTAACCAAATACTAGGTACTTTGATCTATCACATTGCTGCATAACATTATTGTGATGTTTTAATAATTATTACACACCCCCGGGAGGTTGTTGAATTGTATTTAATGTGCATTTCTATTAAATATTTTATACTATATGATTGTTAAGCGCCACTTGGTTTTCTTTTGTTACTTTTGTGGATTAAGGGATTGGCAATCCCCTTATACAAGAGGCGGCTGACGATCATTTTGCAGTCTCACTCACCTAAGCGCTTAGTGTATTTTCTGTTTTAATATTTAATTATACACTGATAATTATATCATGAGTTTGGCAATAGTTCTAAATATCATTCAATACAACAATTCTTCAGAAGTAGCTTCCCTTATTTCAAGCCAGTCAGTGTAATCTCCTATAGTAACTCTAGCTATTATGATAAGGTACCGTGTGGCTACAGGAGAGAGAGTGTCAGCATGTAAATAAATGCTGAGTATTGAGTAAATGATATGAATATATAGGAATATTTGACAGTTCTCCCACTGTTCTATAACTATTGCACATTTATATATATCATAATTAGTGCACACTGTGTATTGTTCATATATATCCACTATAACAATTGTATATGTACATTAAACATGTATCTATATAGTTATTAAGTGAGGCTATTAATAAACACAGTTATTTTACTGGAGAGATCACTTTAAGTAGAGAGAGAGGTATCCTTGCACACTAGTTGCATTTGTTACAATGAGTGCTTTGTAGCTAATAAGTCACTCCTGCAACAGTAGCTTCCTTTATTGTAAACAAGTCAGTGTAATCTCCCACAGTAGCTGTTGTTGTTATAATAGAATACAGTGTGGCTGCTGGGGAGAGCTTTTCATAAAAAAGAAAGGAGCAACAAGTGTGTCTCCTTATAAAAAGGTACTTATAAGCTTCTATAATACAAACTGTGTATTGTATTCATGTGTCCCCACTATATTGATTGTGTATGTGCATTAAACATGCACCTGTATGTTCTAAATGGGGCTGCTGAGAAACACAGTGGTTTTACTGTAGATATCACTTTAAATAGAGGGAAATGTATCTTTCCACAATAACTGCATTCATTACAATGATTGCCATGTAGTTATTAAATCACATTATTATGTGCCACCCCTATAACTGGGTAACTATACAGTAATTAGGTTATTCTTGTATTCGATTTATCACTGATAGCTTAGTATATACTGTATGAGAGCACACAGTTCTGAACAGTAAGTTATTCCTTGACTAGCGTGTCAAGGCTGTGATTAATACAGACTGTGATTGCTATTAGCTATATATTAATTAAACTTCTAGGTGAGCTTGCTTGAAATAGACAATTGTTGCAGCTACCAGTAGATCTTATATTACTCAGGTATCTCCCTATTCTCAGAGAGATCTTTCTGTTACTGTGTCAGTCTGTTTTCAGTGATGTAACTTATTAATGGCAACACAGTATCAGTGGCGTGCGGTGAGGTCACTGGCTGGGGAGGCACTGAGGGAAAAAAAAAAAAAAAAAAATATATATATATATATATATATATATATATACACACACACACAGTGGTCGAAGTGGAAATTTTGAAGTGGGGGTATGGAAAAGCCCCAGAGAAGGGGGCGTGGTAACCCAAAAGGGGGCTTGTCCCTTTCACCTTATAGCACACAGTACGAGCTGAAATTCACATTATAGCACACGGTATGAGCCGAAACTCACATTGTAGTACACTGAATGAGCCAAAATTCACATTATAGCACACTGAATGAGACAAAATTCACATTGTAGCACACTGAATGAGCCAAAATTCACATTATAGCACACGGTATGAGCCGAAACTCACATTGTAGCACACTGAATGAGCTGAAACTCACATTGTAGCACACTGAATGAGACGAAATTCACATTGTAGCACACTGAATGAGCCGAAATTCACATTGTAGCACACTGATTGAGCCGAAATTCACATTGTAGCACACTGAATGAGCTGAAATTCACATTGTAGCACACTGATTGAGCCGAAATTTACATTGTAGCACACTGAATGAGCCGAAATTCCCATTTTAGCACACTGAATGAGCCGAAATTCACATTGTAGCACACTGAATGAGCCGAAATTCACATTATAGCACACTGAATGAGCCGAAACTCACATTGTAGCATGCTGAATGAGCCGAAACTCACATTGTAGCACACTGAATGAGCCGAAACTCACATTGTAGCACACTGAATGAGCCAAAATTCACATTGTAGCACACTGAATGAGCCGACATTCACATTGTAGCACACTGAATGAGCCGACATTCACATTGTAGCACACTGAATGAGACGAAATTCACATTGTAGCACACTGAATGAGCCGAAATTCACATTGTAGCACACTGATTGAGCCGAAATTCACATTGTAGCACACTGAATGAGCTGAAATTCACATTGTAGCACACTGATTGAGCCGAAATTTACATTGTAGCACACTGAATGAGCCGAAATTCACATTGTAGCACACTGAATGAGCCGAAATTCACATTATAGCACACTGAATGAGCCGAAACTCACATTGTAGCATGCTGAATGAGCCGAAACTCACATTGTAGCACACTGAATGAGCCGAAACTCACATTGTAGCACACTGAATGAGCCAAAATTCACATTGTAGCACACTGAATGAGCTGAAATTGTGACAGCAGGGACAGCCAGAGTGACAGCAGGGTCAGGGAGAGAGAGTGACTAGAGTGACAGCAGGGAGAGAGAGAGAGTGACAACAGTGACAGCAGGGAGAGAGTGACGACAGTGACAGCAGGGAGAGAGAGAGTGACGACAGTGACAGCACGGAGAGAGAGAGTGACAATAGGGACAGGGACAGTAATGACAGGGAAAGAGGGTGACAGCAGGGGAACATTACCTGACTGTGGTCGGCGGAGGCACCAATGGGCAGTGGCGGTGAGGTCTTTCTGACCGCCATTTGTTGCGGGTGGCTGCTGGTGGCTGGCAGCAGTGAGCGGCTGGTGGCTGGCGGCGGTGGGTGGCGGAGGGCGGTGGTGGTGGGCGGCGGTTGGTTGTGAGCTAGTACAACACTCTACACAGCCGCCGGCCACCGAGCAGGGATGAGAGCACCATGTGCAGCAGGATGGCCACTTCCCTCACCTCCTGCTGCACTTTAATTTCCGGGTCAGTGGAAGAAGTGGTGGTATACCATACCACCCCACTTCGAACACTGTATGTATGTATATATATATATATATATATATATAGAGAGAGAGAGAGAGAGAGTTGAGAGGCGTGCAGCACTTTGAAATCACTGTGTGTGGCTTACCTGCTCCAGTAGTGCAGCAGCGGGCAGCCTGGTCTCATGCACTGGTCTCTGATTTCATGCACTGGTGTCACCGCGGGACCCTTTCCAGACAACAGGGGGAGGGCAATCCACCACTGCCTCCGCCAGTACCCTAGCATCGCGGGAGGGCTGGGAGCAGGAGGACACCCAGCGGCATCCAGGCACAGCAGGCAGCTGCGGCGATGTAGATACTGATGGTCCACCGCAGCGCCCTCCTTGGTCTGCTTCAACGCCGGGTCTTATTGCCTCTTCACCCCGCCGGCCGCGCTACTGTAACTGTGGTGACAGCTCCACAGTAGCGCTGGCCGCCGGGTCCCGCTGCCTCTTCACCCCACCGGCTCCACAGTAGCGCCGGCCGCCGGGTCCCGCTGCCTCTTCACCCCGCCGGCTCCACAGTAGCACCGGCCGCCGGGTCCCGCTGCCTCTTCACCCCGCCAGCCGCGCTACTGTAACTGTGGTGACAGCTCCACAGTAGCGCCGGGTCCCGCCGTTGCTTCTGCCCGCCGTATAAGGGTGATTGGACCAGCGGATCCAGCACTGGATCCGCTGTCCAATCACATCTGCCTCGTTGACAGGGGCAGGTTCCCCTGTCAACGAGGCACTTGTATAAGTGCCACTTTCCCTGCTGGTTTTAATGGGCTTTCACAGCCCAGTGCTTGTCCACCCCCTCTCCCTGCTTTAATCTGTACCTATTGTTAGCGAGGGGCACTGCTATCAGTGCCTCCCAAACAACTATTCAGCATTAAAATGGTTAGGACAATGTAAAGAAGTTACTTATGACACAGAATATGTGTCATAAGTGTCTTCTTTATATTATTTTAATCATTAATGACAGGGGAGGCACTGCCTCCCCTGACTGCATGTCCCTGCACAGTATATAGAGTTCAAATAGTGCCAGCCTAATCTCTCCAAAGGGATCCCCGTTATTGTAACAATCTCTATTAAATAATCTATCTGTTATATAGCAACACTGAGGGTTGAGTTAAACTGATGCTAATATAATCTCTCATTAATTTCCAAAGAGATCCTCTATTGCAGTGGCACTCTGTATGCAGTTTCTCGCACATGCAGTGCTACACATTCACAGCCATAATACACAGCCTATGTTCAATATTCCTTTTCTATAATACATGAACTTTATGCCATAAACTAGTACTGTTTTTTATCTAGATACATTCATTTATGTTAAATATAGTAGGACCAGGTAGCGGCCATGATGCCGCCGACACGTGTTTCGTACAATTTAGACTTTTTCAGGGCTGAAAAAGTGTCGGCTGCGTCATGGCCACTACCTGGTCCTACTATATTTAACATAAATGAATGTATCTAGATATAAAGCAGTACTAGTTTATGGCATAAAGTTCATGTATTATAGAAAAGGAATATTGAACATAGGCTGTGTATTATGGCTGTGAATGTGTAGCACTGCATGTGCGAGAAACTGCATACAGAGTGCCACTGCAATAGAGGATCTCTTTGGAAATTAATGAGAGATTATATTAGCATCAGTTTAACTCAACCCTCAGTGTTGCTATATAACAGATAGATTATTGAACAGAGATTGTTACAATAACAGGGATCCCTTTGGAGAGATTAGGCTGGCACTATTTGAACTCTATATACTGTGCAGGGACATGCAGTCAGGGGAGGCAGTGCCTCCCCTGTCATTAATGATTAAAATAATATAAAGAAGACACTTATGACACATATTCTGTGTCATAAGTAACTTCTTTACATTGTCCTAACCATTTTAATGCTGAATAGTTGTTTGGGAGGCACTGATAGCAGTGCCCCTCGCTAACAATAGGTACAGATTAAAGCAGGGAGAGGGGGTGGACAAGCACTGGGCTGTGAAAGCCCATTAAAACCAGCAGGGAAAGTGGCACTTATACAAGTGCCTCGTTGACAGGGGAACCTGCCCCTGTCAACGAGGCAGATGTGATTGGACAGCGGATCCAGTGCTGGATCCGCTGGTCCAATCACCCTTATACGGCGGGCAGAAGCAACGGCGGGACCCGGCGCTACTGTGGAGCTGTCACCACAGTTACAGTAGCGCGGCTGGCGGGGTGAAGAGGCAGCGGGACCCGGCGGCCGGTGCTACTGTGGAGCCGGCGGGGTGAAGAGGCAGCGGGACCCGGCGGCCGGCGCTACTGTGGAGCCGGTGGGGTGAAGAGGCAGCGGGACCCGGCGGCCAGCGCTACTGTGGAGCTGTCACCACAGTTACAGTAGCGCGGCCGGCGGGGTGAAGAGGCAATAAGACCCGGCGTTGAAGCAGACCAAGGAGGGCGCTGCGGTGGACCATCAGTATCTACATCGCCGCAGCTGCCTGCTGTGCCTGGATGCCGCTGGGTGTCCTCCTGCTCCCAGCCCTCCCGCGATGCTAGGGTACTGGCGGAGGCAGTGGTGGATTGCCCTCCCCCTGTTGTCTGGAAAGGGTCCCGCGGTGACACCAGTGCATGAAATCAGAGACCAGTGCATGAGACCAGGCTGCCCGCTGCTGCACTACTGGAGCAGGTAAGCCACACACAGTGATTTCAAAGTGCTGCACGCCTCTCAACTCTCTCTCTCTCTCTCTCTCTATATATATATATATATATATATATATACATACATACAGTGTTCGAAGTGGGGTGGTATGGTATACCACCACTTCTTCCACTGACCCGGAAATTAAAGTGCAGCAGGAGGTGAGGGAAGTGGCCATCCTGCTGCACATGGTGCTCTCATCCCTGCTCGGTGGCCGGCGGCTGTGTAGAGTGTTGTACTAGCTCACAACCAACCGCCGCCCACCACCACCGCCCTCCGCCACCCACCGCCGCCAGCCACCAGCCGCTCACTGCTGCCAGCCACCAGCAGCCACCCGCAACAAATGGCGGTCAGAAAGACCTCACCGCCACTGCCCATTGGTGCCTCCGCCGACCACAGTCAGGTAATGTTCCCCTGCTGTCACCCTCTTTCCCTGTCATTACTGTCCCTGTCCCTATTGTCACTCTCTCTCTCCGTGCTGTCACTGTCGTCACTCTCTCTCTCCCTGCTGTCACTGTCGTCACTCTCTCCCTGCTGTCACTGTTGTCACTCTCTCTCTCTCCCTGCTGTCACTCTAGTCACTCTCTCTCCCTGACCCTGCTGTCACTCTGGCTGTCCCTGCTGTCACAATTTCAGCTCATTCAGTGTGCTACAATGTGAATTTTGGCTCATTCAGTGTGCTACAATGTGAGTTTCGGCTCATTCAGTGTGCTACAATGTGAGTTTCGGCTCATTCAGCATGCTACAATGTGAGTTTCGGCTCATTCAGTGTGCTATAATGTGAATTTCGGCTCATTCAGTGTGCTACAATGTGAATTTCGGCTCATTCAGTGTGCTACAATGTAAATTTCGGCTCAATCAGTGTGCTACAATGTGAATTTCAGCTCATTCAGTGTGCTACAATGTGAATTTCGGCTCAATCAGTGTGCTACAATGTGAATTTCGGCTCATTCAGTGTGCTACAATGTGAATTTCGTCTCATTCAGTGTGCTACAATGTGAATGTCGGCTCATTCAGTGTGCTACAATGTGAATGTCGGCTCATTCAGTGTGCTACAATGTGAGTTTCGGCTCATACCGTGTGCTATAATGTGAATTTTGGCTCATTCAGTGTGCTACAATGTGAATTTTGGCTCATTCAGTGTGCTATAATGTGAATTTTGGCTCATTCAGTGTGCTATAATGTGAATTTTGGCTCATTCAGTGTGCTACAATGTGAATTTTGGCTCATTCAGTGTGCTACAATGTGAATGTCGGCTCATTCAGTGTGCTACAATGTGAATGTCGGCTCATTCAGTGTGCTACAATGTGAGTTTCGGCTCATACCGTGTGCTATAATGTGAATTTTGGCTCATTCAGTGTGCTACAATGTGAATTTTGGCTCATTCAGTGTGCTATAATGTGAATTTTGGCTCATTCAGTGTACTACAATGTGAGTTTCGGCTCATACCGTGTGCTATAATGTGAATTTCAGCTCGTACTGTGTGCTATAAGGTGAAAGGGACAAGCCCCCTTTTGGGTTACCACGCCCCCTTCTCTGGGGCTTTTCCATACCCCCACTTCAAAATTTCCACTTCGACCACTGTGTGTGTGTGTGTATATATATATATATATATATATATTTTTTTTTTCCTCAGTGCCTCCCCAGCCAGTGACCTCACCGCACGCCACTGATACTGTGTTGCCATTAATAAGTTACATCACTGAATACAGACTGACACAGTAACAGAAAGATCTCTCTGAGAATAGGGAGATACCTGAGTAATATAAGATCTACTGGTAGCTGCAACAATTGTGCATTTCAAGCAAGCTCACCTAGAAGTTTAATTAATATATAGCTAATAGCAATCACAGTCTGTATTAATCACAGCCTTGACACGCTAGTCAAGGAATAACTTACTGTTCAGAACTGTGTGCTCTCATACAGTATATACTAAGCTATCAGTGATAAATCGAATCCAAGAATAACCTAATTACTGTATAGTTACCCAGTTATAGGGGTGGCACATAATAATGTGATTTAATAACTACATGGCAATCATTGTAATGAATGCAGTTATTGTGGAAAGATACATTTCCCTCTATTTAAAGTGATATCTACAGTAAAACCACTGTGTTTCTCAGCAGCCCCATTTAGAACATACAGGTGCATGTTTAATGCACATACACAATCAATATAGTGGGGACACATGAATACAATACACAGTTTGTATTATAGAAGCTTATAAGTACCTTTTTATAAGGAGACACACTTGTTGCCCCTTTCTTTTTTATGAAAAGCTCTCCCCAGCAGCCACACTGTATTCTATTATAACAACAACAGCTACTGTGGGAGATTACACTGACTTGTTTACAATAAAGGAAGCTACTGTTGCAGGAGTGACTTATTAGCTACATAGCACTCATTGTAACAAATACAACTAGTGTGCAAGGATACCTCTCTCTCTACTTAAAGTGATCTCTCCAGTAAAATAACTGTGTTTATTAATAGCCTCACTTAATAACTATATAGATACATGTTTAATGTACATCTACAATTGTTATAGTGGATATATATGAACAATACACAGTGTGCACTAATTATGATATATATAAATGTGCAATAGTTATAGAACAGTGGGAGAACTATCAATTATCCCTATATATTCACATCATTCAGTCAATACTCAGCATTTATTTACATGCTGACACCAGTGGCGTGCAGTGAGGTCAGTGGCTGGTAAAGCACTACAGCCATAATGTCCGCCATATCCTGCCGATGACCCCTACCGCCGCCGAGCCAATGCCCGCTACTGCCTCTGAGTTGATGCCACCGCCAATGGCTTACAAACTTGCCCACCATCAACTGACCCTGCCCTCCACTACTAATTTGCATCTCAGTCCGATGCCGCCAATGCCCGCTGCCTGCCTGCTCATCATACTTGTGATATATTGTACATTTTTATAGAAAAAAAATAAAAATTAGTGTTTGGGACTGGGAAGGGAGTGGGAGGAGGACATGAATGCAATTTTGTTGTCCAGGGCTTCCGTTAACTTAATGGAGAAGGGTCTGAATGGGTTAAAAAATGTAAAAAATAATAATGCATGTGGTCCCCCCTTCTAAGTATAACCAGCCTCGGGCTCTTTGAGCCAGTCCTGGCTGTTTAAATACTGGGAAAAAATTGGACAGGGGTTTCCCGTATTTAGACAACCAGCATTGGGCTCTTAGTCCGGTCCTGGTTCCAAAAATACGGGGGACAAAAGATGTAGGGTTCCCCCGTATTTTTAAAACCAGCACCGGGCTCCACTAGCCAGGGACATAATGCCGGGGGACACATTTATGTAGGTCCCTGCGGCTGTGGCATTACACCCCCAACTAGTCACCCCTGGCCGGGGATCCCTGGAGGAGTGGGGACCCCTTAAATCAAGCCCCCCCCCTCCAGACACCCAAGGGCCAGGGGTGAAGCCCAAGGCTGTCCCCGGCACCCCTGGGCGGTGGGTGCCAGGCTAATAGCCATAAGTGTGTAAAAAAAAGAATATTGTTTTTTGTTGTGGAACTACAAGGCCCAGCAAGCCTCCCCTGCTTGCTGGTACTTGGAGAACCTCAAGTACCAGCATACAGGGAAATAACGGGCCCGCTGGCACCTGTAGTTCTACAACAACAAAATAACCAAACAAAAACAAGACACACACCGTGAAAGTAAAAATTTATTAAAACACACTTACACACTCACACATACTTACCTACATCCCTCGCTGGTCACGTCCACTTGTCCATGTAGAATCCAATAGTGCCGGTACCTGTAAAAATAAAAATTATGCTTACAAACGAAGTAATCCACAGGAGAGAGAGAGAGAGAAATAATTGAATATTATGCACTCACTGACGCAGAAAGATGTTAGCACAGGCAGGGGAGAGTGCTGCTGCTGGCTGGGAGGATGAAGCAGGTGCCCCCAAAAGTTGTGAGCCCAGTAGCAGTGCCCCCAGTAGTTGTGACCCCAGTAGTTGTGTCCCAGTCGCTGTGCCCCCCGTTGCTGTGCCCCTTGTAGCTGTGACCCCTGTTGCTGTGCCCCCAGTCGTTTTGACCCCAGTCGCTGTGCCCCCTCACTGTGCCCCCAGAAGTTGACCCCTGTAGTTGTGCTCCCAGTTGCTGTGCCCCCTGTAGCTTTGCCCCCAGTAGCTGTGCCCCTTGTAGCTGTGCCCACTGTAGCTTTGCCCCTGTAGCAGTGCCCCGAGTAGTTGTTACCCCTGTAGTTGTGACCCCAGTTGCTGTGCCCCCAGTAGTTGTGCCCCCAATTGCTGTGCCCCCTTTAGCTTTGCCCCCAGTAACTGTGCCCCCTGTAGCTGTGCCCCCTAGCTGTGCCCATTGTAGCAGTGCCCCCAGTTATTGTGCCCCTTGTAGCAGTGCCCCTAGTTGCTGTGCCCCCAATTGCTGTGCCCCTAGTTGCTATGCCCCCAGTTGCTGTGCCCCTTGTAACAGTGCCCCTGTAGCTATGCCCCTTGTAGCAGTGCCCCAGTTGCTGTGCCCTTTATAGCCTTGCCCTTTGTAGCAGTGCCCCTAGTTGCTGTGACCCCATTTGCTATGCCCCCTAGCTGTGCCAGTGCCCCCGTAGCGCCACAAACACATAAAAATACACACACACACACACACACACACATACTTACCGCTCCTGCTGCGCTGTCCTCCGTCTCCGGTCGCCGGCTCCTCAGCGCCGCTCAGACACTAGGGGTCAATTATGACCTCTAGTATCATTCAGCGCCGCCGGCTGCAGCGGGCGCCCACACAGCCCACGGCGCCTGCTGCAGCCGGGGACGGGGGGATTGGACAGCGGATCCAGCACTGGATCCACTGGGCCAATCAAATCTGGGGGTCTGACAGGGGCATGCATTCATCGGGGCTGAATGCCCGCCCCTGCCATTGAGGCATCAGTAAAGGTGCCGCTTCCCCATGCGTTTGCAATGGGCTTTTACAGCCCATTGCTGCGCCCCGCCCCCCGGAATTTAATGTTAGCAGCGGGAGGCACCTCTCCCGCTGCCTCCCACCTGTCCCTCACACGCAGCCACAGGGGGGGAGGGGGGAATTATTAAAATAATAAAAAAAGATATTTATAACAGACTGTGTTATAAGTATCTTCTTTTTATTATTTTAATCATTATGACAGTGGAGGCACTGCCTCCCCTGCCTCCCCTGACTGCACGTCCCTGGCTGACACTCTCTCTCCTGTAGCCACACGGTACCTTATCATAATAGCTAGAGTTACTCTAGGAGATTACACTGACTGGCTTGAAATAAGGGAAGCTACTGCTGAAAAAGTGTTGTAGTGAATGATATTTAGAACTATTGCCAAACTCATGATATAATTATCAGTGTATAATTAATAAATATTATACAGTATTGGGCATTCTAATATTGGGCTAATCATTGTTAATTAATAAGCCAACAATTGATATAATGAATTGTACGAATATAGTACAGCCTGCTTAGGATACATTCAATTAATTTGGATTAATAAAATAAGATTTTACTTACCGATAAATCTATTTCTCATAGTCCGTAGTGGATGCTGGGGACTCCGTCAGGACCATGGGAAATAGCGGCTCCGCAGGAGACAGGGCACAAAAGCAAGCTTTTAGGATCACATGGTGTGTACTGGCTCCTCCCCCTATGACCCTCCTCCAAGCCTCAGTTAGGTACTGTGCCCGGACGAGCGTACACAATAAGGAAGGATCTTGAATCCCGGGTAAGACTCATACCAGCCACACCAATCACACCGTACAACTTGTGATTTGAACCCAGTTAACAGTATGATAACAATGAAGTAGCCTCTAAAAAAGATGGCTCACAACAATAATAACCCGATTTTTTTGTAACAATAACTATGTACAAGTAATGCAGACAATCCGCACTTGGGATGGGCGCCCAGCATCCACTACGGACTATGAGAAATAGATTTATCGGTAAGTAAAATCTTATTTTCTCTAACGTCCTAGTGGATGCTGGGGACTCCGTCAGGACCATGGGGATTATACCAAAGCTCCCAAACGGGCGGGAGAGTGCGGATGACTCTGCAGCACCAAATGAGAGAACTCCAGGTCCTCCTCAGCCAGGGTATCAAATTTGTAGAATTTAGCAAACGTGTTTGCCCCTGACCAAGTAGCTGCTCGGCAAAGTTGTAAAGCCGAGACCCCTCGGGCAGCCGCCCAAGATGAGCCCACCTTCCTTGTGGAATGGGCATTTACAGATTTTGGCTGTGGCAGGCCTGCCACAGAATGTGCAAGCTGAATTGTACTACAAATCCAACGAGCAATAGTCTGCTTAGAAGCAGGAGCACCCAGCTTTTTGGGTGCCTACAATATAAACAGCAAGTCAGACTTTCTGACTCCAGCCGTCCTGGAATTATATATATATATATATACAAACAGAGAACCCAGCACTCACCAAAGTAAACTCACTTATCCTCAACAATTCAATAAATAAATGATGGGGGTTTAGTTGGTGGATTGGCCAATGCACGGAAGCCTGTATACCGATTCAAGGTACCCCACCTTCATACAGGTCCTACACTATCACAGAGTCTTAAAACCTGACTACCACACTGCTGCATCATCTGCCTGCTAGATGTAATGTGTACCTGCCACAGACTTTATGGCTTTTAAAGGCACACTAGTCACCTATTGCACTGGCTCAAAGATGATTGCTAAAAAACAGCTGAGACAGGTTCAGGATAATAAAGTCCACACAGGGGTGCATGAGAAAGTTAGTGGCCACGGTTAATAAGAGCTAACCATAGATTAACCCCTTCATATACACACAAAGTAAAAACCACAGCACTCACCGCACCAGAAGCGGGGCACAGCTATGCACCCACCACTCACAGGGTGGGGTGCATGTAACACTGCACTCTCCACCACAGAAGCGGGGTACACAGCTGTACTTACCACTCACAGGGCGGGGTGCATGAAGCCCATGACCACATCACTCTAATAAATACAAACAGAGAACCCAGCACTCACCAAAGTAAACTCACTTATCCTCAACAATTCAATAAATAAATGATGGGGGTTTAGTTGGTGGATTGGCCAATGCACGGAAGCCTGTATACCGATTCAAGGTACCCCACCTTCATACAGGTCCTACACTATCACAGAGTCTTAAAACCTGACTACCACACTGCTGCATCATCTGCCTGCTAGATGTAATGTGTACCTGCCACAGACTTTATGGCTTTTAAAGGCACACTAGTCACCTATTGCACTGGCTCAAAGATGATTGCTAAAAAACAGCTGAGACAGGTTCAGGATAATAAAGTCCACACAGGGGTGCATGAGAAAGCTAGTGGCCACGGTTAATAAGAGCTAACCATAGATTAACCCCTTCATATACACACAAAGTAAAAACCACAGCACTCACCGCACCAGAAGCGGGGCACAGCTATGCACCCACCACTCACAGGGTGGGGTGCATGTAACACTGCACTCTCCACCACAGAAGCGGGGTACACAGCTGTACTTACCACTCACAGGGCGGGGTGCATGAAGCCCATGACCACATCGCTCTAATAAATACAAACAGAGAACCCAGCACTCACCAAAGTAAACTCACTTATCCTCAACAATTCAATAAATAAATGATGGGGGTTTAGTTGGTGGATTGGCCAATGCACGGAAGCCTGTATACCGATTCAAGGTACCCCACCTTCATACAGGTCCTACACTATCACAGAGTCTTAAAACCTGACTACCACACTGCTGCATCATCTGCCTGCTAGATGTAATGTGTACCTGCCACAGACTTTATGGCTTTTAAAGGCACACTAGTCACCTATTGCACTGGCTCAAAGATGATTGCTAAAAAACAGCTGAGACAGGTTCAGGATAATAAAGTCCACACAGGGGTGCATGAGAAAGCTAGTGGCCACGGTTAATAAGAGCTAACCATAGATTAACCCCTTCATATACACACAAAGTAAAAACCACAGCACTCACCGCACCAGAAGCGGGGCACAGCTATGCACCCACCACTCACAGGGTGGGGTGCATGTAACACTGCACTCTCCACCACAGAAGCGGGGTACACAGCTGTACTTACCACTCACAGGGCGGGGTGCATGAAGCCCATGACCACATCGCTCTAATAAATACAAACAGAGAACCCAGCACTCACCAAAGTATACAGGCTTCCGTGCATTGGCCAATCCACCAACTAAACCCCCATCATTTATTTATTGAATTGTTGAGGATAAGTGAGTTTACTTTGGTGAGTGCTGGGTTCTCTGTTTGTATTTATTAGAGCGATGTGGTCATGGGCTTCATGCACCCCGCCCTGTGAGTGGTAAGTACAGCTGTGTACCCCGCTTCTGTGGTGGAGAGTGCAGTGTTACATGCACCCCACCCTGTGAGTGGTGGGTGCATAGCTGTGCCCCGCTTCTGGTGCGGTGAGTGCTGTGGTTTTTACTTTGTGTGTATATGAAGGGGTTAATCTATGGTTAGCTCTTATTAACCGTGGCCACTAGCTTTCTCATGCACCCCTGTGTGGACTTTATTATCCTGAACCTGTCTCAGCTGTTTTTTAGCAATCATCTTTGAGCCAGTGCAATAGGTGACTAGTGTGCCTTTAAAAGCCATAAAGTCTGTGGCAGGTACACATTACATCTAGCAGGCAGATGATGCAGCAGTGTGGTAGTCAGGTTTTAAGACTCTGTGATAGTGTAGGACCTGTATGAAGGTGGGGTACCTTGAATCGGTATACAGGCTTCCGTGCATTGGCCAATCCACCAACTAAACCCCCATCATTTATTTATTGAATTGTTGAGGATAAGTGAGTTTACTTTGGTGAGTGCTGGGTTCTCTGTTTGTATTTATTAGAGCGATGTGGTCATGGGCTTCATGCACCCCGTCCTGTGAGTGGTAAGTACAGCTGTGTACCCCGCTTCTGTGGTGGAGAGTGCAGTGTTACATGCACCCCACCCTGTGAGTGGTGGGTGCATAGCTGTGCCCCGCTTCTGGTGCGGTGAGTGCTGTGGTTTTTACTTTGTGTGTATATATATATATATATATTTTCAGGGCCCTGACAACGTCTAGCAACTTGGAGTCCTCCAAGTCCCTAGTAGCCGCAGGCACCACAATAGGTTGTTTCAGGTGAAATGCTGACACCACCTTAGGAAGAAACTGGGGACGAGTCCGCAGTTCTGCCCTGTCCGAATGGAAAATCAAATATGGGCTTTTGTAAGACAAAGCCGCCAATTTTGACAATCGCCTGGCCGAGGCCAGGGCCAACAGCATGGTCACTTTCCATGTGAGATATTTCAAATCCACAGATTTGAGTGGTTCAAACCAATATGATTTGAGGAATCCCAACACTACGTTGAGATCCCACGGTGCCACTGGAGGCACACAAGGGCTGTATATGCAATACTCCCTTGACAAACGTCTGGACTTCAGGAACTGAAGCCAATTCTTTCTGGAAGAAAATCTATAGGGCCGAAACTTGAACCTTAATGAACCCCAATTTGAGGCTCATAGACACTCCTGTTTGCAGGAAGTGCAGAAATCGACCTAGTTGAATTTTTTTTTCGTGGGGCCCTCCTGGCCTCACCCACGCAACATATTTTTACCACATGTGGTGATAACGTTGTGCGGTCACCTCCTTCCTGGCTTTGACCAGGGTAGGTATGACCTCTTCCGGAATGCCTTTTCCCTTAGGATCCGGCGTTCAAACCGCCATGCCGTCAAACGCAGTCGCGGTAAGTCTTGGAACAGACAAGGTCCCTGCTGGAGCAGGTCCTTTCTTAAAGGCCGATGCCACGGTTCCTCTTGGAACAGACATGGTACTTGCTGAAAGCAAATCCCTTCTTAGCTCCCGAGGCCATTAGTCCTCTGTGAGCATCTCTTGAAGTTCCGGTTACCAAGTCCCTCTTGGCCAATCCGGAGCCACGAGTATAGTTCTTACTCCTCTATGTCTTATAATTCTCAATACCTTGGTTATGAGAAGCAGAGAAGGGAACACATACACCGACTGTTACACCCACGGTGTTACCAGGACGTCCACAGCTATCGCCTGAAGGTCTCGTGACCTGGCGCAATACCTGTCCCATTTTTTTGTTCGGGCGGGACGCCATCATGTCCACCTTTGGTCTTTCCCAACGGTTCACAATCATGCGGAAAACTTCCCGATGAAGTTCCCACTCTCCCGGGTGGAGGTCGTGCCTGCTGAGGAAGTCTGCTTCCCAGTCGTCCACTCCCGGAATGAACACTGCTAACAGTGCTATCACATGATTTTCCGCCTAGCAAAAAATCCTTGCAGTTTTGCCACTGCCCTCCTGCTTCTTGTGCCGCCCTTTCTGTTTACGTGGGCGACTGCCGTGATGTTATCCCACTGGATCAATACCGGCTGACCTTGAAGCAGAGGTCTTGCTAAGCTTAGAGCATTATAAATTTGCTCTTAGCTCCAGTATATTTATGTGGAGAGAATTCTCCAGACTTGATCACACTCCTTGTGTGACTGCTCGCCAGCCTCTCAGGCTGGCCTCCGTGGTCACGAGCATCCAATCCTGAATGCCGAATCTGCGGCCCTCTAGAAGATGAGCACTCTGTAATCACCACAGGAGAGACACCCTTGTCCTTGGATATAGGGTTATCCGCTGATGCATCTGAAGATGCGATCCGGACCATTTGTCCAGCAGATCCCACTGAAGAGTTCTTGCGTGAAATCTGCCGAATGGAAGCGCTTCGTAATAAGCCACCATTTTTACCAGGACTCTTGTGCAATGATGCACTGACACTTTTCCTGGTTTTAGGAGGATCCCGATTAGCTCGGATAACTCCCTGGCTTTCTCCTCTGGGAGAAACACCTTTTCCTGGACTGTGTCCAGAATCATCCCTAGGACCAGCAGACCTGTCGTCGGAACAACTGCGGTTTTGGAATATTTAGAATCCACCCGTGCTGTCGTAGAACTACTTGAGATAGTGCTACTCCGACCTCCAACTGTTCTCTGGACCTTGTTCTTATCAGGAGGTCGTCCATTTTCTTTGCAGACGAATCCTCCTTTCGGTCATTACCTTGGTAAGGACCCGGGGTGCCTTGGACAATCCAACGGCATCGTCTTGAAACTGATAGTGACAGTTCTGTACCACGAACCTGAGGTACCCTTGGTGAGAAAAGGCAAATTTTGGGACATGGAGGTAAGCATCCCTGATGTCCCGGGACACCATATAGTCCCCTTGTTCTTTGCTATCACTGCTCTGAGTGACTCCATCTGGATTTGAACCCTTGTAAGTGTTCAAATTTTTCAGATTTAGAATAGGTCTCACCTAGCCTTCAGTACCACCATATAGTGTGGAGTAATACCCCTTTCCTTGTTGTCGGAGGGGTAAATTTATTATCACCTGCTGGGAATACAGCTTGTGAATTGTTTTCAATACTGCCTCCCTGTCGGAGGGAGACATTGGTACAGCAGACTACAGGAACCTGCGAGCGGGGAAACCTCTCGACATTCCAATCTGTACCCCTTGGATACTACTTGTAGGATCCAGGGGTCCTGTACGGTCCCAGCGTCATGCTGAGAACTTGGTAGAAGCGGTGGAGGGCTTCTGTTCCTGGGAATGGGCTGCCTGCTGCAGTCTTCTTCCCTTTCCTCTATCCCTGGGCAGATATGACTCTTATAGGGACGAAAGGACTGAGGCTGAAAAGACGGTGTCTTTTTCTGCAGAGATGTGACTTAGGGTAAAAAACGGTGGATTTTCCAGCAGTTGCCCTGGCCACCAGGTCCCATGGACCGACCCCAAATAACTCCTCCCCTTTATACGGCAATACATCTTTGTGCCGTTTGGAATCTGCATCACCTGACCACTGTCGTGTCCATAAACATCTTCTTGCAGATATGGACATCGCATTTACTCTTGATGCCAGAGTGCAAATATCCCTCTGCGCATCTCGCATATATAGAAATGCATCCTTTAAATGCTCTATAGTCAATAAAATACTGTCCCTGTCAAAGGTATCAATATTTTTAGTCAGGGAATCCGACCAAGCCACCTCAGCTCTGCACATCCAGGCTGAGGCGATCGCTGGTCGCAGTATAACACCAGCATGTGTGTGTATACTTTTTAGGATATTTTTCAGCCTCCTATCAGCTGGCTCCTTAAGTACGGCCCTATCCGTAGATGGTACCGCCACTTGTTCTGATAAGCGTGTGAGCGCCTTATCCACCCTGAGGGGTGTTTCCCACCGCGCCTTAACTTCTGGCGGGAAAGGGTATACCGCCAATAATACACATAATACCCTTTTTTGTGGTACTTGGAGTATCAGAAATATGTAACACCTCCTTCATTGCCCTTAACGTGTGGCCCTAAAAGAAAATACGTTTGTTTCTTCACCGTCGACACTGAAATCAGTGTCCGTGTCTGGGTCTGTGTCGACCGACTGAGGTAAATGGGCATTTTACAGCTCCTGACGGTGTTTGAGACGCCTGGACAGATACTAATTTGTTCGCCGGCCCTCTCATGTCGTCAACCGGCTTGCAGCGTGTTGACATTGTCACGTAATTTCCATAAATAAGCCATCCATTCCGGTGTCGACTCCCTAGAGAGTGACATCACCATTACAGGCAATTTGCTCCGCCTCCTCACCAATATTTTCCTCATACATGTCGACACACACGTACCGACATACAGCACACACATAGGGAATGCTCTGATAGAGGACAGGACCCACTAGCCCTTTGGGGAGACAGAGGGAGAGTTTGCCAGCACACACCAAAACGCTATAATTATCCAGGGACAACCTTTATATAAGTGTTCCTCCCTTATAGCATTTTAATATATATACATATCGCCAAATCAGTGCCCCCCCTCTCTGTTTTAACCCTGTTTCTGTAGTGCAGTGCAGGGGAGAGCATGGGAGCCTTCCCACCAGCCTTTCTGTGAGGGAAAATGGCGCTGTGTGCTGAGGAGAATAGGCCCCGCCCCCTTTTCGGCGGGCTTCTTCTCCGGAGTTTTAGATATCTGGCAGGGGTTAAATACATCCATATAGCCTCAAGGGCTATATGTGATGTATTTTTCGCCATACAGGTATTATACATTGCTGCCCAGGGCGCCCCCCCCCAGCGCCCTGCACCCTCCGTGACCGCTGTGTGAAGTGTGCTGACAACAATGGCGCACAGCTGCAGTGCTGTGCGCTACCTGATGAAGACTGAGAGTCTTCTGCCGCCTGGTTCCGGACCTCTTCATCTTCAGCGTCTGCAAGGGGGGTCGGCGGCGCGGCTCCGGGACGAACCCCAGGGCGAGCCCTGTGTTCCGACTCCCTCTGGAGCTATGTCCAGTAGCCTAAGAATCCAATCCATCCTGCACGCAGGTGAGTTGAAAATCTCTCCCCTAAGTCCCTCGATGCAGTGAGCCTGTTGCCAGCAGGACTCACTGAAAATAAAGAACCTAAAAACTTTTTCTAAGTAACTCTTTAAGAGAGCCACCTAGATTGCACCTTTCTCGGCCGGGCACAAAAGCCTAACTGAGGCTTGGAGGAGGGTCATAGGGGGAGGAGCCAGTACACACCATGTGATCCTAAAAGCTTGCTTTTGTGCCCTGTCTCCTGCGGAGCCGCTATTCCCCATGGTCCTGACGGAGTCCCCAGCATCCACTAGGACGTTAGAGAAAGACACGACACAGGTAGCGAACCTTGGTTTTAATAAATGTATTTCCATTCACCATATATGGTAATTATATTACACAAGTTTATTGCATTTTCTTTATTTCGTGGTTAGACAATTTTAACAAATTTATTAAAAGTGAATTTTTAATTCTCATTTGTGCGCCAGCAAAGAGACATTCTTTCCTCTTCTTTTTTCTCTGTATATACATGCAACAATGCACAGGATGGTATGAATAATAAATAAATGCAAAGGCAAGAATCTGTGTGGAGTTCCACACAAATTCTGAACACAACGCTAGCTGGATCTGATCAGGAAATCAGTCAGACAGGGTCTCAGAATCACGGGTGTTTCTCAGGCTGACAGATTCTCACTAGAGCAGGAACTCAGGTGACACAGATAAAGTACTCAGGATTCTGGCTGAACAGGATACACAGGATACAAACAGGACTGGGTATCACCAGTGATATAATAGCATGACATATTCTAGATTCCACCAAGGAACAGGGACCGGACGCAGGTACTATCAGGAACAAGAAGCTATAACCGGCGTCAGGTGAAATGCAGCATGGGTAATAGAGGGAGCAAGCCCCAATCAGGATGGCTGGAAAAGAACAAGCATTCTGAACACTGATTAACTGCAGCTGGAAAACCAGACACAAGTTAATGGCCTAATTATCTGACAGGTGAGACTGTTTTTTCACCTAAATTTAGTAAGCAATTAGAGAGATTTTCTGCTTACCCATGATCTACAAGCTTGCAGGCATTTCTGTTGCTTTGTTATAACTTATCTTGTGCATATTAATGAATGATACTAAATATGCTCCATCATTTTGGTAAGATTTTTTGTGAGGAACCGCATTTAAATTTAAGGTTAAAAATGTGTTTTAGATTAGTAATATATTAGAAAAATAACCCAAAAAAGTTTGTTTATGCAAAAAGATAATCAACAATGGCCCCCAAAAAATATTGCCCATAATGAAAAGAAAAGTAGTGCAAGATGGAATTGTCCTTTGGTCCTCCCACTCACCCGTATGTTGTATATTAAATCGAACATGCACAGTTTAACAAACCAAGCACTTTAGCAACAGGGGCTGCCACATTTGTGGCTGAAGAGCTTGGTTTGTTTGGACATCCACAAAACAAGTTACCAATAGGCTTAAGGCAGCTAACAGTGTTGTTAATCATCTCTACAGATGGAAGATGTAATTCTCATCCTCATTATCATTAATATCTTCAGCACACAATATAGAAGGTGCTGGAGAAACTGAAGCAGGAGACATCATTGTATCATGTGCCACTTGAGCTAACAACTTGCTCACATGGAAGGAAGACATTATGTATGACTTCAACCTAGGATCTTTCATGGTTGCCAAAATGCAGTAATGCAATTGCAAGAATTTGACAACCTTTTGGTTCTGGTGAAGTCCAACATACTTAGTAGAATTGTTTTGTTTCATCTCCACCTTCAGTTTCTCTTGCTACTTTACCAGGAGTTCAAGTAAGGGAATCACCTGACTCATGCTGTCAGTGTCTAAACTCACTTCATTTGTCACTACTTCAAATGGGTTCTGTATCTTGCATAAAATGGAAAGTTTTCTCCACTGTCCTTGACTATGATACATTCCCATTTCTCTCCATACTGTATTTCATGGCTTGCTGTTTCGGTTTAGATGGCTTGTTGCTGTTTCTCCATTTGCTAAATCATATAAAGAGTGGATTTCCACTGGGTTACTACCTCTTGCTTCAGTTGGTGACAAGGCAAAGGGAACTGTTATTGCAGCCACTGCAATCTTCTACATTCAGTTGCTGAATGCTGAAAATGTCCAGAAACTCTTTGGGCCACAGACAGCATCCCTTGCATGCACCTGTGATTTTTTTTAAAAAAAGAACTGTACCACCAAGTTCATTGTATATGCAAAACATGGAACATGTTCAACTTCAACCAGTTGTTAGCTATTTTGCTATGACATCCCTGAGTTTTTCAAGATAACACCAGTATGCCTCTTAGTGAAGCTGGTGATACAGAGAGTAACCTGCTGGTGAATTAGATGGCATTGTGTGTTAGATACTGAGGCTGCTGCTGAAGATGATACACCTACCCAGTGGGATGCCACAATAATTTAGTTTGACCAGTACTGCTTGTTTACATATCTGTGATTAAGTTCATAGTGGGTAGAATGAAATTTTGTAGGCCAAGAATTATTTTTTTAACCTCCCGGTAAAGGTAAGAAATTGCTGTTCTGATAAGATGGAATTTGGTAGTGGGGACATAGAAGTCAATTAACTGTCTAAAACCAGATGCATTGATCGCTGATATTGGATGCAGATCTAATACTAGCATAAGCCATCATGGCTTCAGTGATCCGAGGTACAACTGGCATGACAATGTAGCCATGTATCGTAAAAATAATAAAAAATAAGAATTTACTTACCGATAATTCTATTTCTCGTAGTCCGTAGTGGATGCTGGGGACTCCGTCAGGACCATGGGGATTAGCGGCTCCGCAGGAGACAGGGCACAAAAGTAAAAGCTTTAGGATCAGGTGGTGTGCACTGGCTCCTCCCCCTATGACCCTCCTCCAAGCCTCAGTTAGGATACTGTGCCCGGACGAGCGTACACAATAAGGAAGGATTTTGAATCCCGGGTAAGACTCATACCAGCCACACCAATCACACTGTACAACCTGTGATCTGAACCCAGTTAACAGCATGATAACAGCGGAGCCTCTGAAAAGATGGCTCACAACAATAATAACCCGATTTTTGTAACAATAACTATGTACAAGTATTGCAGACAATCCGCACTTGGGATGGGCGCCCAGCATCCACTACGGACTACGAGAAATAGAATTATCGGTAAGTAAATTCTTATTTTCTCTGACGTCCTAAGTGGATGCTGGGGACTCCGTCAGGACCATGGGGATTATACCAAAGCTCCCAAACGGGCGGGAGAGTGCGGATGACTCTGCAGCACCGAGTGAGAGAACTCCAGGTCCTCCTCAGCCAGGGTGTGCCCCTGACCAAGTAGCAGCTCGGCAAAGTTGTAAAGCCGAGACCCCTCGGGCAGCCGCCCAAGATGAGCCCACCTTCCTTGTGGAATGGGCATTTACATATTTTGGCTGTGGCAGGCCTGCCACAGAATGTGCAAGCTGAATTGTACTACACATCCAACTAGCAATCGTCTGCTTAGAAGCAAGAGCACCCAGTTTGTTGGGTGCATACAGGATAACAGAAAGTCAGTTTTCCTGACTCCAGCCGTCCTGGAAACCTATATTTTCAGGGCCCTGACAACATCTAGCAACTTGGAATCCTCCAAGTCCCTAGTAGCCGCAGGTATCACAATAAGCTGGTTCAGGTGAAACGCTGACACCACCTTAGGGAGAAACTGGGGACGAGTCCGCAGCTCTGCCCTGTCCGAATGGACAATCAGATATGGGCTTTTGTGAGACAAAGCCGCCAATTCTGACACTCGCCTGGCCGAGGCCAGGGCCAACATCATGGTCACTTTCCATGTGAAATATTTCAAATCCACAGATTTGTGCGGTTTAAACCAATGTGATTTGAGGAATCCCAGAACTACGTTGAGATCCCACAGTGCCACTGGAGGCACAAAAGGGGGTTGTATATGCAGTACTCCCTTGACAAACTTCTGGACTTCAGGAACTGAAGCCAATTCTTTCTGGAAGAAAATCGACAGGGCCGAAATTTGAACCTTAATGGACCCCAATTTGAGGCCCATAGACACTCCTGTTTGCAGGAAATGCATGGATCGACCGAGTTGAAATTTCTTCGTGGGGCCTTCCTGGCCTCACACCACGCAACATATTTTTGCCACATGTGGTGATAATGTTGTGCGGTCACCTCCTTCCTGGCTTTGACCAGGGTAGGAATGACCTCTTCCGGAATGCCTTTTTCCCTTAGGATCCGGTGTTCAACCGCCATGCCGTCAAACGCAGCCGCGGTAAGTCTTGGAACAGACATGGTACTTGCTGAAGCAAGTCCCTTCTTAGCGGCAGAGGCCATGAGTCCTCTGTGAGCATCTCTTGAAGTTCCGGGTACCAAGTCCTTCTTGGCCAATCCGGAGCCACGAGTATAGTTCTTACTCCTCTACGTCTTATAATTCTCAGTACCTTAGGTATGAGAAGCAGAGGAGGGAACACATACACCGACTGGTACACCCACGGTGTTACCAGAACGTCCACAGCTATTGCCTGAGGGTCTCTTGACCTGGCGCAATACCTGTCCAGTTTTTTGTTCAGGCGGGACGCCATCATGTCCACCTTTGGTCTTTCCCAACGGTTCACAATCATGTGGAAGACTTCCCGATGAAGTCCCCACTCTCCCGGGTGGAGGTCGTGCTGAGGAAGTCTGCTTCCCAGTTGTCCACTCCCGGAATGAACACTGCTGACAGTGCTAACACATGATTTTCCGCCCAGCGAAGAATCCTTGCAGTTTCTGCCATTGCCCTCCTGCTTCTTGTGCCGCCCAGTCTGTTTACGTGGGCGACTGCCGTGATGTTGTCCCACTGGATCAATACCGGCTGACCTTGAAGCAGAGGTCTTGCTAAGCTTAGAGCATTGTAAATTGCTCTTAGCTCCAGTATATTTATGTGGAGAGAAGTCTCCAGACTTGATCACACTCCCTGGAAATTTTTTCCTTGTGTGACTGCTCCCCAGCCGTTCAGGCTGGCATCCGTGGTCACCAGGACCCAGTCCTGAATGCCGAATCTGTGGCCCTTTAGTAGATGAGCACTCTGCAGCCACCACAGAAGAGACACCCTTGTCCTTGGAGACAGGGTTATCCGCTGATGCATCTGAAGATGAGATCCGGACCATTTTTCCAGCAGATCCCACTGAAAAGTTCTTGCGTGAAATCTGCCGAATGGAATCGCTTCGTAAGAAGCCACCATTTTTCCCAGGACCCTTGTGCAATGATGCACTGACACTTTTCCTGGTTTTAGGAGGTTCCTGACTAGCTCGGATAACTCCCTGGCTTTCTCCTCCGGGAGAAACACCTTTTTCTGGACTGTGTCCAGAATCATCCCTAGGAACAGCAGACGTGTCGTCGGAGACAGCTGCGATTTTGGAATATTTAGAATCCACCCGTGCTGTCGTAGAACTACTTGAGATAGTGCTACTCCGACCTCCAACTGTTCTCTGGACCTTGCCCTTATCAGGAGATCGTCCAAGTAAGGGATAATTAAGACGCCTTTTCTTTGAAGAAGAATCATCATTTCGGCCATTACCTTGGTAAAGACCCGGGGTGCCGTGGACAATCCAAACGGCAGCGTCTGAAACTGATAGTGACAGTTTTGTACCACGAACCTGAGGTACCCTTGGTGAGAAGGGCAAATTGGGACATGGAGGTAAGCATCCTTGATGTCCAGGGACACCATATAGTCCCCTTCTTCCTGGTTCGCTATCACTGCTCTGAGTGACTCCATCTTGATTTGAACCTTTGTATGTAAGTGTTCAAATATTTCAGATTTAGAATAGGTCTCACCGAGCCGTCTGGCTTCAGTACCACAATATAGTGTGGAATAATACCCCTTTCCTTGTTGTAGGAGGGGTACTTTGATTATCACCTGCTGGGAATACAGCTTGTGAATTGTTTCCAATACTGCCTCCCTGTCGGAGGGAGACGTTGGTAAAGCAGACTTCAGGAACCTGCGAGGGGGAGACGTCTCGAACTTCCAATCTGTACCCCTGGGATACTACTTGTAGGATCCAGGGGTCCACTTGCGAGTGAGCCCACTGCGCGCTGAAACTCTTGAGACGACCCCCCACCGCAGCTGAGTCCGCTTGTACGGCCCCAGCGTCATGCTGAGGACTTGGCAAAAGCGGTGGAGGGCTTCTGTTCCTGGGAATGGGCTGCCTGCTGCAGTCTTCTTCCCTTTCCTCTATCCCTGGGCAGATATGACTGGCCTTTTGCCTGCTTGCCCTTATGGGGACGAAAGGACTGAGGCTGAAAAGACGGTGTCTTTTTCTGCTGAGATGTGACTTGGGGTAAAAAAGGTGGATTTTCCAGCTGTTGCCGTGGCCACCAGGTCTGATGGACCGACCCCAAATAACTCCTCCCCTTTATACGGCAATACTTCCATGTGCCGTTTGGAATCTGCATCACCTGACCACTGTCGTGTCCATAAACATCTTCTGGCAGATATGGACATCGCACTTACTCTTGATGCCAGAGTGCAAATATCCCTCTGTGCATCTCGCATATATAGAAATGCATCCTTTAAATGCTCTATAGTTTTCAGTCAGGGAATCCGACCAAGCCACCCCAGCGCTGCACATCCAGGCTGAGGCGATCGCTGGTCGCAGTATAACACCAGTATGTGTGTATATACTTTTTAGGATATTTTCCAGCCTCCTATCAGCTGGCTCCTTGAGGGCGGCCGTATCTGGAGACGGTAACGCCACTTGTTTTGATAAGCGTGTGAGCGCCTTATCCACCCTAAGGGGTGTTTCCCAACGCGCCCTAACTTCTGGCGGGAAAGGGTATAACGCCAATAATTTTCTATCGGGGAAAACCCACGCATCATCACACACTTCATTTAATTTATCTGAATCAGGAAAAACTACAGGTAGTTTTTTCACACCCCACATAATACCCTCTTTTGTGGTACTTGTAGTATCAGAAATATGTAACACCTCCTTCATTGCCCTTAACATGTAACGTGTGGCCCAAATGGAAAATACGTTTGTTTCTTCACCGTCGACACTGGAGTCAGTGTCCGTGTCTGTGTCTGTGTCGACCGACTGAGTAAATGGGCGTTTTAAAGCCCCTGACGGTGTTTGAGACGCCTGGACAGGTACTAATTGGTTTGCCGGCCGTCTCATGTCGTCAACCGACCTTGCAGCGTGTTGACATTATCACGTAATTCCCTAAATAAGCCATCCATTCCGGTGTCGACTCCCTAGAGAGTGACATCACCATTACAGGCAATTGCTCCGCCTCCTCACCAACATCGTCCTCCTACATGTCGACACACACGTACCGACACACAGCACACACACAGGGAATGCTCTGATAGAGGACAGGACCCCACTAGCCCTTTGGGGAGACAGAGGGAGAGTTTGCCAGCACACACCAAAACGCTATAATTATACAGGGACAACCTTTATATAAGTGTTTTTCCCTTATAGCATCTTAATATATATAATCATATCGCCAAATAAGTGCCCCCCCTCTCTGTTTTAACCCTGTTTCTGTAGTGCAGTGCAGGGGAGAGCCTGGGAGCCTTCCCACCAGCATTTCTGTGAGGGAAAATGGCGCTGTGTGCTGAGGAGAATAGGCTCCGCCCCCTTTTCGGCGGGCTTCTTCTCCCGTTTTTCTGAGACCTGGCAGGGGTTAAATACATCCATATAGCCCCAGGGGCTATATGTGATGTATCTTTTAGCCAGTATAGGTATTTCATTGCTGCCCAGGGCGCCCCCCCCAGCTCCCTGCACCCTCAGTGACCGCTGGTGTGAAGTGTGCTGACAACAATGGCGCACAGCTGCAGTGCTGTGCGCTACCTCATGAAGACTGAAAAGTCTTCTGCCGCCGGTTTCTGGACCTCTTCACTCTTCGGCATCTGCAAGGGGGTCGGCGGCGCGGCTCTGGGACCGGACTCCATGGCTGGGCCTGTGTTCGATCCCTCTGGAGCTAATGGTGTCCAGTAGCCTAAGAAGCCAATCCATCCTGCACGCAGGTGAGTTCACTTCTTCTCCCCTAAGTCCCTCGTAGCAGTGAGCCTGTTGCCAGCAGGACTCACTGAAAATAAAAACCTAACAAAACTTTTACTCTAAGCAGCTCTTTAGGAGAGCCATCTAGATTGCACCCTTCTCGGCCGGGCACAAAAATCTAACTGAGGCTTGGAGGAGGGTCATAGGGGGAGGAGCCAGTGCACACCACCTGATCCTAAAGCTTTTACATTTGTGCCCTGTCTCCTGCGGAGCCGCTAATCCCCATGGTCCTGACGGAGTCCCCAGCATCCACTTAGGACGTCAGAGAAATATAATTTATTAGTATTAATAGCAATATATATGTTACTAATAAAATAATTAAGTAAAATATTTATTTAAATTTATGAAATATATGTCACGCCTATAATATAGGTAGAAATAGTTATTTTTTTTAAATGTAGTAAACACATACAGTATATATGTACTGTATATGATACTTTATAATTCATAATTTATATTGCACCTGGAATAAATATATATATATATATATATATATATATATATATCCAACCGGAACATCAGGCGGACTCAAGGGACTCAACTAGCAGGCTGAAGGTGAACCAATGTTTTGATTTTTAATTAAATCGTCATCAGGATGATCAAGTATTAACAAATGAACAACCTGTGGCATGCCATTTTCATGAGTTTAAGCATGGATTGACCACATTACGCTACAAAATTATTGATCAGGTGACCAAGAGTATTAGATGTGGTGATAGAGATAGGGCACTGTTACAGTGTGAGGTGAAATGGATACATTGAATACGGTAGCACCAAGAGGTCTGAATGAGTGCTTTGGATTAAATTGTTTTCTATAACTTGGATACACTGTATGTGTTTCCTGTATAGCTCTCTATGTTTGGACACATTCTGTCCCTACATATAGTCTATTTGTATTTCATTTAACTGTCTGTGTCCAGTTTGCTGTCTTTCTCCTATTTCTTGGAACCAATATAGGCAGTATGGATATTGCTGTATTTGACAGATGTATGCGCACAAGTTATTTAGATTATATTCTCTGTTACATCGATATTTTAACATTTTATATCTATTGGATCATGATGTGGAATGTTACTATTGGTATTATTGTTGCTGTTCCTGCTGTTTTTAGATTGATAGAGGTTGTGACATGATTTGACCATCCCCCCATGTCGCTGTGACGTCCCTGGAGGGCGTCTGGCGCCCGGGACTCGGTAGTAGGATGCTGAGGTGGATGACACGCACTGAGTGAGCTATAAATGTTGTTTGTTCATTTGTTAATATTTGATCCTGATGATGATGTAATTAAAATTCAAAACATTGATCTATCTTCTGCCTGCTAGTCAAGTCCCTTGAGTGCCGCCCAATGTTCTGGTTGCGTGCATGGTAATTTACCTGGGGGAGCACCTGGGCTGTACGGTCCAGAGTGTGAGTGCCGGCCATTAAGCAATATATATATATATATATATATATATATATATATATAAAACATAATAAATTAATAGTGTGTATACGTCTATATAGTGGTTGTCAAGGTTACAATATGAGCAATATGTTTATAACAAGATGTCAATAAAGTTGTATGGTTCAAAATAGATTCCAGTTGTCAAACTGTCAATCTGGACTTACTATGACAGTTGGATGTAATGGTCTGTGGCAGCGGAAAAGCGGGTCCCTCGCACTGTCCATGATCCGCCGTAGCGATAGCCTGTAGGGTGGCAACAGCGGGTACCTCGCACTGTCCGCGAGCTGCTAAAGAGAGGGCTGTGATTGGCATCTGGGAAAGTATGTGACCAGTGGAAGGTTGCTGATCAGCGCTAGCCGGACTGAGAAGGAGGATAAAAGGGGCTCTTCTGCCCTGATCAAATCTACATCTCCGTGTCTTCTTTTACGAGAGTTTGGTTTTAATTGATTGTATGCACCAATGACACACAACAGCTGAAAGAAAGTTTATTCTATTAAGTTACAAGGAGCATTGACAGCGGCACAGCATGATACTGCTGAGAGTTAATACTAGAGAAATTATTAGCCACACTTAAAGCAATATCCATTGCAAGAACAGGATTATTTGAAACTGATTGTACTTTCAGTACAATTTTCTAAAGTGCACTACCTGGAACAACATCAGAAGGACTGCCAGCCAGGCTTAACAGGGCTTTGGCAATGTTATAGATACATTATTTGGAACATTTCAGTCTGGCTAAACAAAAGTAACTTTTAGACTCCGGGGACCTCATTCCGAGTTGTTCGCTCGCTAGCTGATTTTAGCAGCTTTGCACACGCTAGGCCGCTGCCCTCTGGGAGTGTATGTTAGCTTAGCAGAATTGCGAATGAAAGATTAGCAAAACTGCTACTACATAATTTCTTGCAGTTTCTGAGTAGCTCCAGACCTACTCCTAGATTGCGATCACTTCAGACTGTTTGCTTCCTGGTTTGACGTCACAAACATGCCCTGCGTTCGGCCAGCCACTCCCCTGTTTCCCCAGCCACTCCTGCGTTTTTCCCTGGCACGCCTGCGTTTTTTAGCACACTCCCTGAAAATGCTGAGTTGCCTCCCAGAAACACCCACTTCCTGTCAATCAAACAACGAACACTCGAGCGACTGAAAACCGTTGCTCGAGCTCCTGTAAAACTACAAAGTTTTGTGTGAAAGTACTTAGCGCATGCGCGCTGCATGACATGCGCATGCGCATTTTCCACCTGATCCCTGCGCTGTGAAAAACGGCAGCGAGCGAACAACTCGGAATGAGGGCCCGGGAGCGCTGCCAGACGGTCTAGTTATAATTGTTGCAGCAGGAAAAGGCACAATATTGAAACAAGCACTGTCTGTCAAAGTGAAGTATTGTAGCCAGTGGAAACCTCCCAGACAGTACATGTAAACTTAAAACTGGCTTGTAAGAAATTGCAAAAAGGCACAAGGATATTTGTGTGATCATACACCATTTACTTGGTGAATTTAGCATTCTAAGTATAAACAAGTAGTATTTTAAATTGGACATTAACTTAGGGGGTCATTCAGAACTGACCGCACGCTAGCTTTTTTTGCAGCGCTGCGATCAGGTCAGAACTGGGCATGCGTATGCACCACAATGTGCAGGCGCTTCATATGGGTACAAAGCGGATCGTTGCTGTGTGATGGGTTTTACGAAGAATCCATGCGTACAGCTGATCGCAAGGAGATTGACATGAAGCAGACGTTTGTGGGTGTCAACTGACTGTTTTCTGGGAGTGGTTGGAAAAACTTAGACGTATCCAAGCGTTTGCAGGGCGGGCGTCTGACGTCATCTCCGGCCTCGGACAGGCTGAAGTGATCGCAGTGGCTGAGTAAGTCCTGGGCAACTCAGAAACTGCACAAAGTTTTTGTACCGCTTCGCTGCACATGCAATCACACACTTGCAAAGTGAAAATACTCTCACCTATAGGCGGCGACTATCTGATTGCAGGACTGCAACAAGTAGCTAGCGAGCGATCAGGTCTGAATTACCCCCATAGTGTCTAAAACCAGAGCCGGATTAAGAGGGGGTTCCGGGGATAAGTACCCCAAACCCCCTTTTTTAAATGGGCCCCCCGCCGCTGCCACAGAACGGATCTCTGTTCTGATCTGCTGTATTGCGCTGCGCTCCCAGGAGCCGGCGCCACACGCAGCGGCAGGGCAGCTCAGCGATTGCTGTACCTGGCAGCTCTGGCTCCACTGCACTGAAAAAGGCTGGCGCTGCGGCCGCCGCCGCAAGCAGGGAGTCGGTGCCTGTAAAGGGAAGGACAGCTGAGTGATGGCTCAGCTGTCCAATAATCTGAGGAGCAGCAGCCTGCGGCTCAGTCATTGGATAGGCGCACAGGCTGCAGGGAAGAAGGAGGACAGCGCGTGGAGGCAGCAGCCAGCACCCAGTCTCAGCCAGCCAGCTCTCCTAGGTTATCTGTGGCGGTGCAGCCTGCCAGCAGCAAAGCACATACATACGTAAGGCTGGCTGGGTTTTAATATATATGTATATACAGTATATATATATATATATATATATATATATAAAAATATACAAACAGAAAGTTCAGCACTCATCAAAGCAAGCTCACTTATTTTCACAACATCAATAAATAAATGATGGGGGTTTAGTAAGTGAATTGGCCAATGCATGGAAGCCTGCAAACCGCTCGCCAAGGTACCCCATCTTCATGCAGGTCCTACACTATCACAGAGTCTCAAAAATGAAAACCTAGCAACTGTATCACACATAATATAACTGCAAATATGCCCACTTGGTTTACTGTGTATCTGCCAAATACTCCATGGCTTTTAAAGGTACACTAGTCACCTGACACTGGCTGATAAATTACTAAAGAACAGCTGACTCAGGTTTAAGATAATTGGGCTTGCATAGGGGTGCATGAACAAAGCTTGTGGCCACAGTTAATATGAGTTAACCAAAGATTAACCCTACAATATACCAACAAATATACCTTGGCGAGCGGTGTGCAGGCTTCTGTGCATTGGCAAATTCACTAACTAAACCCCCATCATTTATTTATTGATGTTGTTAAAATAAGTGAGCTTGCTTTGGTGAGTGCTGAACTTTCTGTTTGTATATTTTTAAGTAGGTGGCCATGGGCTACATGCACCCCACCCTATGAGTGGTAAGTGCAGACACTGCACCCCGCTTCTGGGGTGGTGAGTGCTGTGGTTTTACATTTGTTGGTATATTGTAGGGTTAATCTTTGGTTAACTCATATTAACTGTGGCCACAAGCTTTTTCATGCACCCCTATGCAAGCCCAATTATCTTAAACCTGAGTTAGCTGTTCTTTAGTAATTTATCAGCCAGTGTCAGGTGACTAGTGTACCTTTAAAAGCCATGGAGTATTTGGCAGATACACAATAAACCAAGTGGGCATATTTGCAGTTATATTATGTGTGATACAGTTGCTAGGTTTTAATTTTTAAGGCTTTGTGATAGTGTAGGACTTGCATGAAGATGGGGTACCTTGGCGAGCGGTTTGCAGGCTTCCGTGCATTGGACAATTCACTAACTAAACCCCCATCATTTATTTATTGATGTTGTGAAAATAAGTGAGCTTGCTTTGGTGAGTGCTGAACTTTCTGTTTGTATATTTTTAAGTAGGTGGCCATGGGCTACACGCACCCCACCCTATGAGTGGTGAGTGCAGACACTGCACCCCGCTTCTGGGGTGGTGAGTGCTGTGGTTTTATATTTGTTGGTATAAATACAAATATATATTCATATATATATATATATATATATATATATATATATATGTGTGTATGCATATATATATGTGTGTGTGTGTGTGTGTTTATGTATATATATATATATATATATATATATACCGTATATACTCGAGTATAAGTCGACCCGAATATAAGCCGAGGCACCTAATTCTACCACAAAAACCTGGGAAAACTTATTGACTCGAGTATAAGCCTAGGGTGGGAAATGCAGCTCTAGCCGTACACAGCCCTCAGTGCCAGATATGCCCTCATAGTGCCAGATATGCCCCCACAGTGCTGCCAGATATGCCCCCACAGTGCTGCCAGATATGCCCCCACAGTGCTGCCAGTTATGCCCCCACAGTGCTGCCAGTTATGCCCCCACAGTGCTGCCAGATATGCCCCCACAGTGCTGCCAGATATGCCCCCACAGTGCTGCCAGTTATGCCCCCACAGTGCTGCCAGTTATGCCCCCACAGTGCTGCCAGTTATGCCCCCACAGTGCTGCCAGATATGCCCCCACAGTGCTGCCAGATATGCCCACAGTGCTGCCAGATATGCCCCCACAGTGCTGCCAGATATGCCCCCACAGTGCTGCCAGTTATGCCCCCACAGTGCTGCCAGTTATGCCCCCACAGTGCTGCCAGTTATGCCCCCACAGTGCTGCCAGATATGCCCCCACAGTGCTGCCAGATATGCCCCCACAGTGCTGCCAGATATGCCCCCACAGTGCTGCCAGTTATGCCCCCACAGTGCTGCCAGTTATGCCCCCACAGTGCTGCCAGATATGCCCCCACAGTGCTGCCAGATATGCCCCCACAGTGCTGCCAGATATGCCCCCACAGTGCTGCCAGATATGCCCCCACAGTGCTGCCAGATATGCCCCCACAGTGCTGCCAGATATGCCCCCACAGTGCTGCCAGATACGTTCCCTCCCCAAGTGCCAGGTATGCCCCACAGTGTTGTTACTTACCCCTCCGTCGATCCCGCGCTGTCTTCTGGAGGGACACGAAGCACACAGCGTGCGCGGCTCTCCTGTGTCCCTCCTGCATCTTCGGCGGCCGCGGCGGGTCTATTATAGGAAGTGCCGGTTCGTGATCAGAGGTCACGAACGGGTATTTCCTGTAATAGAACCGTCGCTGCTGCCGCCGGAGATGCAGGAGGGACACAGGAGCGCCGCGCGCTGTGCGCTCCATGTCCCTCCTTCACACTGCTCTGCCTCTGCCTGCACTGACTCGAGTATAAGCCGAGGTGGCTTTTTCAGCACAAAAAAAAGTGCTGAAAAAGTCGGCTTATACTCGAGTATATACGGTATATATATATATAAAAATATCACACACAACGCAGTTCCGCCCCACTCCGGCTCACTTTAAACGCTGTATATACTGTATATTATAATTTCTGCTGCGGGGGACACTGGGATCCACAAGGATTGGACAATGGGGTGTAGAGTAGGATCTTGATCCGAGGCACCAACAGGCTCAAAGCTTTGACTGTTCCCAGAATGCACAGCGCCGCCTCCTATATCACCCCACCTCCCAGCACAGTAGCTCAGTTTTGTAAGTTGGTGCTGCAGTAGGCAGGCACTGAACAGAGGGGCTGCTCCAAGCAGCCCTAAGAAAAGTTTTTTATGAGGTAAAAAGTGAAGACTTCAAAGGCAGCAGCGGTGTAAATGTCTTGTGACATTCACTGCTGCAGCTCCAGCTCTCCCCAGCGGCGCTGTACACTCCCGAGCCCTGGTTGCCGGGTACCTACAGTGGAGGTTCCGGTTTTCTTCACGTTAGACACACACGGCTGGGGCTCTCTAGGATCGCATGGCCACGCTTCGGGAGGTGGTGCGTTGGTCCCGCTTGCGGGACTCGGTCTTTATCGCGATCCGGCGCGGTCAGTGGGAGGCGGGCCGCACGCGCTGGTGGTGGACACTGTGGCAGTACAGGCGATCCCACTAGATCACCAGGGCATGGGCGCAGGTCAGGTTTTCTCTCTAAACCAATTCTTATATCGCCCACAGTACCCGGTGGTTTTGCCAGCAGAGGGGATAAGGCTTAGACCTGAAGCCCCTTCCCCAGCCCCAGGGCGCCATTTCTAGCAAGTGTTCCCGCCCTGGAGCTGCATATCTGTCTTTTCCTCACTCCCTGTCAGTGTCTGCGGCGCCATTACTCCTCAGCTCACTGTTCCTGGGACTGCTTGGGCAAATCCTCCTATGTAAAGCCGCCTGGTTGTCAGCGCTGTGCCTTTACATGACACAAGTATTCTACCTGCCTTTTTAGACAGTGATAGTTAAGAAAGAGTGCACTTAGTCAGGGTTTTATAGTACAATTACCCTGTGATATACATCCAGTTATTACTGTGTACTGTTATATCTATTGTTATTTAGCTGTGTAAGCTAGTCCAGTGCAGTATTATTGTCAGCAATAACCTCTGCATTGTACAAATTGTGACTTTCTGTGTGTGCATTTGATAGCTGAGTGGTGTCCATTTCGTGTCTTTCACTCAACCTGCTATCCTTATATTCTATAACCTGAGGGGGCTTGGTGCGTCAGGTGTTATCTAATATAGGATTATCACAAAGATATACTGTATTACGTATTTTTCTCTGTGATTTAGTCACCATATCTCTCCTTTATCTCTGCTAGTGCTGACTACACTGCGCAGGGGTTTGGGTTTAGAGGTATAGTGCTGCTGATAATTGTACTGTGTTAACCTCATACTGCAAGTTATATCATATCTGCTTCTGAGGGTAACGGTTCTGGGGCTGAATACACTGCCGGTGTTGCTGATGCCACGGAGCCATATGAGGAGAATATAGCAGCTGTGGGCTCTGGTTCTGGGGGCTCCTTGCCCCCCCAGTGGGACTGTGGCAACGGAGGCACATACTGACCCACCTTGGGCCGCTTTTTCCACGCTTCTGCATACGCTAGTTCATAAACTAACTCCCCCTATGGGACCCCCAATGCAGGCACAACCGTATGTGGTCCCTGCAGCTAACCCGCCGTGGGCGGACGATTTATCTGCTCAATTAAAGAAATTGAACCAGCCCTTGACTACTAAAAAGTCTGACCAACGCTCGCCTAAGTCCAAGAGGTCCTCTAAGCGAGTGCTTATCTCCTCACAATCCACTGCTGTCACTGACACCTCGTCTGATGAAGATGGCATATATACTGACCCCTCAGGTTCTGACTCAGATACGGCTGATGAGGAGGGTAGTTCACATGTGGATGTTCCTGATCTTTTGGAGGCTATTAAGTTAATTCTGCCGATTACGGATGATCCCGAGCCATCCGCCCCTCCAAAGAAACCAGATAGGTTCAAGCGTCAGAAGGTGGTTAAGCAAGTTTTACCTCACTCTGACCACCTAGTGGATATACGTCAGGAACCCTGGGAAAACCCGGGTATGAAGTTTGTGCCTCAAAAGAAAATGCTGGCTCGCTATCCCCTCGCGCCAGAGCTGTCTAAAAATTGGGAAACGCCTCCTCCAGTGGACTCACATGTGGCTAGGATGGTGGTTTCCTCAGCTCTACCTGTCACTACCGTCACGTCTCTAAAAGAGCCTACGGATAAACGTGTGGAGGGTTGTCTGAAAGCGATTTACACCCTCACGGGTGCTGCACAAAGGCCCACTATTGCAGCTAAATGGGTTGCAGAGGCTATTGAGGCCTTGGAGTTAGAAGCTGAAATCTCTTCTGACCATGCTAGACAATGCTTGCCATATAGTGTCATAGCTTCTCGATATATTAAAGAGGCGGCTTCTGATGCCGGTATCCTAGCAGCCAAGGCCTCTACTACGTCAGTCCTGGCTCGCCGGATATTGTGGCTGAGATCCTGGTTTGTGGATCTGGACTCTAGAATAACCCTGGAGGTACTCCCTTTCAAGGGAGATATTCTGTTTGGGGAGGACTTAAATAAGATTGTGGCTGACTCGGCTACTGCCAAAACTGCCAGTCAGCCTAATACCGCTCCTTCTGTGTCGAAGGCTAAAGGTACGTCCTTTCGTCCCTTTTGTCCTTCAGGTAAAGCAAAAGGTCAGGCGTACCATAAGCAGGCCCGCACTTCCAAGCCTGGTAAGCCGAAGCCCAAAAGAGCCTGGGATGCCCGTCAGCCAGCTGCCAAGACCGATATGCCTGCCCAGGGTGGGGGGCCGGCTTCTAGGGTATACCCAGGAATGGTTGAAGACCACTTCAGATGCCTGGGTACGGGAAGTCGTCACTCGAGGTTACGCCATAGCCTTCAAAATCCGACCCCCTCATCGATTTTGCCAGACAGACGTCCCTTTGGACCAGACAAAGGCAAAAACTCTACACTCGGTGGTACAGACCCTCCTGGATACAGGAGTCGTCGTACAGATGCCTCTTGCTCAGAGGGGCCGGGGGTACTGTTCTCCACTGTTTCTAGTCCCGAAACCGAATGGGTCCTCCCGGCCCATTCTCAACCTCAAGGCTTGAACAGGTTTGTGAAGGTTTCCAAGTTCCATATGGAACCCCTTCGCTCTATAGTTCTGGCCCTGGAATCTGGGGACTACATGGTCTCCCTGGACATACAGGATGCTTACCTGCATATTCCTATAGCAGTGTCACATCAACAATACCTGAGGTTCGCTATTGGCAACCTACATTACCAGTTTCGGGCGTTACCTTTTGGTTTAACAACGGCTCCGTGAGTCTTCACCAAAGTTATGGCGGTGGTAACGGTGGTACTCCGCCGTCAAGGGGTCAGGATACTGCCGTATATGGGCGACTTGTTAATCCTGGCAAATTCCCCAGATCTTCTCCTGCGTCATCTGGATATGATGGTCCGGTTTCTACAAGCCCACGGGTGGCTCATCAACTGGAAGAAATCCTCCCTGGTCCCTGCTCAGAGCATGGTGCACCTGGGAGCGTTGTTGGACACTCACAACCAGAGGTTGTTCTTGTCTCAGGAGAAAGTCCTGAAGATTCAGGACAGGATTCGTTGCTTCCTTTCTCGTCCGCAAGGGTCGATACATTCGGCAATGTAGGTGCTGGGCCTAATGGTATCAGCATTCAACGTGGTGGAGTATGCTCAATTCCATTCTCGCCCCTCCAGAGGCTGATTCTTGCCAAGTGGGACGGCTTGCCTCACCGGATCAGATCTCAAATGATCTCATTGACTCCGGAGGTCCGTCTGTCGCTACACTGGTGGCTCCGGGACCAACAATTGTGCAGGGGTCGTCCCTTCTGGATATCCAACTGGGTCCTGTTGACAACAGATGCCAGTCTAAGAGGTTGGGGTGCGGTGCTGGAGCAACACTCCCTTCAGGGTCGGTGGACTAAGGAGGAATCTCTCCTCTCGATCAACATTCTGGAATTGTGGGCGGTCTTCAATGCGTTGAACCTGGCCCAGCATTTAATTCAGAACCGTCCTGTTCAAGTACAGTCGGACAACGCCACCACAGTGGCTTACATAAATCATCAAGGCGGCACTTGAAGCTGTTTGGCAATGAAGGAAGTCTCACGGATTCTACGTTGGGCGGAACGCCATCTACCGGCTATATCGGCAATATTCATTCCGGGAGTCCTGAATTGGGAAGCGGACTTTCTCAGTTGTCAGGACGTGCATGCCGGCGAGTGGGGCCTCCATCCAGAAGTGTTTCAACTCCTCGTGGAAAATTGGGGTCTTCCAGACGTGGATCTGATGGCGTCTCTACACAATCACAAGGTTCCGGTCTTCGGAGCAAGGACAAGGGATCCTCAAGCAGCATTCGTGGATGCACTGGTGGTACCGTGGAGGTTTCGGCTGCCATATGTGTTCCCTCCGGTGTCACTCCTGCCCAGGGTAATTCGGAAGTTCAAGCAAGAAAAAGGAAATCTGCTTCTCATAGCTCCAGCGTGGCCCAGACGGCACTGGTTCTCAGACCTGCAGGGCCTATCGTCAGAGCGTCCAATTCTACTTCCACAATGCCCAGACCTCCTCGTTCAGGGCCCCTGTGTCTACCAGGACCTAGCCCGGCTGCCTTTGACGGCGTGGCTCTTGAAGCTTCCATCTTAAGGGATAAGGGTTTTTCTGAAGAGTTCATTAAAACTATGTTGCGGGCCCGGAAACCGACTTCTGCTCGGATTTACCATAGGGTCTGGCATTCCTACTTTGTTTGGTGCGCATCTAACAATTATGACGCTTTCAATATTAGTACAGCCAAGCTTTTGGCTTTTCTGCAGCAAGGCCTAGAGTTGGGCCTGCGTCCGGCCTCCCTAAAGGTTCATATTTCTGCCTTGTCGATGTGGTTTCAGAGAAAAATTGCGACTTTGCCTGATGTTCATACTTTCACTCAGGGTGTGTTGCGTATCCAACCTCTCTATGTCCCGCCTGTGGCTCCTTGGGACTTGACGGTGGTTTTGGAGGCATTGCAGGAGCCTCCATTTGAACCCCTTGGTTCAGCTGACCTTAAGTGGCTTTCCCTTAAGGTGGTGTTCTTGCTGGCTATTGCCTCTGCTAGAAGAGTGTCAGATCTGGGTGCCTTGTCTTGTAGTTCCCCATATCTGATTTTTCACCATGATCGGGCGGTTCTTAGGACTCGTCCCGGATATTTACCTAAGGTGGTTTCTTCGTTTCACCTTAATCAGGAGATTGTGGTTCTGGCCTTTGTCTCTCCTGATTTGTCTCCCAAAGAGCGGTCTTTGGATGTGGTACGGGCTCTCCGTATCTATGTGAAGAGAACTGCTTCTATTCGAAAGTCTGATTCACTTTGTTTTGTTTGGATTTCACAAACGTGGCTGGCCTGCTCACAAGCAGACCCTGGCCAGATGGATTAGAATGGTGATTGCACATGCTTATGTGAAGGCTGGTCTCTCTGCTCCTGTTCACATTAAGGCCCATTCTACACGGTCTGTTGGACCTTCTTGGGCGGCCCAACGTGGTGCGAACCCTGAAAAATTGTGCAAGACAGCTACGTGGTCTTCCGGGAACACGTTCATAAGGTTCTATGCCTTCGATACTGCCGCTTCCCAGGATGCTTCCTTTGGTCGCCGGGTTCTTGTGCCCGCTACAGTGCATCCCCTCCCATAAGGAACTGCTTTAGGACATCCCCATTGTCCAATCCTTGTGGAGCCCAGTGTACCCCGCAGCAGAAAACGAGTTTTATGGTAAGAACTTACCTTTGTTAAAACTCTTTCTGCGAGGTACACTGGGCTCCACAAGGTGCCCACCCTGACGCACTTAGCTTTTTTGGGTTGGTATGGCATTAGCCGCTGACACTTCTCCTGTCGTGAGAGTGTGGTGTATGTGGCTACTAACCATTGTCGTCTCTTTTCCTGCTACTGCATTGGGCTGGTTAACTAAAAATTGAGCTCCTGTGCTGGGAAGCGGGGTGATATAGGAGGCGGCGCTATGCATTCTGGGAACAGTTAAAGCTTTGAGCCTGTTGGTGCCTCGGATCAAGATCCTACTCTACACCCCATTGTCCAATCCTTGTAGAGCCCAGTGTACCTCGCAGAAAGAGTTTTAACAAAGATAAGTTCTTACCATAAAACTCGTTTTTACATTTAAACCTTAGGGCCCCCCTGTCTTAAGTACCTCGGGCCCCATGATGCCTTAATCCAGCTCTGCCTAAAGCACCAATATGAATATGCATTAAAGGTTGTGCAAAAGGACTGCAGTTTTATACATAAGTTGGATTTATGCATGTATGTATGTATATTACTAAAGTCATTATTTCAACTAATATATGTATGAGGTGAGGTGTGTCATGCATGACATCTAATTAAGTACCTGGGCGTTCACCTTGGAATTTTTTTTCCCCAGCCTAGCAGATATTCTAAATAGGCCATAGGGGGTATTAGAAGGAAAAGTTGAATTTATAAATTATAACTTCCTGTCATTTTACAGTCTTGTTAGCATTGTACGTACAGTACTTTATTCCAATTAAATATTATCACATTTATTTAACAACAAAAAAACATAGGTGGTAATTCAGACTGGATTGCTGCAGCAGCAGTGATTACAGTATGTATGAATTACTGTGTAGAGTGTGCACGCACAGCTGCCGTACTGCACAAGCGCACCCCCGGGAGGCCAGTCAGATGCTATCAGCATCTCACTGGCTGCGATCGCCTCTGCCTGATTCACAGGCAGAGGTGGTAGCGGAGTGGGACGGGGGTGCTGTCCGGACAATGGTGGCATGTATTGACTGTTGGTGGGGCGGTCAGCGGTGGCTGCATGACGTCACACATAGCTGCTGTGACCCGGTATGTGGCATGTAGCTCCCTGACAGTGTGCAGGAGCTGCACTGGCAGGGAGCTGCCTGTCAGGAACAAAAGCATTGCCACCAAGCAATGCTTTTGAACCTGTGCAGGAAGGGGGGTAGGGCCTGACATGCGGGGAGGACTAGCCCTGTGCTGGGCATCCCCTACATGTCAGAGTAACTGATTGTAGATGTGCTAAATTTAGCAATCAACTAAAATCAACTCTGAATTACCCCCATAGTGTAAGAGTGGTAATATTCTGATTAGCACAGGGAATAAATTGTAGTATACAGTAAATTGCTTTCCGAAGCCAGCCGTTTAGAGCTTAAGTAAAAATAATTAATAACTTAAGTTAAGCTTGGGTGGAGGGACAGTGTGTATTGGGTCAAAGAGTGCATCAAGATATTTATATATGTAACCTATGGGTTACAACAATGTTCTTCTATTAACCATGGTCAAGAACTGCTGCTACTGGTGGCTGACTTACTTTGTAACAAACAGTTTTCTCATCATCAACAGCCTCATTAGCATTAGATACACAAATATTCCCCTCATCTTTTTGCACTCTCTCTGTGAAATGGTATGTAGCCTGTCATTCTCTGGTTATCTTCACTGTTATTTGCTTACAACTACCACATGTGTACTATACATGTAATACATGTGTGTTTAAGAACAATATTGTAAACATTACATTCTTTATTCTTACAACAGATTAACTCCTTTTTAAATCCCTTTTTGTGTTTTCGCATTGCTTTGAGCTGACTTTCAAACTGCTGTGTGCAATCTAAATAGACTTGCTATATGCACTTCCTCCCACCTACATGCCATGTTTTCTAAACCAATACTTCACTTGTGTTAATCATATTGCACCTCATTGTACCTCACTGCAAGTGTTGCCATAATGTACCTCACTCATGCTTCAGTAAAAGAACAAACAATATATACAGTAGTAGAAGGGTCAACCAAAAATAAATTTATTTGGCTCTGTTTTTGTCACAAAAGGTTAAATTTCCCCATAATTTTACACAAAAAATCTGATGCAAATAATCTCTTTGATCAAAGACAAAAAACATATATTTTTCTCTATCGTCCTTGTGGATGCTGGGGTTCCTGAAAGGACCATGGGGAATAGCGGCTCCGCAGGAGACAGGGCACAAAAAGTAAAGCTTTCCGATCAGGTGGTGTGCACTGGCTCCTCCCCCTATGACCCTCCTCCAGACTCCAGTTAGATTTTTGTGCCCGGCCGAGAAGGGTGCAATCTAGGTGGCTCTCCTAAAGAGCTGCTTAGAGAAAGTTTAGCTTAGGTTTTTTATTTTACAGTGAGTCCTGCTGGCAACAGGATCACTGCAACGAGGGACTTAGGGGAGAAGGAGTGAACTCACCTGCGTGCAGGATGGATTGGCTTCTTGGCTACTGGACATCAGCTCCAGAGGGACGATCACAGGTACAGCCTGGATGGTCACCGGAGCCGCGCCGCCGGCCCCCTTGCAGATGCTGAAGTAAGAAGAGGTCCAGAATCGGCGGCTGAAGACTCCTGCAGTCTTCTAAAGGTAGCGCACAGCACTGCAGCTGTGCGCCATTTTCCTCTCAGCACACTTCACACGGCAGTCACTGAGGGTGCAGGGCGCTGGGAGGGGGGCGCCCTGGGAGGCAAATGAAAACCTTTTTTGGCGAAAAATACCTCACATATAGCCCCCAGAGGCTATATGGAGATATTTAACCCCTGCCAAGATTCACTAAATAGCGGGAGACGAGCCCGCCGAAAAAGGGGCGGGGCCTATCTCCTCAGCACACAGCGCCATTTTCTCTCACAGAAAGCCTGGAGAGAAGGCTCCCAGGCTCTCCCCTGCACTGCACTACAGAAACAGGGTTAAAACAGAGAGGGGGGGGCACTGATTTTGGCGATATTGAGATATATAAAGATGCTATAAGGGAAAACACTTATATAAGGTTGTCCCTATATAATTATAGCGTTTTGGTGTGTGCTGGCAAACTCTCCCTCTGTCTCCCCAAAGGGCTAGTGTGGGTCCTGTCCTCTGTCAGAGCATTCCCGGTGTGTGTGCTGTGTGTCGGTACGTGTGTGTCGACATGTTGAGGACGATGTTGGTGAGGAGGCGGAGAAATTGCCTGTAATGGTGATGTCACTCTCTAGGGAGTCGACACCGGAATGGATGGCTTATTTAGGGAATTACGTGAGAATGTCAACACGCTGCAAGGTCGGTTGACGACGTGAGACGGCCGACAAACTATTAGTACCGGTCCAGGCGTCTCAGAAACACCGTCAGGGGCGTTAAAAACGCCCATTTACCTCAGTCGGTCGACACAGACACAGACACGGACACTGAATCCAGTGTCGACGGTGAATAAACAAACGTATTTCTCATTAGGGCCACACGTTAAGGGCAATGAAGGAGGTGTTGCATATTTCTGATACTACAAGTACCACAAAAAAGGGTATTATGTGGGAGTGAAAAAACTACCTGTAGTTTTTCCTGAATCAGATAAAATAAAATGAAGTGTGTGATGATGCGTGGGGTTACCCCGATAGCAAATATTGGCGTTATACCCTTTCCCGCCAGAAATTAGGGCGCGTTGGGAAACACCCCTTAGGGTGATAAGGCGCTCACACGCTTATCAAGTGGCGTTACCGTCTCCAGATACGGCCGCCCTCAAGGAGCCAGCTGATAGGAAGCTGGAAAGATATCCTAAAAAGTATATACACACATACGGTGGTTATACTGCGACCAGCGATCGCCATCAGCCTGGAGATGCAGTGCTGGGTTGGCTTGGTCGGATTCCCTGACTGAAAATATTTTATTCATATAGGGCATTTAATAGGATGCATTCTATATATATGTACGTGAGATGCACAGAGGGATATTTGCTCTCTGGCATCAAGATAAGTACGTTGTCCATATCACCCAGAAGATGTCATGGACACGACAGTGGTCAGGTGATACAGATCCCATACGGCACATGGAAGTATTGCCGTATAAAGGGAAGGAGTTAGTTGGGGTCGGTCCATCGGACCTGGGGACCACGGCAACAGCTGGGAAATCCAACCTTTTTACCCCAAGTTACATCTCAGCTGAAAAAGACACCGTCTTTTCAGCCTCAATCCTTCCTTTCCCATGAGGGCATGCAGGCAAAAGGCCAGTCATATCTGCCCAGACATAGAGGTAAGGGAAGTAGACTGCAGCAGGCAGCCCCTTCCCAGGAAAAGAAGCCCTCCACCGCGTCTGCCAAGTCCTCAGCATGACGCTGGGGCCATGCAAGCGGACTCAAGGTGGGGGGGGTAGTCTCAAGAGTCTCAGCGCGCAGTGGGATCACTCGCAGGTTGACCCCTAGATAGTACAAGTATTATCCCAGGGGTACAGATTGGAGAGTCGAGACATCTTCTCCTCGCAGGTTTCTGAAGTCTGCTTTACCAACGGCTCCCTCCGACAGGGAGGCAGCATTGGAAACAATTCACAAGCTGTATATCCAGCAGGTGATAATCAAAGTACCCCTCCTACAACAAGGAAAAGGGTATTATTTTTCCACACTATATTGTGGTACTGACGCCAGACGGCTTGGTGAGACATAGTCTAAACTGAAATCTTTGAACACTTACATAAAAGGTTCAAATCGAGATGGAGTCACTCAGAGCAGTGATAGCGAACCGGAAAAAAGGGGACTATATGGTGTCCCTGGACATCAAGGATTACCTCCATGTCCAAATTTGCCCTTCTCAACAAGGGTACCTCTGGTTCGTGGTACAGAACTGTCAATATCAGTTTCAGACGATGCCGTTTGAATTATCCACGGCACCCCGGGCCTTTTACCAAGGTAATGGCCGAAAAGATGTTTCTTCAAAGAAAAAAGGCATCTAAATTATCCCTTACTTGGACGATATCCTGAAAAGGGCAAGTTCCAGAGAACAGTTGGAGGTCGGAAGAGCACTATCTAAAGTAGTTCTACGACAGCACGACTGGATTCTAAATATTCCAAGAATCGCAGCTGTTTTCCGACGATACGTCTGCTGTTCCTAGGAATGATTCTGGGCATAGTCCAGAAAAAGGTGTTCCTCCGGGAGGAAAAAGCCAAGGAGTTATTCGACCTAGTCAGAAACCTCCTAAAACCAGGCCAAGTATCAGTGCATCAATGCACAGGAGTCCTGGGAAAAATGGTGGCTTCTTACGAAGCGATTCCATTCGGCAGATCTCAGGGGATTTGCTGGACGAATGGTCCGGATCGCATTTTCAGATGCATCAGCGGATAATCCTGTCTCCAAGGACAAGGGTGTCTCTTCTGTGGGGGCTGCAGAGTGCTCATCTTTTAGAGGGCAGCACACTCAGCATTCAGGACTGTGTTCTGGGGACCACGGATACCAGCCTGAGAGGCTGGGGAGTAGTCACACAGGGAAAAAAAAAAAAAAAAAAAAAAAAAATTTCCAAGGAAGTGTGGTCAAGTCTGGAGACTTCTCTCCACATGAATATACTGGAGCTAAGGGCAATTTACAATGCTCTGAGCCTAGGAAGACTCCTGCTTCAAAGTCAACCGGTGCTGATCCAGTAGGACATCATCATGGCGGTCGCCCACGTTATCAGACGGGGCGACACAAGAAGCAGGAGGGCAATGACAGATTCTTCGCTGGGCGGAAAATCATGTGATAACACTGTCAGCAGTGTTCATTCCGGGAGTGGGCAACTGGGAAGATTTCCTCAGCATAAATGAATTCCACCCGGAAAAGTGGAAACTTAATCTGGAAGTTTCCACATGATTGTAAACCGTTGGGAAAGACCAAAGGTGGTTATGATGGCGTCCCACCTGAAGCGCCAGGTCAAGAGACACTCAGGCAATAGCTGGGACGCTCTGGTAACACCGTCGGTGTACCAGTCGGTGTATGTGTTCCATCCTCTGTTTTTCATACCCAATGTATTGAAAATGATAGGAAGGAGAGGAGTAAGAACTATACTCGTGGCTCCGGTTTGGCCAAGAAGGACTTGGTTCCCGGAACTTCAAGAGATACTAAGAAGGGTCTTGATTCGGCAAGAACCGTATCTGTTCCGGGACTTACCGCAACTGCGTTGACGCCAAGGCGGGTGAACGCCGGATCCTAAGGGAAAGAGGCATTCCGGAAGAGGTCATCCCTACCCTGGTCAGAGCCAGGAAGGAGGTGACCGCACAACATTATCACCACTTAGGTGAAAATATGTGCCAGGGTGTGAGTCCAGGAAGGCTCCACGGAAGAATTTCAACTAGGTTAATTTCTACATTTCCTGCAAACAGGAGTGTCTATGGGTCTCAAATTGGGTCCATTAAGGTTCAAATTTTGGCCTGTTGATTTTCTTCCAGAAAGAAATTGGCTTCAGTTCCTGAAGTCCAGAAGTTGTTAAGGGAGTACTGCATATACAGCCCCTTTGATGTCTCCAGTGGCACTGGGCGATCTCAACGTAGTTTTGGGATTCCTAAAAAATCACATTGGTTTAAACAACTCAAATCTGTGGATTTGATATATCTCACATGGAAAATGACCATGCTGTTGGTCCTGGCCTCGGCCAGGCGAGTGTCAGAATTGGCGGCTTTATCTCACAAAGCCATATCTGATTGTCCATTCGGACAGAGCAAAGCTGCGGACTCGTCCCCAGTTTCTCCTTAAGGTGGTGTCAGCGTTTCACCTGAACCAGCTTATTGTGGTACCTGCGGCTACTAGGGACTTGGAGGACTCCAAGTTGCTGGATGTTATCAGGGCCCTGAAAATATAGTTTCCAGGTTGGCTGGAGTCAGGAAATCTGACTTGCTGTTTATCCTGTATGCACCCAACAATGCTGGGTGCTTCTGCTTCTAAGCAGTCGATTGCTCGTGGGATTGGTAGCACAATTCAACTTGCACATTCTGTGGCAGGCCTGCCACAGTCTAAATCTGTTAAGGCCCATTCCACAAGGAAGGTGGGCTCATCTTGGGCGGCTGCCCGAGGGGTCTCGGCATTACAACTTTGCCGAGCAGCTACGTGGTCGGGGGAGAACACGTTTGTAAAATTCTACAAATTTGATACCCTGGCAAAAGAGGACCTGGAGTTCTCTCATTCGGTGCTGCAGAGTCATCCGCACTCTCCCGCCCGTTTGGGAGCTTTGGTATAATCCCCATGGTCCTTTCAGGAACCCCAGCATCCACAAGGACGATAGAGAAAATAAGAATTTACTTACCGATAATCTATTTCTCGGAGTCCGTAGTGGATGCTGGGCGCCCATCCCAAGTGCGGATTATCTGCAATACTTGTACATAGTTATTGCTAACTAAATCGGGTTATTGTTGTTGTGAGCCATCTTTTCAGAGGCTCCGCTGTTATCATACTGTTAACTGGGTTCAGATCACAGGTTGTACAGTGTGATTGGTGTGGCTGGTATGAGTCTTACCCGGGATTCAAAATTCCTCCCTTATTGTGTACGCTCGTCCGGGCACAGTACCTAACTGGAGTCTGGAGGAGGGTCATAGGGGGAGGAGCCAGTGCACACCACCTGATCGGAAAGCTTTACTTTTTGTGCCCTGTCTCCTGCGGAGCCGCTATTCCCCATGGTCCTTTCAGGAACCCCAGCATCCACTACGGACTCCGAGAAATAGAATTATCGGTAAGTAAATTCTTATTTTAAACAAGATAAACACAAGAGCAAGCACCTGGCTGTGCAGAGGATGAAGAAGCAGGACCAGGACCCAGTCTAGCCAATCGCAGGCATCATGGGATAAGAAGAAGAGACAACCCCTATTTGGCAGGAGGAATTTGGAGATTCTCATTCCATAAACTAACAAAAATATGGGGGCAGGAACTGTTAGCAACACATCTGGTAAGAAATCTCAGCATCTGCCTCTTTTTTTTGCCAGCTGAAGGGGGTTCTGGGTAGTGGCTTCTGCGGGTTGACCTGTGAGGGGCCTGGCCAGAGAGGTTTTGTTCCTGGCCAGGGCTGGGCAGGTAAAGTAGACTCCCTGAGAGTCTGAGCATGTACTGTAGGGATGCAATGGCCTGCAGCCCTTGGGCTACAAGGCCTAGAAGGAGGGTTAGCTTATGCATACCATTGCCAATAGCGGAGGCGAGGAGCATCTGTTGCTGGAAAAGCTAATTTCTTTCCCCTTGTTGTTATATTTGCAACAAAAGCCCTTGGAGGTTTGATTGGGCAGGCTTCAGTGTGTTCTTGGTGTGGTCAGTGGCTGTGCCCTCCGTGTCCCTCCTTCTTGAATTGCACAGCAGCGGGGGAACCTGGGGGGGGGGGGGGGTGATGCTGTACCTGGCACTGGGGGAGCATATTTAGCACTGGGGGGGTGTTCCTGGCACTGGGGGAGCATATTTAGCACTAGGGGGGTGTACCTGGCACTGGGGGGAGCATATTTAGCACTGGGGGGGTGTACCTGGCATTGGGGGGAGCATATTTAGCACTGGGGGGGTGTACCTGGCACTGGGGGGAGCATATTTAGCACTGGCACTGGTGGAGCATAGTTCTTGAATTGCACAGCAGCGGGGGAACCTGGGGGGGGGGGGGGTGATGCTGTACCTGGCACTGGGGGAGCATATTTAGCACTGGGGGGGGGTGTTCCTGGCACTGGGGGAGCATATTTAGCACTGGGGGGGTGTACCTGGCACTGGGGGGGGAGCATATTTAGCACTGGGGGGGTACCTGGCACTGGTGGAGCATAGTTAGCACTGGGGTGGTGTACCTGGCACTGGGGGAGCATATTTAGCATGGGAAGGGGTGTGCCTGGCACTGGGGGAGTATATTTAGCACTGGGGGGGTGTACCTGGCACTGGGGGAGCATATTTAGCACTAAGGATGGGCATATTTGGCACTGTGGGGGAATATCTGGCACTGGGGGCATATGTGGCACTGGGAGTACAGCCCTAGCAACAAGCATTACCCCCTGATTACAAGCACAACACCCAGCTCATGAAATCCCTGGCAACAAGCATTACCTCCTAGCAACGAGCATGACACCCAGTGCATGAAACCCCTGGCTACGAATATTACCACCTGGCAACAAGCTTGAAACCCAGCAGATGATACCTCTGGCAACAAGCATAACACCTACCGCATGAAACCCCTGCCAACGAGTATACACCCTGGGCATGAAGCCCCTGGCAACGAGCAGGTAATTTAAAAGTAATTAGAAGCCTTACTGTAGGACTTAATGTGTAATGGGCATTGCAGTGTGTGGCATAATGTATAACGGACATTGCGGTGTGTGTCATAATGTGTCACAGGCATTACGGTGTGTGGCATACTATATCACGGGCATTGTGGTATGTGGTATAATGTCTCAGGGGCATTGCAGTGTGTGGCATAATGTATAATGGGCATTGCGGTGTGTGGCATAGGGTATAACGGACATTGCGGTATGTGTCACAGGCATTACGGTGTGTGGTAAACTATATCACGGGCATTGTGGTATGTGGTATGTCTCAGGGTCATTGCAGTATGTGGCATAATGTATCACGGACATTGCAGTGTGTGGCATAATATATCACGGACATTGCGGTGTGTGTCATAATGTGTCACAGGCATTGTATGTGCTATAATGTATCAGGGGCATTGCAGTATGTAGCATAATGTATAACGGGCATTGCGATTCCTGTCATAATGTGTCACAGGCATTACGGTGTGTGGCATAATGTGTCACAGGCATTATGGTGTGTGGCATAATGTGTCAGGGGCATTATGGTGTGTGTCATAATGTGTCGGGGGCATTATGGTGTGTGGCATAATGTGTCGGGGGCATTATGGTGTGTGGCATAATGTCTAAGGGCCATTGCAGTATGTGGCATAATGTATACTGGGCATTACTATAAGGAGGAAAAATGACAAATAATGTAAGGGGCATGAATCAGGATTATTTTTTTTCCTGTGGTGGCCAACGTCTGGGCGTGCAGGTTGCAAAACTGGAGTGTAAGGTAGTCTTTTCCTGCAATGCTACGCCCCTATATGCAAAGCCATACCCATTTCAGCAAGGCCATGCCCCTTTTTTGCGTTGCGCGCAGATTCATCGCTTTGCTAGTGCCAATTATGGGGGGAGGGGGCGCCAGAGAATTTTTTGGCTCGGGGGAGAAAAATTTCTAGCTACGCCACTGGGTGTGGTGGTTATTCCAGGCCACCCTCGGACAGAGAATTTAACACACCCTCCCCAGGCTGCACCTCCTGTTCTGAAACAATAAACAATATACGATGGGCGCTAAATTTGTTATATTGTCAAATTAGAATATTAAATGGCTGCTCACACAAGGAGGATCTGGATGTCCTCCTGAATAAGGAGACACTGCACCTAGAGAACGTAGTTACACGTGTGAGCGCACATATAATTAAAATATGGTTAATTAGGCTGCTGGTTTAATAATAAAAAATCTTTTTATTTCTTAAAAACAGACTAAATAAACATTAACAAAATTAAAATAACATCACAATGGAAACCACAGAGTGAAATTATGCATATATCCCCGCTATGGCCAATTGGACTTTATGTAATTAGTATTTTGCATGCATGCCAATAGATTGATGATTAGTTAGAACAAGACATGGTCCTTAGGTGCAGTCTTAATCATTTAAAGCTGTTTAATCCCTCCAGGGGATTTTTGTTAGTAGTGTTAGTATTTAGTTGATTAAGCAGAAGAACCAAAAATGTCCCTTAATACATATTGATGGCACAGTCCATTCGTGTGTAACAGTTTTCCTCAGATGATATTATATAGTGCCAGCTTATACTGGTTAAAAGTGTGATGCTGATAGATTTTGTAATCAGTTAGTCCCCCGTCGTGACACTCATATGGGCAATGCTTACCCTCCCACTCAGTGGCGGTTCTCGTGTCTGCGGCTGGGCTAAATCACACTGGAGGCATGTAGCTTTGTCCAGCTGAGCGGTGGCACGCTCAAAGCGTGTAGTATGGCAGGGAGCGCTCGGCCGCGTACCGCGGCTTCCGGGTTAGGCGGGGCTTCCGGCTTCCGATGCGCTCCACCTGCGTTCCACCTGACATCTTTGAGTCACTAGACCTCATGTGGCTGGAGAGTGTCAGCAGTTCCTGCAAGACGAAGGCATTAATGCTATGGACTGGCCCGCCGGTTCCCCAGACCTAAATCCAATTGAGCACATCTGGGACATCATGTCTCGCTCCATCCACCAACGCTACGTTGCACCACAGACTATCCAGGAGTTGGTGGATACTTTAGTCCAGGTCTGGGAGGAGATCCCTCAGGAGACCATCCGCCACCTCATCAGGAGCATGCCCAGGCGTTGTAGGGAGGTCATACAGGCACGTGGAGGCCACACACACTACTGAGCCTCATTTTGACTTGTTTTAAGGACATTACATCAAAGTTGAATCAGCCTGTAGTGTGTTTTTCCACTTTAATTTTGAGGGTGACTCCAAATCCAGACCTCCATGGGTTAATAAATTTGGTTTCCATTGATAATTTTTGTGTGATTTTGTTGTCAGCACATTCAACTATGTAAATAACAAAGTATTTAATAAGAATATTTCATCCATTCAGATCTAGGATGTGTTATGTTAGTGTTCCCTTTATGTTTTTGAGCAGTGTATGTATATGTATATGTATATATATATATATATATATATATATATATGTCCTATATAATTGCCCAGATCTGTCACTTTGTGACGGTGTGGATAATGCTGGGAGTGGCTAGGAGCTCTTATTGGATTAGCAGCAGTCCACAGCTGATTGGGTGAGAAATGCCCTCCCACACAGGTTACATCCATTGATATATGATTCTTGGCCTCATGATTGTAGATTTACCCTGTTGTTTTTTTTTCCAAATCAAGACTTTATTTTTAGGGAGTGTTTGTAGCCAAAGATTGTACCAACATTTTGTTCTTATTCCTAAATTCCTAAAAAAATTATTATTTTATTTTATCAAATTGTCAGATTAATTGTACCAATACATTAGGGAGTTTTCAGATTCAGAGAAATGTATCTCATTGGTTGCATATCCCATCATTCTATCCTAGTCATCATACATAATTATATAGTATAGGGAAAAATCCTTAAAAAACTTATTTAACTAAATGCAAAATGCATCCCCATGGTGAAATTTTCCAGCATTTAATTAAATAAACTTTTTGAGGATTTTTGTAGTCCCTGACTGCCACTTCCTCCATGTATTAATTGTAAAACTATCAAATTCCCTATCTCCTATATAATAGCCCAGATCTGTCACTCTGTGACTGTGTGGATAACGCTGGGCATGGCTAGGAGCTCTCATCGGGTTAGCAGCAGGTCTATCACACCCAGTCCACAGCTGATTGGGTGAGAAACACCCTTCCACACAGGATACATCCAATGGGAGGCTCTGCCCTTTGGCTGCTGTGTGTTCCCAGAGCAGGATTAACAATGGGGCTGATGGAGCTGCAGCTCCAGGTCCACACCCCAAAATAGGCCCCACCGCATCTGCAGCAACATACCCTCCAACAATTTACACACAAAATATCGGAACAAATTTGAAAAGGGGGCGTGGCCATGGGTACAGTGGTGTGGCCATGCCCCTTTTCCTATACTTTCAAAAATCAGTACAGACCTTAAAAAAAGGGACTGTACCTGCCAAAAAGGTGCAGCTGGAGGGTATGCCACTACATCTGCAGCAAGTCTCTGTGCTGTAGATAGGGGAAATAAAACTTTTACTGCAGCGTCCTATGGGGGTCATTCTGACCTGATTGCTCACTGCATTTCATCGCAGCGCAGCGATCAGGTCAGAACTGCACATGTGCCGTCGCCGCAGTGCGCCGGCGCATGACTGACAGCCAATGGCTGTCATTGCCTAGCGATTGCCTCTGCCTAATTGACAGGCAGCGGTGGTCACTGGGGCATGGCGGCGTGTGGCCGCCATTTTGTGGGAACGGTCCAACCAACGCAGCCGCTGCGACCAGGGCACCAACGAGTAACTCCAGGCCAGCCACAGGTGCTGCACTGGCTGGGAGTTACTCTTCAAGTACAAATGCATCGCCACTGTGCATAGATGTGTATGAAAGTGGTGCAGCGGAAGGCTTTCATAACCCTCCCTGTGCCGCATACTCCCTGAGCCCCGGAGCCTCCTCTGCGCGTTGTCATGACTGTGGTTTTTGTGAACCCGGTCTGTTAGTGAAGTCTGTGCGGGTGACTGGAGGACAATGTGTATATTAGGCTGGTCTGTAGGAATCAGCGAGGAGAAGGAGCTATCCCTGACCGGGGATCGAACCTGGGCCTTGGCAGAGGGAACCGTATCCTGACCACTGGATCACCAGGGACTTGGTGTTGATAGGAGGATGGTGAATGTATTGGTGAGATTTAACAGGATATAATGTCACAGAAGTAGGTGCTTGTGAACTCAAGGTTTATATGAAATAGGTTCTCTGGAGTTGCGCAGAACTGGGAGGAGAGCTGAAGACGTTGAACCGGACTGGTTACCGGTGAGACTGAGAACCGGGCTGGTTACCGGTGAGACTGGGACCCGCACTGAGAACCGGGTTGTGTACTGGTATACTGGAATGGAACTGTAATCGGGGCTGGTACCGGATATAACTGGAAATGCAACTGTAAGTAGAACAATGACTGTGGCTGTGACTTTGAGACAAGGCTGAAGAACACTGCAGCTGTGGCTTTAAGATGAGACTGAAGAATACTGCGGCTGTGGCTTTAAGACGAGACTGAAGAATACTGCGGCTGTGGCTTTAAGACGAGACTGTAGAATACTGCAGCTGTGACTTTAAGACGAGACTGAAGAATACTGCAGCTGTGACTTTAAGATGAGACGAATACTGGATATCAATGGTAACACAACTGTAATCCAGACTGGGTAGCAAAAGAGCAGAGTTTTACAGGAACCAAAGTACAAGTGTTACCTTTAGGGACCTCAGTTTCTAAGCTCACACATAGCTGAGTGTGTGACACAAGGAACTGGCAGAGTCTGCAACTCAAGTCTCCTGACTGATACTTCCTGGTCCTTGGTGATTGGTGAGCAGAGTCAGGTGATTCAGAGAGTCTCAGGCTGGCACAGGATTGGATACTCCAGGTCAGGTGATCAGACACTGTCACGTCAGTACTATAGATTAGGCTCTGATGTGGAGTGAGCCCTAGCAGGCCGAAAGAACACTAAAGCCTGAACTACTACAAATAAACAGAGGCTGCTGGCTTTTAGGCCTAAACTACAGATTGCTGAGTTCAGATTCACACAGAAGGTTAATCACCACAGATGGAGCTCGTTTACTCTGCACTCAGGAAACTCATGGTACTGACAAACTGTTTATCCCAGTGAGCAAAAAGACACAGGATCCAGCACAGATGGCAGAGGTAAGTCACCAAATATGAGAACTACAGTCAGGATCATGACACGCGTGAACACAGAAGTGCCTCCCCGTGCACAGATCCCCAGAGGCCCTGACTCTGCAACACAGCACCTGGGCTGCTGGCCTAGAAGCCCTGAGATGGCTAATGTAATGGATAGAGTGGGTGATATCACAGAGGGTAATGTCTGGACGCTGAATCAATGTAAAAGGTGACAGTGCTGTGCAGTGCAGTGGGTGTGTAGTGTCACTGACAATGCACAGCACTCTCACCTTTTACATTCATTCAGCGAGTCAGTCAGTTCTACCAGCCAGTCACTATTGTTAGTGCCAGTGTCCCAACGCGCCGCATTGCAGGGAAGTAGATGCACTAAATAAACTACAGCTCCCAGCAGCCCCTAGTGCCAAAGCATTCCAGCGCTAAGGCCTGCTGGAAGCTGTAGTTTATTGAGTTCATCTTCTTACCTGTAATGCGGCGTGTTGGGACACTGAAGCTAACAATAGTGATTGGCTGCTGTGCGAGTCTCCAGGAGAGCCACTGCCAAAGGGAGGACAGCAGCCTAGGTGTTTCCAGGAGAAGAAGCAGGAGAAGCATTAACCGCCACTCCCCCACTCGCAGTACCTCTGGGCCCCATCTGCGGCACCTGCACACACACCCTCCACCACCCACGGTGGCTCCGGATCCCCTCCCCCACCCACCCACAGCACCCCTGCACCTGCCCCTCCCCCACCCGCCACACCTGCCCCTCCCCCACCCATGGCAGCTCCCACCCACGGTGGCTCCGGACCCCCACCCGTGGCACCCGCCTCTCCCCCACCACCACACCAGCCCCACCTGCACCACCCCCGCAACCACCCCTCCCCCACCCATGGCACCCCTGGAACCCCTCCCCCATCCGCATCTCCCCCGCACCTGTTACTCCCCTAACCACAGCACCTACTAGGTGATTCATCAGGCCCTGCGTGCGCTGTTCATGCCATTGCAAGGGGCTACGACCCTTTAACTATTGCACTCCTTTTGTCCGTGCAATATTTAACCATTCACACAATTATGATTGGAGGTAATACTCCATATAATACAAATATTGCACGCCACAGGGTAGGCAAGGGTTAAGGGGGCATAGCCCCTTACGATGGTGTGAATAGTGCCCGTAGGGCGACATGAATCACCTAATATATATATATATATATATATATATATACACACATAGTGATTGCAATTCAGCTGCTTGAAGCAGCTTTGCAAATGCAAACTATAGCAATGCAAATGCTGGAAGAGGTGCATACCACCTCCTTAATGCATTTACAATGTGATTGCATTCCGGGGTGAACATCGCGACCATCGGTCATGATGTTCATTTGCAACGGCAAGCTGAGCAGCCTGAGCTTACTGAGGCTTGCCTTTGAAGGGTGGCTTTGCGAGGCCAAGAAAACTGCATCTCGCCGTCTGGCCCTTGCTACTACCACCTGTGGTAAATTTAGTTGATTGGACATGATTTGGAAATCAAGTGTATAGAATTTCGAGGGAAAAAAATGAATTTATTCCATTTTGGAATAAGGCTATAATATAACAAAATGTGGAAAAAGTGAAGCGCTGTGAATGCTTTCTGGATGCACTGTAACTTATGCCAGTGGTTCCCAAACGTTTTTGAATTACGGCATTCTAGAGTATCAGAATCTTTTTACGGCACCCCTAGGCCAAAAGTTTCTTATTTAAAAATTTTGAAAGAAATATTAAATTAAGTAAATTGTGTTTATATGTCATCCTTAGTCTCATTTGTGTGGGGAGGGATAAGATTTGCTTCTGTTTGTCCACATATATTATGATTGGAAACCACAAGCACTGGTTTATGCCTATTACATGGACCATAAATAATTTGAATTGGTCCTGGACCACCAACCTAGGGCACCCTCTGCAAGTGTCCCGAGGCACCCCGGGATGCCATGGCACACAGCATAAAGATCGCATCAGTAAATATATGAGGTTTAAATTATATTTAACCCTCTCACTACCATCTGTAGTTGCCCCATGATTTGCCACAAACTTTCCAATTGCTTTATTAACCACTTAAATTAACAATGGTTTCTAGCAAAACATAATCCAGTGAAGGTATAAACATTAAACATTACAGTTAATACATAAAAGAAATTAGAAATGGCACGCCGTGTAGAAGTCAAATAGGGACATAGACCGTCCTACACGCACTAATAGCCAAAAATGCAAAATATTAATTTACCCATTTAGTTTGGTATCGGTTTCAATTTAATATTAATTACTACTATCCTTATGAAACAGCTTTTGCATAATTACTACTATCCTTGTAAAAACAAAACAATTATGTTGTGTGGTGCAAGGGGGGTGCACACACTGCACCCATGATTTTAATTAATTATATTCACCTCTCTATTGGCCCATCGCTGGCTGCGGAGCGGCAAACATACATATTTATAAGACAGAGCTCAGCACTCAACATAATAAACTCACTCACCATAATGAACAATGAGGTTTTGGTTCATATATTGATCAATTAGTTTAGTTTAAGCTTGCAGCCCTCAAGAGACCCCATTTTTATGCAAGTTCTACTCCATAACTCAGAATTATATACCTGGAAACTGCTATCACATACAGAACCATGACCGGCACTCCACATCTGAAAAACAAGCTTGCCTGTGTACAGTCCTCATGGAAGAATACATAGTAAGCAGAATAAGGCAGAATGCACACAGATGTTCACAAGAAGACTCAAAAGTCTGATGAATAGAGCTGATGTTTTGGTCCTTTACTCAAGTCCTTTCTGAAAAAAGTCTGGAATAAAAGACCCAAAACATCAGATTTGTCCCTCAGACTTTGAGACATTTTGTGAAAGTCCGTGGGAGTTGCAGCATGAAAAGTATTGCATGGCCCTGATGCCTTGGTGTTCGGACCTTTGAATCTATTTTGCTCGCTTTGCTTTTTGGTTTATCAGTTTCCTCTGTTTTATTTAATTTTTTTAATGCTTATTTTATTTTATTCATACTAAACATTTGAATGGCTTCAATGTTTATTATTAGACTTTGTTATCTCTCTATCATATATATTATGTGGACTTTGATGCTCCTCTGTTTACGTGCAGATGATTATCTTGGTATCCGGTCTCTAGGTTGACTACACTTAGGTCGACAATGTCTAGGTTGACCATTATTGGTCGACAGTACTTAGGTCAACGTGGTTTCCAGGTTGACATGGACTCTAGGCTGACATGTACTAGGTCGACATGACAGAAGGTCGACATGAGTTTTTCACAATTTTTTTTTTCATTTTTTTAACTTTCTCATACTTTACTATCCACGTGGACTACAATTGGGAAGAGTAACGCAAGCCATGCGAGGGGACATGGTGCACTAATTGGGATTCCCAGTCACTCCACGGAGAAAACAACACCCCAGAAAATTTAAAAAACTCATGTCAACCTTCTGTCATGTTGACTTAGCACATGTCGACCTAGAGTCCCTGTTGACCTTGATACCATGTGGACATACTTACTGTTGACCAACAGTGGTTGACCTAGACACTGTCGACCTAAGTGTGGTCGACCCTATGATTCACACCCGATTATCTTACCTATTCTTTTTGAATATTTAGCAAATGATTACACTTTCAGAGAGTGTAAGAATAAATAGTTGCACAAGTAGAAGAGTGGGTCTGTATTGCTGTTTGTACTCCATAAACATACTGCTCCTCAGTGCCGTAACTAGACATTTTAGCGTTGTGTGGAAGAAATGGCATTGGCACCCCCTCTTTATGTAAAATAGGGGCAGTGCGCGCCGTAGGCGCACTAAAAATATATAGGGGCGTGGCTTCATGGGGAAGGGGTGTGTCCACAAAATAATACCAATTCATATTACGGTGCACAGTAGTCTCCATTATTCAAATTACGCTGAACAGTAGCGTCACTACACCAGGTTGAGTCCCTTGTACACATTACGGCAGACAGTGTCCTCTTTTTACACATTACGGCAGACAGCATCCCCATTATTATATATAATGGCATACAGCGTCCCCCTTTTTACACATAACGGCAGCCAGTCCCCCTTTTTACATATGGCAGACAGCATCCCCCTTTTTACACATTACGGCAGACAGCATCCCCCTTTTTACACATTACGGCAGACAGCATCCCCCTTTTTACACATTACGGCAGCCAGTCCCCCTTTTTACACATTACGGCAGCCAGCATCCCCCTTTTTACACATTATGGCAGACAGCATCCCCGTTTTTACACATTACGGCAACCAGTCCCCATTTTTACACATTACGGCAGACAGTGTCCCCCTTATTACACATTACGGCAGCCAGTCCCCATTTTTACACAATACGGCAGCCAGTCCCCATTTTTACACAATACGGCAGCCAGCGTCCCCCTTATTACACAATACAGCAGGCAGCATCCCCCTTTTTACACATTACGGCAGACAGCATCCCCATTTTTATATATAATGGCATACAGCATCCCCCTTTTTACACATAACGGCAGCCAGTCCCCCTTTTTACATATGGCAGACAGCATCCCCCTTTTTACACATTATGGCAGACAGCATCCCCCTTTTTACACATTACGGCAGCCAGTCCCTCTTTTTACACATTACGGCAGCCAGCGTCCCCCTTTTTACACATTACGGCAGACAGCATCCCCGTTTTTACACATTACGGCAACCAGTCCCCCTTTTTACACATTACGGCAGACAGTTTCCCCCTTATTACACATTACGGCAGGCAGCATCCCCCTTTTTACACATTATAGCAGGATAGATAGACAGACAGACAGATAGATAGACAGACAGACAGACAGACAGACAGACAGATAGAATAGATGATACTTACCATCTCTCCGCTGGCTCAGGCAGTCAGGGTCCTCTGTGCTGGCAGCTCCGGAGGCAGGGGAGAGGAGCAGCGAGGGGGACTCCGGAGCCACAGCAGCGCAGTGTAATTGGTAGCGGTGCCACTGCAGCTGTCCCTCTCCTTCCGCATTGGCTGGCCGCCGCGCTGTGAATGCTGGGATGAGGGATGCGCATTCCCAGCATTCACTGTGTTGGCGGCCAGCCTATGTGGAAGGAGAGGGACAGCTGCAGTGGCGCCGCTACCAGTTACATAGCGCTGCTGCGGATCCCTCCTCCCCCTCCCTCCTCTTCTCACTTGACCCCGGAGCTGCTCCTCTCCTCCTCTGGCACACACATGTGGCTTGTAATGAGTCAATTTGACTCATTACAAGCAACTTACTTTGAATGCAGGCAATTGCGTCCTCAGGGTGACTGCGCTGTGTGCCAGGCACACCTGGCACACGTAGTTACGGCTCTGCTGCTCCTCTCTCAAGTGCCAGCTGCCTGTGCCAGAGGAAGAGTGATGCCAACACAGACTAGGGGAGGGGTAGAAAAGATACAGTTACCAGTAAGTGTAGAATACCCAGTGTCCTGCGCTGTCAGTAATTTGCTGTGGAAGAATACTCTGCTTTTTTACAAGGAGACCCATAGCATCTCTCCCTTGTCTGAGGGGCCGATTCAGAACTGATCGCTGCTGTGTGTTTTCTCACAGGCTGCAGTCAGGTCTGCACTGCGCATGCGTATGCACCGCAATGCGCTGGCGCAACGGTCTGCAAGGAGATTGACAGGAAGGTGTTTGTGGATGGCAACTGACCATTTCTAGGGAGTGTTCAGAAAAACGCAGGAGGGACCCAACGTTTTGTGGGCGGATTTCTGACGTCAGCTCCGGCCCCAATCATTGTAGTGGCTGAGTAAGTCCCGGGCTGTGTGCAGAGACTGCACAAACTGCTGTTTGCACAGCCCTCCAGCACTAGCGATCGCACACCTGCACACACACACAATACACCCCCCCACACACCATAGGCGGCGACTACCTGATCGCAGGGATGCAAAAACCGCACCCTAGCGATCAGGTCTGAATTATCCCCTGAGGCACACTGTAGCAGAGAAATTAGCCTCCGCTCATCCAGAAAAGGATCAGCACTTCTGCATTAAATGGGCAATCCTGACATTTCTCAGTGTGTGCGTCACACTTTATAATCTGAGCAATGGTGGTCATTCCGAGTTGATCGCAGCCAGCAACTTTTAGCTGCTGCTGCGATCAATAGGTTACACTTACGGGGGAGTGTATTTTAGCTTAGCAGGGCTGTGATCGCTTGTGCAGCCCTGCTAAGCTAAAAAAATTTCAAGTAGAAGTACAGCAGCCCCGGACATACTTACCCTGTGTGATGGATCCAGCGATGATGGACCCGGCTTTGACGTCACTCCTCCGCCCTCCATTGTCCTGGACACGCCTGCGTTTTACTCACCACTCCCTGAAAACGCTCTCCAATGGTCTGGATCCGCCCATCCACGTCTCCTTCCTGTCAATCTTCTTAGCGGTCGCCGCTGCGACCGCTTCCGACGGTAGCCGCAAAGTAACCCGGCAACCCCTGTCACTGGGCAACGTCACGCATGCGCACTGCGCCCGCCGCGCATACGTATTCCACACCTGTTCGCACCGCAGCGAGAAACCGCTGCGTGTGAACGGGTTGGAATGACCCCCAATGTGTGTAGTAGTCAGGGAAATGTCACATGGCTACAATGAGAGCTTTTTTTTAATCTTCATCTTTTCCCATCCCCCCTAAATGCTTTATTTCAAGGAACTTGTAACATTACCCTGCATGCACGTAGCTTGGTAGGTGTGATTTGCGCAGTTGTCACATGGGCCTTAGGTCTTCGAGAAGTCCCCGATAACAGACATTTATGTTGAGCAGATTTGTAAAAACAATTATATATATCCGCTAAAGAAATAATTAGTGCTGCTTTAAGAAACTCTATGGGCGGGATCAGAGGCAGAACTACCGCCAGTGCAACCAGTGCATTGCACTGGGGCCCGCCACTGTCCAGGGAACCAAAGCATGTAATGAGTCAAACTGACTCATTACATGCCGCTGTGTGCTGCGGGAAACCGCTGCCCGCAGCACACAGCCGCCCGGACAGAGAGGAGAGGAGAGGAGCGCAGCGGTACGGGGGAAGGAGGAGGAGGGAGGTGGAGGAGGGAGCCGCAGCAGCGCTTTACTACTGGTTGAGGCGCTGCTGCTGCTGTCCCTCTGCTTCACTATAGGCTGTCTTCCGAGAACAGCCTATAGTGAAGCAGAGGGACAGCAGCAGCAGCGCCTCCACCAATAACACAGCGCTGCTGCGGCTCCCTCCTCTACCTCCCTCCTCCTCCTTCTCTCCTGCCCGGGAATCATGTTCAGAAGAAGCTACACCGGGGAGCCTGAGCCAACGGAGAGGGTAAGTATAATTCATTCTTTCTCTTTCTTTCTCTTTCTGTGTTTCTTTCTTTCCATGTACAAAAAGGGGGACTGTCTGCCGCAATGTCTAAAAAGGGGGAATCTGCCTGCCGCAATGTGTAAGAAGGGGGAATCTGCCTGCCGCAATGTGTAAAAAGGGGGAATCTGCCTGCCGCAATGTGTAAAAAGGGGGAATCTGCCTGCCGTAATGTGTAAAAAGGGGGAATCTGCCTGCTGTAATGTGTAAAAAGAGGGAATCTGCCTGCCGTAATGTGTAAAAAGGGGGAATCGTTGCCGCAATGTGTAAAAAGGGGGAATCTGCCTGACGTGATGTGTAAAAAGGGGGAATCTGCCTGCTGTAATGTGTAAAAAGGGGGACGCTGTCTGCCATTATGTGTAAAAAGTGTACGCTGTCTGCCGCTATGTTTAACAAGGGCACGCTGTCTGCCGTTATGTGTAAAAAGTGTACGCTGTCTGCCGCTATGTGTAAAAAGGGCACGCTGTCTGCCGTTATGTGTAAAAAGGTGCACGCTGTCTGCCGTTATGTGTAAAAAGGGGATGCTGTCTGCCGTTATGTGTAAAAAGTGCACGCTGTCTGCCACTATGTGTAAAAAGGGCACGCTGTCTGCCGTTATGTGTAAAAAGGTGCACGCTGTCTGCCATAATGTGTAAAAAGGGGACGCTGTCTGCTGTAATGTGTAAAAAGAGGAATCTGTCCGCCGTAAGGTGTAAAAGGGTCTATACCTGGTGTAGTGGTGCTACTGTGCGGCGTAATCTGAATAATGTAGACTACTGTGCACCGTTTTATGAATTGGTATTATTTTGTGGCCACACCCCTTCCCCACAAAGCCACGCCACTATGTATTTTTGCGCGCGCCTATGGCACGCACTGCCCCTATTTTGCATGCAGGGGTGGGGCTCCGATGCCGTTTCTTGCACACAGTGCTAAAATGTCTAGTTACGGCACTGTTGCTAGGTATCCATTTCTCTGGCCCTGAGCAGGTCCCCCTCACCAGATCCTCTCGAGGGGTGAGGGGGTGGACTTGGAAGGGATGAGGTGGGTGGGGTCCCAAAGCATTTTGTCGCACCTGGGCCCACTGCTCGCTAGTTCCGCCACTGGGCGGGATATAGCTTCAAAATGTGATTGAAGATCCAAACGGATCTCTCCCAGCACTGCCCACTGCGGAGCACATTATTCTGCTCATGTGCAGAAGTACTGCTGGGACATAGCCCCCTCCCTTTCATGCACTCAAGAAGTATTACTAAATTGATTGAGCAGCTATCATTTTATATTGCAGTAATTCTATTGCAAAGGACAGCACTTATCGGGAGAGCTGTCCTTTGCGATTTGAATCATATTTCTAGTTACAAACAGTGTTTACCCAATAAGTTGCAAGATGTATCACATTGCGTCCCCCCTGTATATATAGAAAGGCCCTGCCAACTTTTTTTGACAAATAAATACAGGGCTTATGAGGACTGCCATTAGAATTAAATGTGACGGAGTCAGACAGTAGTGGATGCTATGCAGTATGTGATGAAACTAGTGATGTGCACCGGAAATTTTTCGGGTTTTGTGTTTTGGTTTTGGATTCGGTTCCGTGGCCGTGTTTTGGATTCGGATGCGTTTTGGCAAAAGCTCCCTGAAATTGTTTTGTCGGATTCGGGTGTGTTTTGGATTCGGGTGTTTTTTTACAAAAAAAACCCTCAAAAACAGCTTAAATCATAGAATTTGGGGGTCATTTTGATCCCATAGTATTATTAACCTCAATAACCATAATTTCCACTCATTTTCAGTCTATTCTGAACACCTCACACCTCACAATATTATTTTTAGTCCTAAAATTTGCACCGAGGTCGCTGGATGGCTAAGCTAAGCACCCCAAGTGGCCGACACAAACACCTGGCCCATCTAGGAGTTGCACTGCAGTGTCAGACAGGATGGCAGATTTAAAAAATAGTCCCCAAACAGCACATGATGCAAAGAAAAAAAGAGGTGCAATGAAGTAGCTGTGTGACTAAACTAAGCGACCCAAGTGGCCGACACAAACACCTGGCCCATCTAGGAGTGGCACTGCAGTTTTCTAGCGAGAGGATTAGTGCTTCCATCCTCATGTGAATCTGAACCACTAGCCAAGAACATAGGCCAGGGCCTCAGCCGTTCCTTGCCACTCCGTGTCGTAAATGGCATATTGGCAAGTTTACGCTTCTCATCAGACGCTTTTAATTTTGATTTTTGGGTCATTTTACTGAACTTTTGTAGTATACTTGATGACACGGAGGTAGAGCAGTGGACTACTGTACCGTACTGCTATATATATATACTGGTGGTCAGCAAAATTCTGCACTGTCCTCCTACTATATATACTGCGCACAACTAAAATGCAGCACAGGTATGGATGGATAGTATACTTGACGACACAGAGGTAGGTAGAGCAGTGGACTACTGTACCGTACTGCTATATATTATATACTGGTGGTCAGCAAAATTTTGCACTGTCCTCCTACAATATATACTGGGCACAACTAAAATGCAGCACAGGTATGGATAGTATACTTGATGACACAGAGGTAGGTAGAGCAGTGGACTACTGTACCGTACTGCTATATAATACTGGTGGTCAGCAAAATTCTGCACTGTCCTCCTACTATATACTACAATGCAGCACGGATATGGAGCGTTTTTCAGGCATAGAACGTAGATATTTTCAGCACAGTGAGCACAGAAATTTGCAAGCACACTGAGCACAGATATTTGCAGCACACTGAGCACAGATATTTGCAGCACACTGAGCACAGAAACTGAGAGAACGCTGCACGTCCTCTCGCTATCATCTCCAATGCACGAGTGAAAATGGCGGCGACGCGCGGCTCCTTATATAGAATACGAATCTCGCGAGAATCCGACAGCGGGATGATGACGTTTGGGTGCGCTCGGGTTAACCGAGCAAGGCTGGAAGATCCGAGTCTGCCTCGGAACCGTGTAAAATGGGTGAAGTTCGGGGGGGTTCGGATCTCGAGGAACCGAACCCGCTCATCACTAGATGAAACACGATCTAACCAGTACAGCCTTTGCTGCAAAACTAAAAGCTACAGTAAGAAAGACTAATCAATGAGAAAGAATTCTCCACTGTGCTTTAATGTAGCCGTGAGAAAATTATTTATACTAAAAGCATAAAGAGCACATCAGTGAATATATAAGAGGTTTGAATAATACTTAACCATCTCACCACCGTCTGTAGTTGTCCGCCCCCCCCCCCCCCCCAATCATTCATAGCCAGATTAAGGGGGGGGGGGGGTCTTAGGGCATACGGTACCCCGGCCAGAGCACACCTACATCGATAGCTTTCCCTCTCATGTAATAGCAGAACCAGACAGCCAGAATGCGAGGAGGGCAGTATGCAGTTCAGGCAATGTATCCGGTTTTATGAGCTACTGAATGAGCTTTCCGACCAGAGGAGAGATAGGAGGGTGGAGTGAAAGTGACACAGGGATCCCAGCTTCTCCTTCCTGACTGGGTGTCTGAGTTCTGTGTAATCTGTAATCTAATGAGGGTCTAGAGATAGAGAGAGACACAGACATACAGAGTCCTCCTGAGTCCTGTCCCAGTGTGTAAGTAGTACAGAGGCTGCTGCTGTTCTTGATTGTGACAAGATAAATTATCGATTTTTTTTTCTATGTGTATTCTAAGGTTGTTTTAAGTTGTCTTTGTTCCACTACAAGAAAATTAGGTAAAGCTATAAACGGTACCCAGGCATTATTAAACTATTAGTTTAAATCTAATATACCGCATTGGGTTAAATTTAATATACACAATCCATACATAGGTAAATAAAAAATAAAAGCGCTGTATTCACGGACTCCAAAAATACTTTATTTGCTCCACTCTGCTGTTACCAGCACGCCGCTGGTTTCTTTACAAGCCGCCTCACAGACCGGGACAGCAATCAAACACTCAGCGCCGCACGGCGCATGTGAGTAGCGGCCGGAGAGAGCAGCGAGACAGAGCGGGGGAACCAGCCGGAGGAGGACGGAAGCCGACAGACATCACCACCGCGATAAGGTTGGTAGTATAGGGATAGTTAGGTGACCGGGACTTCATTTATACGTACCTCCATCAGACGGCATATATGGAACCTCTTGAATTACATCTGGAGACCGCAAGACAATCATGAAAAGGGCTGTAAACATTTACTAACTTCCTTTTTATTTTCAGGTATTGCACTATTCTTTTATATACAAACTGTTACATACCACATACACTTATTATACATAGTATCAAGCGCTTTGATACATTCTTTACAATCGATACAGCCTAACATGACCCAGTCCTGGAGGGATAACATGCTGTACTAAGTTATGATTGCAATCACCTGTGTTGAAACACCTTTCTTATCTATTAAATAGTTCAACACAGGTGACACCAATCATATATTAAGAGGGAAGTCAAGATAAGAGATTATTTTGTCCCTCCTGGAATGGATCACGTTGGGGGGTATACACAATCTAAAATACAGTTCACCACCTTCCACCGGGGGCCCCCTTGTCTTAAGTGCCCCGGGCACCCCCAAGGCTTAATCCGGATCTGCAATCATTAGTAGGATGGCTGACATTGGTGGACTTTACCATAAGCATACCTAGCTACGTCCCTGACCTAAGCGCTATTGTGCCCCAAACGCATACCTCCCAACATGACCCTCTCCAGGAGGGACAGAATGCTCTGCTTGTGGACTTCCCTTTTAATTTGTGATTGCCATCACCTGATTTTAACAGGTGAATAGATAAGAAAGGCGTTTCAGCACAGGTGCCGGCAATCATACGTTAGGTGGGAAGTCCAGGAGCAGAGCATTCTGTCCCTCCTGGAGAGGGTCATGTTGGGAGGTATGCAAACGCTGGGGTAATGTGACATTGGTAAATGCTCAGGTGACTTACAATTTTCCCTGTAGCTTTCAGCCAGTGGTTTCACCCTGAGCTATAACCATACTTGCCTACCTGACCCTCTCCATGAGGGAGAAAATACTCTGTTCCTGGACTTTCCTGGTAATGTATGATTGCCATCACCTGTGGTGAAACACCTTTCTTATCAATTACCTAGCTCACCACAGGTGATGGCAATCATACATTACCAGGAAAGTCCAGGAACAGAGCATTTTCTCCCTCATGGAGAGGGTCAGGTAGGCAAGTATGGCTATAACCCACCCCCAGTTAGGTTGCCCTCCCTTTGGAAGTGAATATATTACATAACTTAAAATAGTGCTCTGTTAAAAAACAATAAACCTGCTGATAGAATTGCATATATAGGGTGTTTATCTAGCACTAATAAAAGAAACAGAATACATAAATAGATTATGCAACACTTGCTCCCTTATTTAAACCCATTCACTTATGAAACACCAGGTGTATAACTAATAAGGTGATACCAGGTGAGGTATCCACACACCCAATTAATAAAAGGATAATCACCTTTAAAATCTTGTCATTTAATCATAGGAAGGCCATATACAAGTGTTCTTTAGTATGCAATTCTCACAAAAAAATGCAGAATAATGTAGCGGCATTGATTGATGGAGAGCTCTGCTATGATAAAGCAACACGGAATGATAGAAAGCGTCTCTTCTTATAATCTGATACAACAACTGTGTCCTCCTCCCATGTGTAAATCATCACATGTTGGAGACACAAGAGCAAATACAGACCATAGTGCAGAGACCTTTGATGGATAAAAGGAATTTATTAACTCAATGCACTTACACACTGGCACCACGGGGGGAGGGGGGGGGATTGAGCCAGTACTAACTACCCAGGTTCGGGCTCGCTGGTGGGGCTAAACAGTGACCCGGGTCCGCCGTCCCCATCCTCTCCTGAGTATACTTACCTTGGTCTGGGAAGCCACTCCTTCCTCCTCCACAGTGCCATCTTCCCAATGATAACTTTGGGGAGATGGTGCTGCAGAGTGAAAGCAACGGCTCATTGCGCTCTACTGCACATGGTCCACCTTCCTGAATATCACTGGGCAGATGGTGCCGAGCCAGGATGACGGGACCTGTTTCCCAAATCAAGCCAGATAAGATAGATGCACCTCCCCAGCAGCCCCCCTACCCATCTGAAAGATATATACAGTATATATATATATATATATATATATATATATATACCCAACTCGAACAGCCGGCACTCCACGGAAAAATATCAATAACCTGCCAGGGTGCTCTCTAGAGGCCCGCCAACCTCAGTAATATCCTCCAAATAATAATAACACATGTGTGCCCTGATGACGGGGGGCAGCACCCCGAAACGTTGAAGATTAAAGCACCTTGAATTTTCACCAAGTTGGTTGTCCGGGAGTTACTCTATTATTTGGAGGATATATATATATATATATATATATATATATATACACACATACATATCTCCTATATATTAGCCCAGATCTGTCACTCTGTGACTGTGTGGCTAATGCTGGGAGGAGTCACAATGCCCAGCATGAGTCACAGAGTCAGTGGCTGGATGCAGGGCGTGATGTGACAGGCGGGCATCGGGAGCGCGTACTCTATGCTATGCTATATGAAGATTATGGGGGTGGGGGGAGTCCCTATTCGGCCGTCCCGGCCTCTGCTATCCCCACCCTGCCCAGGGAAATGATGCGCGGACGGTGCAGCTGAGGCTTCCCCCATACCCACCCGTTTCACTCACCTCACCGCTGTCTGGAGGCAGTCCGTCTCCAAAGCACAGCCCGCTCCGGCCCTGCAGCCGCCACCACCTCCTCCGTCCTCACGCCCAGCGGCCTCAGACCCGCTTCTGCCTCTGGCCTTACAAAATCTCTCGAGGACTGGGGGTGGAAGGTCTACTGCTATACATATATATGCACCCCCATCCTCACCCCATCCCCCACACAAGGCACACCCACCCCTCCCCCACCCGCAGCACCCAATCCCCACCCCACCCCCACTCGCGGCACCCTCGCAAACGCCCCTCCCCCACTCGCGGCACCCCTGCAAACGCCCCTCCAACATCTGCAGCACCCCACACCCGCGGCACCCCCCAATCGCCCCTCCCCCACCCACAGCAACCCCCCATCTGTGGCACCTCCACAACCGCCTCTCCTGCGGTGGTTCAGGACTTCCTCCCGCCACCTCCCCACCCCTCCCCCATCTGCGGCACCTCCGCAATGCCCCTCTCCCACCCACAGTGGCTCCGGACCCCCTCCCCCACCCACGTCACCCCCACAACCTCCCCTCTCCCACACACAGCAACCCTGCACCTGCCTCTCCCCCACCCGCATCTCCACCTGCTACTCCCCCAACCACAGCACCTGCTAGGTGATTCATCGTGCCCTGCATGCGCTGTTCATGCCGTCGCATGGGGCTACGGCCCCTTAACCACCACACGCCCTTTGTCTGTGCAATATGTAACCACTCACAAAATTATGATTGGCGGTAATACTCCATATAATAAAAATATTGCACGACCCAAGGGCGTGCAAGGGTGAAGGGGGCATAGCCCCTTGCGACGGTGTGAAGAGCGCCCGTAGGGCATGATGAATCACCTAGTGTGTGTATATATATATATATATATATATATATATACATATATATAATGTATTTATTTATTAGGGACATTAGCCATGCCAATATTTAGCCCATGACTCCATCCAGTACTAGGCAATGCTCTCTACAGCCCTGCACTTACACATTAAAGATATTTAAAAAAAAACATAATATATCTCCTCAAATTGCAAGACAGAAACAAATAGGTCAATATGCTTACAATAGACCTACTTAGGTCTGAAATACGTTAAGTTAGGATCTTTTTACTCCAATTGGCGTCTGTGGACACTGGTATACATTCTACGAGGAGGGTACAGAATCCGGAATTGACACCCTACTGCATTCCCTACTCGCCATCTGCATGGGACATTGAATGGTGACCAATTTGTTCCTGCCATTTGAGGAGATATAGGGCTCGATGCATCATCGCTTGGAAAGTGATAAAATGGAGAGTGATAAAGTCTCAGCCAATCAGCTCCTAACTGTCATTTTCAAACCCAGCCTGTGACATGGCAGTTAGGAGCTGATTGGCTGGTACTTTTTTACTCTCCATGTTATCACTTTCCAAGCGATGGTGCCAGTGGCGGAACTAGCGAGCGGTGGGCCCAGGTGCAACAAAATGCTTTGGCCCCCCCCCCCCCCCATATCCCATCTAAGTCCACCCACCCATCTCCAAATTAGAGATCTTTTGCATGCTCCCGTATTTTATATATATATATATATATATATATATTTCTCTAACGTCCTAGTGGATGCTGGGGACCCCGTAAGGACCATGGGAATAGTCGGGCTCCGCAGGAGACATGTGCACTTTAAGAATGAATTTAGATTCTGGTGTGCTCTGGCTCCTCCCTCTATGTCCCTCCTCCAGACCTCAGTTTTAATCTGTGCCCGGACGAGCTGGGTGATGTTCAGTGAGCTCTCCTGAGCTTGCTGTAAGAAAGTATTTTGTTAGGTTTTTTATTTTCAGGGAGCTCTGCTGGCAACAGACTCCCTGCATCGTGGGACTGAGGGGAGAGAAGCTGCCCTACTCTCTGCAGATAGGTCCTGCTTCTTAGGCTAGTGGACACCATTAGCTCCAGGGGGATCGTACACAGGATCTCACCCTCGTCGTCCGATCCCTGAGCTGCGCCGCCGTCCCCCTCGCAGAGCCGGAAGACAGAAGCCGGGTGAGCATAAGAAGCAAGAAGACTTCGAAAGCGGCGGCAGAAGACTCCAGTCTTCACTGAGGTAGCGCACAGCACTGCAGCTGTGCGCCATTGCTCCCACACACCCCCACATACTCCGGTCACTGTAAGTGTGCAGGGCGCAGGGGGGGGCGCCCTGGGCAGCAATTAGGACCTCTGGCAAAAGTTTTGCATATATACAGTTGGGCACTGTATATATGTATGAGCCCCCGCCAAAATATTGTACAGAAAAGCGGGACAGAAGCCCGCCGCCCAGGCTCTCCCCTGCAGATACACGGTAGAAGAGGGTAAAAAGAGAGGGGGGGCACATAATTAGGCACAGAAATCATTATAACAGCGGCTACTGGGTTAACATTAAGTTACTGTGTTATTCCTGGGTTATATAGCGCTGGGGTGTGTGCTGGCATACTCTCTCTCTCTGTCTCTCCAAAGGGCCTTGTGGGGGAACTGTCTTCAAAAAGAGCATTCCCTGTGTGTGTGGTGTGTCGGTACGCTTGTGTCGACATGTTTGACGAGGAAGGCTATATGGAAACAGAGCGGGAGCAAATGAATGTGGTGTCTCCGCCGACGGCGCCGACACCTGATTGGATGGATATGTGGAAGGTTTTAAATGATAATGTTAATTCCTTGCATAAAAGGTTGGATAAAGCTGAAGCCTTAGGACAGTCAGGGTCTCAGCCCGCGCCTGATCCTACATCGCAGAGGCGGTCAGGGTCTCAGAAGCGCCCACTATCCCAAATTGTTGACACTGATACCGACATGGATTCTGACTCCAGTGTCGATTATGATGATGCAAAGTTACAGCCTAAATTGGCTAAATCCATCCGTTATATGATTATAGCAATTAAGGATGTGTTGCGCATCACAGAGGAAACCCCAGTCCCTGACAAGAGGGTTCATATGTATGGGGAAAAAAGGCAGGAGGTGACCTTCCCCCCTTCACACGAGCTAAATGAGTTATGTGAAAAGGCTTGGGAATCTCCAGATAAAAAACTGCAGATTTCCAAACGGATGCTTATGGCTCATCCTTTCCCGCCAACGGACAGGTTACGCTGGGAATCCTCCCCTAGGGTGGACAAAGCTTTAACACGCTTATCAAAGAGGGTAGCCCTGCCGTCACAGGATACGGCCACCCTGAAAGATGCTGCGGATAGAAAGCAAGAGGGTACCCTGAAGTCCATTTATACACATTCAGGTACCTTCCTAAGGCTGGCAATTGGGTCAGCCTGGGTGTGTAGTGCTGTAGCAGCATGGACGGATACCTTGTCTGAGGAACTGGACACCTTAAACAAGGATAATATATTAATGACCCTGGGGCATATAAAAGACGCTGTCCTATATATGAGAGATGCTCAAAGAGACATTAGTCTACTGGGCTCTAGAATAAATGCTATGTCGATTTCTGCCAGAAGGGTCCTGTGGACTCGGCAATGGACAGGTGATGCCGACTCAAAAAGGCACATGGAGGTTTTACCTTACAATGGTGAGGAATTGTTTGGGGAGGGTCTCTCGGACCTGGTCTCCACAGCTACTGCTGGAAAGTCACATTTTTTGCCTTATGTTTCCTCACAACCTAAGAAAGCACCGTATTACCAAATGCAGTCCTTTCGATCACAAAAAGGCAAGAAAGTCCGAGGTGCGTCCTTTCTTGCCAGAGGCAGGGGCAGAGGAAGGAAGCTGCACAACGCAGCTAGTTCCCAGGAACAGAAGTCCTCCCCGGCTTCCACTAAATCCACCGCATGACGCTGGGGCTCCACAGGCGGAGCTAGGCCCAGTGGGGGCGCGTCTCCGAAATTTCAGCCACAAGTGGATTCACTCCCAGTTGGATCCCTGGGCAATAGAGATTGTGTTGTGTCTCAGGGATACAAGCTGGAATTCGAAGAGATGCCCCCTCACCGTTACCTCAAATCGGCCCTGCCAGCTTCCCCCTAGAGAGGGAAATAGTGTTAGCTGCAATTCACAAATTGTATCTTCGACAGGTGATGGTCAAGGTTTCAACAAGGAAAGGGTTATTATTCGACCATGTTTGTGGTACCGAAACCAGACGGTTCGGTCGGACCCATATTGAACTTAAAATCCCTGAAAATATACCTGAAAAGGTTCAAGTTCAAGATGGAATCGCTCAGAGCAGTCATCGCAAGCCTGGAAGGGGGGGATTTTATGGTGTCTCTGGACATATAGGATGCATACCTTCATGTCCCCATTTATCCACCTCATCAGGCGTACCTCAGATTTGTGGTACAGGATTGTCATTACCAATTCCAGACGTTGCCATTTGGTCTCTCCACGGCACCGAGAATATTTACCACGGTAATGGCGGAAATGATGGTACTCCTGCGGAAGCAAGGGGTCTCAGTTATCCCATACTTGGACGATCTCCTCATAAAAGCGAGGTCAAGAGAGCAGTTGCTGATCAGCGTAGCACGCTCTCTGGAAGTGTTACAACAACACGGCTGGATACTGAATGTTGCAAAGTCGCAGTTGATTCCTACGACTCGTCTGCCTTTCCTGGGCATGATTCTGGACACAGACCAGAAGAAGGTTTATCTCCCGATGGAGAAGGCTCAGGAACTCATGACACTGGTCAGAGACCTATTAAAACCAAAACAGGTGTCGGTGCATCACTGCACGCGAGTCCTGGGAAAGATGGTGGCATCATACGAGGCCATTTCCTTCAGCAGGTTCCATGCGAGGACCTTTCAATGGGATCTACTGGACAAGTGGTCTGGACCACATCTTCAGATGCATCGGTTAATCACCCTATCCCCCAGAGCCAGGGTGTCTCTCCTGTGGTGGCTGCAGAGTGCTCACCTTCTCGAAGGTCGCAGATTCGGCATTCAGGACTGGGTCCTGGTGACCACGGATGCAAGCCTCCGAGGGTGGAGGGCAGTCACACAGGGAAGAAATTTCCAGGGTCTGTGGTCAAGTCACGAGACTTGCCTTCACATCAACATCCTGGAGCTAGGGCCATATACAACGCCCTACGTCAAGCGGAGTCCCTACTTCGTGACCAACCGGTTCTGATTCAGTCAGACAACATCACCGCAGTGGCTCATGTGAACCGCCAAGGCGGCACAAGGAGCAGGGTGGCGATGGTAGAAGCCACCAGAATTCTTCGCTGGGCGGAGAATCACGTAAGTGCACTGTCAGCAGTGTTCATTCTGGGAGTGGACAACTGGGAAGCAGACTTCCTCAGCAGGCACGACCTCCACCCCGGAGAGTGGGGACTTCATCAAGAAGTCTTCACGCAGGTTGTAAGTCGGTGGGAACTGCCACAGGTGGACATAATGGCATCCTGCCTCAACAAAAAGCTAAATAGGTATTGCGCCAGGTCAAGAGACCCTCAGGCGATAGCTGTAGACGCCCTGGTGACACCGTGGGTTTTCCAGTCGGTCTATGTATTTCCTCCTCTTCCTCTCATACACAAGGTGCTGAGAATCATAAGAAAAAGAGGAGTGAGAACAATACTCATTGTTCCGGATTGGCCAAGAAGGGCTTGGTATCCAGATCTGCATGAAATGCTCACAGAGGACCCGTGGCCTCTGCCTTTAAGACAGGACTTGTTGCAACAGGGGCGCTGTCTGTTCCAAGACTTACCGCGGCTGCGTTTGACGGCATGGCGGTTGAACGCCGGATCCTAGCAGAAAAAGGCATTCCAGATGAGGTTATTCCTACGCTAATAGCGGCTAGGAAGGACGTGATGGCTCAACATTATCACCGTATATGGCGAAAATATGTGGTTTGTTGTGAGGCCAGGAATGCCCCTATGGAGGATTTCCAGCTGGGCCGTTTCCTTCACTTCCTACAGTCGGGAGTGACTTTGGTCTTTAAATTGGCTTCCATTAAGGTCCAGATTTCGGCCCTATCCATTTTCTTTCAAAAAGAACTGGCTTCTCTGCCTGAAGTTCAGACGTTTGTAAAGGGAGTGCTGCATATTCAGCCCCCTTTTGTGCCTCCAGTGGCACCTTGGGATCTTAACGTAGTGTTGAGTTTCCTGAAATCACACTGGTTTGAACCACTCAAAACGGTGGAATTGAAATATCTCACGTGGAAGGTGGTCATGCTACTAGCCCTGGCTTCAGCTAGGCGTGTGTCAGAATTGGCGGCTTTGTCACATAAAAGCCCTTATCTGGTTTTCCATGCGGATAGAGCAGAATTGCGGATCCGACCACAATTTCTGCCGAAAGTGGTTTCATCCTTTCATATCAACCTATTGTGGTGCCTGAGGCTGCTACTGACTTGGAGGATTCCGAGTTACTTGATGTGGTCAGGGCTTTGAAGGTTTATGTAGCCAGAACGGCTAGGGTCAGGAAAACAGAATCTTTGTTTATCCTGTATGCTTCCAACAAGCTTGGGGCGCCTGCTTCAAAGCAAACTATTGCCCGCTGGATCTGTAACACGATTCAGCAGGCTCATTCTGCGGCTGTGTTGCCGCTACCTAAATAAGTTAAGGCCAATTCCACAAGGAAGGTGGGCTCTTCTTGGGTGGCTGCCCGAGGGGTCTCGGCATTACAGCTTTGCCGAGCAGCTACTTGGTCAGGTTCAAACACCTTTGCAAAGTTCTACAAGTTTGATACCCTGGCTGAGGAGGACCTTGTGTTTGCTCAATCGGTGCTGCAGAGTCATCCGCACTCTCCCGCCCGTTTGGGAGCTTTGGTATAATCCCCATGGTCCTTACGGAGTTCCCAGCATCCACTAGGACATTAGAGAAAATAAGATTTTACTTACCGGTAAATCTATTTCTCGTAGTCCGTAGTGGATGCTGGGCGCCCGTCCCAAGTGCGGACTTCTTCTGCAATGCTTGTATATAGTTATTTCTTAAATAAGGGTTATGTTATAGTTGCATCAGGGTTGATCTGATGCCCTGTTGTTGTTCATACTGTTAACTGGGTAAGGTTATCACAAGTTATAAGGTGTGATTGGTGTGGCTGGTATGAGTCTTGCCCTGGATTTCCAAAATCCTTTCCTTGTACTGTCAGCTCTTCCGGGCACAGTTTCTCTAACTGAGGTCTGGAGGAGGGGCATAGAGGGAGGAGCCAGAGCACACCAGAATCTAAATTCTTTCTTAAAGTGCCCATGTCTCCTGCGGAGCCCGTCTATTCCCATGGTCCTTACGGAGTCCCCAGCATCCACTACGGACTACGAGAAATAGATTTACCGGTAAGTAAAATCTTATTATATATTCACAGTGGTGCAAGTAGAAAAAAATTGTTAGTTGTACTGTGTGCGCGCCAGCAGAAACTGGGTGTGGCACATATGACCCAAATAGTGCAGTGTCAGATACACATATGCCCCCACAGTGCCAGATATGCCCCTACAGTGCTAGCTATGCCCCCACTGTGCCAGATACACATATTCCCCCACGTTGCCAGATATGCCCCCACATTGCCAAATACACATGCCCCCACAGTGCTAGATATGCCCCATACAGTGCCAGATACACATATTCCCCCTCGTTGCTAGATATGCTCCCACACTGCCAGATACACATGCCCCCACAGTGCCAGATATGCCCTCATAGTGCCAGATATTCCCCCACAGTGCCAGTTTAGATATTTTTACCTGCGTGTTGCCAGGGGTTTCATGTGCATTGCCAGGGGTTTTACATGTTGTGTCAGGCTTTTTCCCAGAGGCTTTCTGCTCTGGGATCCATGCTCGTTGCCACGAAGAATGCTCGTTGCCTAGGGAATGCTCGTTGCCTAGGGATATCTAGAGATGGCCACTGACCATCGATGTTATCCATTGATGGTGACCATCGATGGATAACCCACTGATGGCTATTCCTAGCATTTGCATTTGCTGGTGGGCACTAGCCCGCCAGCACTATAATCCTCTCCCCTTCCCTTCTCTCCTGTACTCCGCTCGGCTGGCAGAGTTTTCTGGAATGACATGATCAAGTCATGACGTCATGATTCATTCGCGTCATCCATCGGGCCGGCTGAGTGGAGGAGGGAGGTAGGGGGAGCACTGGCATGCCCGGAAAATTTCCGGTGTTGCCAATCTGCTCAGCGCAGCTGCCCCCGGAAATTTTCCAGCCATGCCAATGAAGAGGTTAAATGCCGCTGTCTTTGGGCCCCTTGACAGCAGTGGGCCCCAGTGCAAGGCCCTTTTTGCACTGGTGGTAGTTCCGCCACTGGATGGTGCATTATGTTTTTAAAACGTCTTTACTACGTAAGTGCATTGAGTTCTTACAATCCTTTCATCTGTCAAAGGTCTCTGCACTACGGTCTGCTCTTGTGTCCCTCCAACCTGTGATTATTTACACATGGGAGGAAGACACAGATTATAAAATGAGCTTACTACAGTATTTTCATTAGTGCTTTATTATAGAGGAGCTCTCCATCAATCATTGCTGCTACATTATTGTCATTTATTTTGTGAGAACTGCATATTAAGGCATACCTGTGTATGGCCTTCCTGTAATTAATGGGCAATCATTTCAGGGTGATTAAAATTTTATATGGGTGTGTGGATATCTCACCTGATATTGATTAATCTTAATTACCTTGGTGTTTCATAAGTGAATGTGTTTAAAAAAGGAGGCGCTGGAGTGTTGCATAATCTACTGTATTTACTGTATGTATTACGCCCCTTGGAAGTGATGGGTCCATCAGTATATAATCTGTTCTCTCTATCCCACTCTGTTCCAGATCCAAAGCCGCAATGCCTGCTATGACCGATATCCTTCCTGCTGCTGCTATCAAAGAGGCTGTGGAGACCTTTAGAGGTAGGATATGTTATGCAGTGTGTGTGCTTGTGTGGGATGGATGAAAGCTATTTCATTACTTAAAACATTTTAATGAAAAGTATGTGACTTTATAATAGGATGCTTTACACTGGTACATACCACTATGCTGCAGGAAAGCTAAGTAACTGTTTAGTGCCCACCTGGTCCTGCTAATGCGGCTTTCAGAACTTTGGGGGTCATTCTGAGTTGATCGCTAGCTGAAATTGTGCGCAGTGATGATGCAAAAAAATGACATTTCTGCGCACGTGCGACATATTTTCACAACGGCCGATGTAGTTTCACACAAGGTCTTGCGAAGCTTTTCAGTCGCACTGCTGGTCGTAGAGTGATTGACAGGAAGTGGGCGTTTCTGGTTGTCAACTGACCGTTTTCAGGGAGTGATCGGAAAATGCCGGCATGGCTGGGTGAACGCAGGGCGTGTTTGTGACGTCAAAACAGGAACTGAACAGTCTGAAGTGATCGCAAGCGCTGAGTAGGTCTGGAGCTAGTCTAAAACTGCACAATTTATTTTTGTAGCCGCGCTGTGATCCTTTCGTTCGCACTTCTGCTAAGCTAAAATACACTCCCAGAGGGAGGCGGCTTAGCGTTTGCATGACTGATAAAAACTGCTAGTGAGCGATCAACTCGGAATGACCTCCCTTATGCAGCACTTTCATGCTTTGCAGCAACATCAAAAAATTAAAACTTTACGCAGTATAAACACTAGATAGTAACACCGATCGTGTACCATGCTAGATTATAAAACTGTTTTTTGCTGTAATGAAAAAATAAGATTTTACTTACCGGTAAATCTATTTCTCGTAGTCCGTAGAGGATGCTGGGGACTCCATAAGGACCATGGGGAATAGACGGGCTCGGCAGGAGATAGGGCACTTTAAGAAAGACTTTGGATTCTGGGTGTGCACTGGCTCCTCCCTCTATGCCCCTCCTCCAGACCTCAGTTAGGGAAACTGTGCCCAGAGGAGACGGACAGTACGAGGAAAGGATTTTAGTTGATCTAAGGGCAAGATTTATACCAGCCACACCAATCACACCGTACAACCTGTGAAAACTATCCAGTTAACAGCATGAACAACAACATAGCCTAGGTTCAAACCGATGAAGCTATAACATAACCCTTATGTAAGCAATAACTATATTCAAGTCTTGCAGAAGAAGTCCGCACTTGGGACGGGCGCCCAGCATCCTCTACGGACTACGAGAAATAGATTTACCGGTAAGTAAAATCTTATTTTCTCTAACGTCCTAGAGGATGCTGGGGACACCGTAAGGACCATGGGGATTATACCAAAGCTCCCAAATGGGCGGGAGAGTGCGGATGACTCTGCAGCACCGATTGAGCAAACAGGAGGTCCTCCTCAGCCAGGGTATCAAACTTATAGAACTTTGCAAAGGTGTTTGACCCCGACCAAGTAGGTGCTCGGCACAACTGTAATGCCGAGACCCCTGGGGCAGCCGCCCAAGAAAAGCCCACCTTCCTAGTGGAATGGGCCTTAACCAATTTAGGCAATGGCAATCCAGCCGTAGAATACGCCTTCTGAATCGTATTACAGATCCAGCGAGCAATAGTCTGCTTTGAAGCAGGAGCGCCAACCTTGTTGGCCGCATACAGAACAAACAGAGCTTCAGTCTTCCTGATCCTAGCTGTTCTGGAGACATAAATCTTCAAAGCCCTGACCACATCCAGAGACTCGGAATCCCCCAAGTCCCGCGTAGCCACAGGCACGACAATAGGTTGGTTCATATGAAAAGATGAGATCACCTTTGGCAGAAATTGAGGACGAGTCCTCAATTCTGCCCTATCCACATGAAAAACCAGGTAGGGGCTTTTATATGACAAAGCTGCCAATTCCGAAACACGCCTTGCAGAAGCCAAGGCCAATAACATAACCACTTTCCAAGTGAGAAATTCCACCGTCTTGAGTGTGTTAGGCGCCGAGGGTCCGCTCGTCAGTGCGGCCGGCGCCTAGCAACGGGGACGCCACTGTCGGATCGTGTTCCCCGTTGCTGGGTCTAAGTTTATATCATCACTGGTTTCCTGGCTGTGTAGCATGCAGCTGCACGGCATGTTGTAATTATCACTCATCTGTTTCCCTGGCCATGCAGCTTGTCAGCTGCATGGCATTTAATCCAATCAGCCTCCAAACAGCTGATTGGAAGACTCTCTGTTAAAAGCACTCCCAGGACTCCTCACAGACGCCGGTGATAGCTTCCTGTTTGCCTGATTCTGCTGCAGAGAGAGTTCCCAGTCCCGGTCTGTTCGTTTGTTCCTGTTCTCAGTGATCCTGTACTCGGAAGTTACCATCTGTTCCTGGAGTCTGATCGAGCACCTTTAACATCTGGTGGCGTTCGTGAGTCGCGGCGCAGCCGTGTGTTGCGGCTTGTCCGCTACTATTTATTATTGTGTTTATTTTGAGTTCTGGAGCTTTGCGGAGGATTCCGCTTCCACAAGATCCACTCTGGTGTCCAGCGGTGCCGGATAGGAGTGTCGGATCCGTGGATCTTTGGTTGTCCTTTTCCCTGGCGGCTAGTCCGCACATACCTTTTGATTTAGTTTAGTTAGCTTGTAACCCCTGGCTTGGTTGCTTAGTCAGAGGGCCCCTTGTTATCACCCTGTCTCGGACTTCCCCTTGTCTCCCATTAAGACCTGCGGGGGCATCGGGGTTGGGCAGACATAATCCGCCCTTCGAACGCGGCTGCCATGGGCTCAAGCAACCATAGTCTCGCAGGGGATTTCTGATAACACGGGCGAGACAACGGAGTTAGGGCGCCAGGGGTTACTAGGCTCTCCAGCTCCCACAACCTGTATTTCATTCCTGTACTCAGATCTCTGCCATAAGATCTTCTCCAGTCTGGAGTACAGGAATCGTAACATTATCACCGGCCCGACAAAAGAAAAAATTTTCAACAGGAGTTAATTTTTTCACTTATCCAGTTGGGAGAATTTTGTCGGCCTCATGAATCCCACCGGTGTTGGGCCAAATCCTGGCCAGTTTTTGGTTAGTCAGATTCAGGAACTTACCCAGATGGTTCAGGATTTGTCCCTCCGGGTAAGCTCACAGAAAGATCTGTTACGGACTTCCCCGAGGGTCATCCCTGAACCAAAAATGCATCTGCCTGACCGTTTTTCTGGGGATAGAAAACAGTTTTTTAATTTTAAAGAGTCTTGTAAACTGTATTTTCGTTTAAGACCAGTTTCCTCAGGTACGGAGGCTCAGCGGGTTGGAATTATAATTTCTCTGCTTCAGGGGGATCCTCAGACCTGGGCTTTTGGTTTAAAGACAGACGATCCGGCCTTATCGTCTGTAGACGCCTTTTTGAAATCTTTAGGGCTATTGTATGACGACCCTGATAGAGAGGCATCCGCAGAAAGTCAGTTGCGTGCTCTAAGACAGGGTAGGAATCCTGCAGAGAATTATTGTACAGAGTTTCGCCGTTGGTCGAACGACTGTGGCTGGAATGATCCTGCCCTGCGCAGTCAGTTTCGCCTCGGCTTATCTGAATCTATAAAAGACAGCCTCCTTCAGTATCCCGCTCCTGAGAACCTTGATAAACTCATGGAGCTCTCTATTAAAATAGATCGTAGGCTCAGAGAGCGGAGGACTGAGAAAGGGGCATCTGTAGTTTCTTTTCCCTGTGTTTCTTCCGTTCCGGTAGACATGGAGGAGCCTATGCAGATTGGTCTCTCCAAATTGTCTCCGGAAGAAAGAACCAGGAGGCAAAATTCTGGTCTGTGTTTGTACTGCGGAGGTAAGGGACATTTTGCCCGTAGTTGCCCAAACAAGTCGGGAAACTTTCTGACCAAGTGAATAGTGAGGGGGTTCACTTTGGTCTACAGCTCATCTCCTCAAATAATTCACTATTGGTTCCTGCTAAAGTTTCTTATGACAGCCTCTGTTCCTCGGTCTCTGCTTTTGTGGACAGTGGAGCTGCAGGAAACTTTATGGACTTAACATGGGCCAAGGCCTTAGGTATTCCTCAGTTAACCTTAAGTAGGTGTATCACCATGCATGGTTTAGATGGGAGTCCCTTATCCAATGGGGTTATTTCTCTATGTACACCTCCTGTTTTGCTCTCGGTGGGAGCTCTACATTCTGAAAAGATTGAGTTTTTTCTTACCCATTGTCCAGCAGTTCCTGTGGTTCTGGGTCACCCTTGGCTGGCCTTTCATAATCCCATCATAGATTGGCAGTCTGGGGAGATCCTACAATGGAGTACCATCTGTGATAAAGAATGTATTACACTTCCTATCCGAGTAGCTGCTGCCAGGTCCGCACATATTCCTGGAGAATACCAAGATTTTTTGGATGTGTTTTCCAAGGGCAATGCGGATATTTTGCCTCCCCATAGGCCTTATGATTGTACCATTGAGTTAATTCCTGGTGCCACGTTGCCTAAAGGAAGGTTATATGCATTGTCTGGTCCTGAAACTGTGGCCATGAATGAGTATGTGAAAGAAAGTCTTGAGAAAGGGTTTATCAGGCCATCTAAATCCCCTTTAAGTGCAGGTTTTTTCTTCGTAGAGAAGAAGGATGGTTCCCTCAGACCCTGCATTGACTTTCGAGCCCTGAATAAAATCTCAGTAAAGAATACTTACCCTCTGCCTCTGATCTCTGTCCTCTTTGATCAGCTACGTTCGGCTGTTATTTTTTCTAAGATTGACCTGAGAGGAGCATATAATCTCATTAGAATCAGATCAGGGGATGAGTGGAAAACGGCATTCAGTACTCAATCAGGTCACTATGAGTATCTGGTCATGCCATTCGGCCTATCTAACGCTCCGGCAGTCTTTCAGGATCTCATTAATGATGTGCTCCGTGAGTTTCTGGGAAGATTCGTTGTGGTCTATTTAGACGACATTTTGATTTATTCTGACTCTATAGAACAACATGTTACCCAGGTGCGTCAGGTACTTAAGAAATTACGTGAAAATCACTTGTATGCCAAACCGGAGAAGTGTGAATTTCACGTCACGGAGGTATCCTTTTTAGGGTACATTATTTCCCCTCGGGGATTCCGAATGGAACCTAAGAAGCTCCAAGCCATCCTGAGTTGGGCGCAACCCACCAACTTAAAGGCAATTCAGCGCTTTTTAGGGTTTGCAAACTACTATAGAAGGTTTATTCACTCTTTCTCTGACATAGTTGCTCCCATTGTGGCACTCACTAAGAAGGGAGCAGATCCTACCAATTGGTCATGTGAAGCTAAAGTATCTTTTCAGGCCTTGAAACAAGCCTTTGTCTCAGCCCCTGTCCTTAGACATCCCAACCCAGAATTGCCTTTCATCGTTGAGGTAGATGCCTCGGAGGTTGGTGTAGGGGCTATCCTTTCTCAGAAGGATCCAGATTCCCTTGAGTTACATCCTTGTGCCTTTATGTCCAGGAAATTCTCATCTGCTGAATCCAACTACGATGTTGGTAATCGGGAGTTGCTGGCTATTAAATGGGCTTTTGAGGAGTGGAGACATTGGCTTGAAGGAGCGACCCATACCATTTCTGTTTTGACGGATCACAAAAATCTTCAATACATTGAATCAGCTAAGCGACTGAATGCCCGACAGGCTCGTTGGGCTTTATTTTTCACTCGTTTCAAATTCATTATCACCTTCAGACCTGGTTCCAAGAATACCAAGGCAGATGCCCTCTCACGCAGTTTTCTTCCCGTTCAAGACAACAGTCCGGTTACTCTCATACTTCCGCCTTCAGTCATTCAGGCAGGTCTCACACAGGATGTTTTTTCTCAATTGAAGCTGCTTCAACATCAAGCTCCGGGAAATACTCCTGCTGGCCGTCTTTTTGTTCCTGAGTTTTTGAGAGCAACTGTTTTGGAGGAATTTCATGATAGCAAAGTTGCAGGGCATCTGGGAGTCGCTAAAACTTTTGAATTGGTATCCCGCTCAGTGTGGTGGCCTGGTCTTTCTAAAGACATTAAAGAGTTTGTTGTTTCGTGTCAGGTCTGTGCACAGCATAAAGTTCCCCGTTCTTTGCCTATTGGTCAACTTATGCCATTGAATGTTCCCCTTAGACCATGGTCGCATATCTCCATGGATTTTGTGGTGGATCTCCCTCTGTCAGCTGGATGCACAGTCATATGGGTGGTAGTGGACCGTTTTAGTAAGATGGCTCATTTTATTGGTCTTCCCCGATTGCCATCTGCCCAGGGATTGGCAGTCTTGTTCCTCCGTCATGTTTTCAGACTCCATGGGTTACCCACTGATATTGTTTCTGACAGGGGTCCACAATTCATTGCACAGTTTTGGAAGTCTTTTTGTGCTTCGTTAAAAATGAAATTATCATTAACCTCCGGTTATCATCCACAATCAAATGGACAGACTGAGCGAGTGAACCAATCCTTAAAACAATATTTGCGTTTGTACTCGGCCAAACTCCAAAATGACTGGTCTGAGTTTCTTCCATTGGCAGAGTTTGCTTATAATAATGCCTGTCATTCCTCCACCAATGTGTCTCCATTTTTTGCAGTTTTTGGTTTTCACCCCAGAGCTAATTCATTTTTCCAACATTCCTCTGTCTCCTCTCTGGCCCTGACCTCTCATCTTAAACTTATTTGGAAAAAAGTGCACATAGCTCTCAGAAAAGCAGCTTTCAGGGAAAAAGATTTTTCGGACAGGTTCCGGCGGCCGTGCAATTTTAGAGTAGGAGACAGGGTGTGGCTGTCGACTCGCAATATCAAACTTCGACAAACCTCAGCCAGATTGGGTCCTAGATTTATTGGACCATTTCTCATTATCAAAAAAGTCAATCCAGTTGCTTTCCGGTTACAGCTACCAAAAACGTTACGGATCGGAAATACCTTCCATTGCTCTTTGCTCAAACCATATGTTTCATCTAGCAGATTTCCTCGTAAAAAACCTCAGGGGAGATCACCAGTTAATGTACAGGGTCAGCAGGAGTTCGTGGTTGAGAAGGTTCTCGATTCCAAGTTGTCCCGGGGTCGGCTTTATTTTTTGGTGCATTGGAGAGGTTATGGTCCTGAGGAAAGGTCGTGGGTCCTAGATGAGGACCTTCATGCCCCAAGGCTCAAAAGGGCATTTTTTCAAGAATTTCCTCAGAAACCCGGATTTAGGGGTTCCTTGACCCCTCCTCAAGGGGGGGTACTGTTAGGCGCCGAGGGTCCGCTCGTCAGTGCGGCCGGCGCCTAGCAACAGGGACGCCACTGTCGGATCGTGTTCCCCGTTGCTGGGTCTAAGTTTATATCATCACTGGTTTCCTGGCTGTGTAGCATGCAGCTGCACGGCATGTTGTAATTATCACTCATCTGTTTCCCTGGCCATGCAGCTTGTCAGCTGCATGGCATTTAATCCAATCAGCCTCCAAACAGCTGATTGGAAGACTCTCTGTTAAAAGCACTCCCAGGACTCCTCACAGACGCCGGTGATAGCTTCCTGTTTGCCTGATTCTGCTGCAGAGAGAGTTCCCAGTCCCGGTCTGTTCGTTTGTTCCTGTTCTCAGTGATCCTGTACTCGGAAGTTACCATCTGTTCCTGGAGTCTGATCGAGCACCTTTAACATCTGGTGGCGTTCGTGAGTCGCGGCGCAGCCGTGTGTTGCGGCTTGTCCGCTACTATTTATTATTGTGTTTATTTTGAGTTCTGGAGCTTTGCGGAGGATTCCGCTTCCACAAGATCCACTCTGGTGTCCAGCGGTGCCGGATAGGAGTGTCGGATCCGTGGATCTTTGGTTGTCCTTTTCCCTGGCGGCTAGTCTGCACATACCTTTTGATTTAGTTTAGTTAGCTTGTAACCCCTGGCTTGGTTGCTTAGTCAGTGGGCCCCTTGTTATCACCCTGTCTCGGACTTCCCCTTGTCTCCCATTAAGACCTGCGGGGGCATCGGGGTTGGGCAGACATAATCCGCCCTTCGAACGCGGCTGCCATGGGCTCAAGCAACCATAGTCTCGCAGGGGATTTCTGATAACACGGGCGAGACAACGGAGTTAGGGCGCCAGGGGTTACTAGGCTCTCCAGCTCCCACAACCTGTATTTCATTCCTGTACTCAGATCTCTGCCATAAGATCTTCTCCAGTCTGGAGTACAGGAATCGTAACAGAGTGGTTCAAACCAAGGTGACTTGAGGAAACTTCATACCACGTTAAGATCCCAAGGCGCCACCGGAGGTACAAAGGGAGGCTGAATATGCAGTACCCCCTTCACAAATGTCTGTACTTCAGGAAGAGAAGACAATTCTTTTTGGAAGAAAATGGATAAGGCCGAAATTTGGACCTTTATGGACCCTAATTTTAGGCCCAAATTCACTCCCGTTTGTAGGAAGTGAAGCAGACGGCCCAAATGGAACTCCTCCGTAGGAGCAGTTCTGGCCTCACACCAAGACACATATTATCGCCATATACGGTGATAATGTTTCGATGTCACGTCCTTCCTATCCTTGATCAGGGTAGGAATGACCTCCTCCGGAATACCTTTGTCCGCTAGGATCCGGCGTTCAACCACCATGCCGCCAAACGCAGCCGCGGTAAGTCTTGGAACAGACAGGGACCCTGCTGCAGCAGATCCTGCCATAGGGGAAGAGGCCACGGATCTTCTGTGAGCAACTCTTGTAGATCCGGATACCAATTCCTTCTTGGCCAATCCGGAACAATGGGGATCGTTCTGACTCCTCTTAGCCTTATTATTCTCAACACCTTGGGTATGAGAGGTAGAGGTGGGAACACATAGACCGATCCAAACACCCAAGGTGTCACTAGAGCATCTACCGCTACCGCCTGAGGGTCCCTAGACCTGGCGCAATACCACTTTAGCTTTTTGTTGAGACAGGATGCCATCATGTCTATCTGAGGCAGTCCCCACCGAACACCGATCTGTGCGAAGACTTCTGGATGAAGTCCCCACTCTCCCGGATGCAGGTCGTGTCTGCTGAGGAAGTCCGCTTCCCAGTTGTCCACCCCTGGGATGAATACTGCTGACATGGCTTTCCGCCCAGCGAAGAATCCTGCTCGCTTCTGCCATGGCCACCCTGCTCCTTGTGCCACCGTGGCGGTTTACATGAGCCACTGTTGTGACATTGTCTGACTGAATCAGAACCGGTTTGTCCGGAAGCTATGCCTCCGCTTGGCGCAGGGCGTTGTATATGGCCCTCAACTCCAGGACGTTGATGTGGAGACCAGTCTCTAGATTTGACCAGAGACCTTGGAAAATTCTTCCCAGTGTGACTGCTCCCCACACTCGGAGGCTTGCGTCCATGGTCACCAGGATCCAGTCCTGAATTCCGAACCTGAGGACTTCTAGGAGGTGAGCACTGTGCAGCCACCACAGAAGAGATACCCTGGCTCTGGGAGACAGGGTGATCCTCTGCTGCATTTGTAAATGGGACCCGGACCATTTGTCCAGTAGATCCCATTGAAAGTCCTCGCGTGGAACCTGCCGAAGGGAATGGCCTCGTACGATGCCATCATCTTCCCCAGGACACGTGTGCAATGATGCACTGAAACCGTTTTTAGCTTTAATAGGTTCCTGACCAGGGCTATGACCTCCTGAGCCTTTTCCATCGGAAGAAACACCTTTTTCTGGTCTGTGTCTAGAATCAGACCCAGAAAAGTCAGGCGCGTTGTAGGGACTAGCTGGGACATCGGTAGATTGAGAATCCAGCCGTACCCCTGCAACATACTCACCGACAGCGACACGCTGTCCAGCAACTTCTCCCGAGATCTCACCTTTATGAGGAGATTGTCCAAGTATGGGATAATTGTGACCCCCTGCTTGCGCAGGAGCACCATCATTTCCACCATTACCTTGGTGAAAATTCTCGGGGGTTTTGTAAAGCCCAAACGGCAGCGTCTGAAATTGGTAATGACAGTCCTGTATTGCAAATCTCAGGAACGCCTGATGAGGAGGGAAGATCGGAACATGAAGGTATGTATCCTTTATGTCCAGGGACACCATCCAACCCCCCCCTCCAGGCTGGCGATGATTGCTCTGAGCGATTCCATCTTGAACTTGAACTTCTTCAAGTACAAGTTTAGGGATTTTAGATTCAGAATGGGCCTGACCGAACCATCCGGTTTCGGGGCCACAAACAGGGTTGAGTAATACCCCTTTCCTTTCTGACGGGGAAGTTGGCAGAGCCAATTTGAAAAACCGGCGAGGAGGCACATCTTCGAATTCCAGCCTGTATCCCTGTGAAACTGTTATGCACACCAGTGCCTGCAGGAATGTACTGGTGTCAGAACTGTTATGCACTCCAGTGCCTGCAGGAATGTACTGGTGTTTGAACTGTTATGCACACCAGTGCCTGCAGGAATGTACTGGTGTCTGAACGGATAGGTATGCAAAACAAATGGACTCACAGACAGACTGGGGAATATGACATTACGTACACAGAAGGTGATAGGGTAACAAAATACACACAAAGTGAACAGAGAAGCCCAGAGGCTAAGGAACTGGGTGTCTCCCTAGTATTAGTAATGCTCAGATGGGAAAAGCAAGATGTTGTGTTTTAATACGTAGAGAACCCGAAATGCTGTTGCTAAGGGCAACAGCAAAACCCTAAAGGGTTACCAACAGGTGTGGCAGTAAACTCCTTGGTCAGAGACGGAATGATAGACACAAGGAGAGTCTCCACAATCCTAATTCTCACTTGCAGTGCACAGGTTCAGTTTACTGCCACTAAACTGACACCTGACACCTTGCACAGTGAGACAGGATTTAGGCAGGCAAGTCTTAGAATACAGCCGCAAACTTGCTAAGTTCACAGAGTAGTAAAAGAACCCCAGCAAGCTAAATGACTGACTCCAGTCTTACTGCTAGGTCTGGATTGGCAGAGTGTAATACCGAATCCCCAGGCCTATTTGCAGTAAGCAACAACAAATACAAAGCTACACAGTACTGGCTAACTTTCAGGAACTGACTAACCAACAAAGATTCAGCAGCATCTGCTTAACCTGAGAAGAGGCCTTATAAAGCAGGTGCTGTCCACGCCCCACTCAGACCTCACAGACTGTGAGCACAAAAACCAGCACTGGATCCCCTGCCGTGCACAGAGCCTGTAACCACTGCACAGCAAAAGACCCGAACCGGAGTATCAGCTGCACTCAGGTTACTCCGCTAGCACTTGTCTCCCGGTTGCCATGACGACGTGGCAGCACAGGGCAGGAGACCCTAACAGTACCCCCCCTCTGACGAGGGGTCAAAGAACCCCTACCACCGGGTTTATCTGGGAACTGCGAGAAGAAAGAGCGTATCAGTCTGGGGGCATGAAGATCACAACTGCGCACCCACGACCGCTCCTCCGGGCCATACCCCTTCCAGTGCACCAAAAATGACAGCCGACCCCGAACCATCTTGGAGTCAAGAATCCTTTCAACAACAAACTCCCTCTGGCCACATATCAGAAGAGGGGAAGGTCTTCCACTGGAAGAAGGATTACTAATCGCCCGTTTAAAAAGGGAACAATTAAATGTTTTATTGATACCCAAAGAACGGGGCAGATCTAACTGAAATGCCACCGGATTGATAACCCTGGTGATCTTATAAGGGCCGATGAACCGGGGGCCTAACTTATGAGATGGCTGTCTCAACTTCAAATTCTTGGTAGACAACCAGACGAAGTCTCCTAATTTGAAGCTGCATGGTCTTTTCCGCTTATCAAAAACCCTTTTGGTCACTAATGACACAGACACAAGGGCTTTCTTCACTTTCCGCCAAATACCTCTAAGGACCGAAACCACAGAGGAACCACCAGGCGTGGAGTCCAGGGGGTCAAAAGAATTGGCCTTAGGATGATGCCCATACACACAAAGGAAGGGAGAGATCCCTGTAGCAGAGTGAGCCGCGTTGTTATAGGCAAACTCCGCCATGGACAGATGAGCAACCCAGTCAGTCTGACACTTGGAGACATAACACCTGAGGAACTGCTCCAAGGACTGGATCACCCTTTCAGTCTGCCCATTAGACTGCGGATGGTAGCCTGATGACAAGCTGACAGAAATCTGGAAATCGGAACAAAATGCCCTCCAGAATTTGGCCACAAACTGGGATCCGCGGTCAGAGACCACATCAAGTGGCAACCCGTGGAGACGCACAACATGCAGCATAAATAATTCAGACAGGCGTCTGGCCGATGGCAGCCCAACCAGTGGAACGAAGTGCGCCATCTTCGAAAACCTGTCAACGACAACCCAGATGGCTGTCATCCCCGAGGATTTGGGCAAGTCCACCACAAAATCCATTGAAATGTGGGTCCATGGCTTAGATGGGATAGAGAGTGGATGTAATGGGCCAACAGGAACCCCTCTAGGAGTCTTATTTCGGGCACAGATGTCACATGCTCGAACCCACTGATCCACATCCTTAGCCACCGAGGGCCACCACACCGCTCTAGATAGCAACTCCCGAGTTCTGGCAATACCTGGATGACCTGCCGACTTCTTGGCATGGAATTCCAGGAACACTCGCTGTCTTAACCTAGGAGGCACAAACAAAAGACCTACCGGAAGGTCTGGAGGAGCCTGCTCCTGTGCACTAAGGACTAATGACAAGAGGTCCTGGGTAATGCCCACTTGAATACATGATGGGGACACAATGCGCAACGGCTCCTCGGTGGTCTCCTGGATTGGAGCAAAACTCTGCGAGAGCGCATCAGCCTTGATGTTTTTTGACCCAGGGCGATATGTTATAAAAAAATTAAAGCGAGCAAAAAACAAAGCCCATCGTGCCTGCCTGGCATTGAGACGCTTCGCTGACTCTAAATTTGCCAGATTCTTATGGTCGGTGAGAATTGAGACCACAAACTTAGCCCCCTCAAGCCAGTGTCTCCACTCCTCGAGTGCATCCTTAATAGCCAACAATTCCCGGTTACCCACGTCATAATTCATCTCGGCAGGCGAAAATTTACGGGAAATGTAAGCACAGGGATGAAGGCGATTATCAGACACTCCCATCTGAGAAAGCACTGCCCCAATACCCATCTCAGAGGCATCCACCTCCACCACAAAAGGACGCTCTGGATCTGGGTGTCGCAGCACCTTGGCCGAAACAAATGCCCTTTTGAGACGGGCAAAAGCCGCTTTAGCCTCACAAGACCAGTGAGCAACATCCGCCCCTTTCTTAGTGAGTGCCACCAAGGGTGCCACTATAGATGAAATTCCAGCGATAAATCGTCTATAAAAATTTGCAAAGCCCAGGAAACGCTGAAGCGCCTTCAAACTAGTGGGCTGCACCCAATCCAGGACTGCCTGTACCTTGGAACCCTCCATTTGGAAACCTTCTGGGGAGATAATATATCCTAGAAATGCGATTTGCTGAACTTCAAATTCGCACTTCTCCAGCTTGGCCCCAAGCCGGTGGTCTCTGAGTTTCTGGAGGACTAAGCGTACATGCTTCCGATGTTCCTCCAGGGAATGGGAGAAGATTAGGATGTCATCTAAGTATACAACTAAGAATCTATCCAAATATTCCCTGAGCGCATCATTCATGAAATCCTGGAAGACTGCCGGGGCATTACAGAGCCCAAAAGGCATCACCAAATATTCATAATGCCCTGAGTGGGTATTAAAGGCAGTCTTCCATTCATCCCCCTCTCTTATTCGGATTAGATTGTACGCACCGCGTAGGTCAATCTTAGAAAAAATGGTGGCAGTACGAAGCTGGTCAAACAAGACCGAAATGAGAGGCAGTGGGTATGAGTTTTTAATCGTGATACGGTTCAATTCCCTGAAGTCGATGCAGGGTCGCAACGAACCGTCCTTTTTACCCACGAAGAAGAACCCTGACCCAACTGGAGACTGTGAAGGTCTGGTAAATCCCTTAGCCAAGTTCTCCTGAATGTACTCTGCCATAGCCTGAGTCTCAGGACGTGACAGGGAGTACAACCTGCTCTTGGGAAGCTTAGCATTTGGCAACAAATCAATGGCACAGTCATAGGGGCGATGGGGAGGTAGTACCTCTGCAACTTTTTTGGAGAACACGTCCGCAAAATCTGCATAACACCCTGGCAATCCTGGCAAACTTAGCTGCGAGAGCCTGACTGGAAGGCTCAAGCAACTCCTGAAACAATCAGTATCCCAACTAAGAATCTCCCCAGAGACCCAGTCAAATTGAGGATTGTGGGCCCTTAACCATGGTAACCCCAACACCAATGGGGCAAAAGTACAGGCAGTCACATAAAAGGACAATTTTTTAGAGTGTGTGGCTCCAATAAACAAAGAAATCTGGCTAGTGCAAGAGGTAATTTTACCTTGGGATAATGGTTCCCCGTTTAACCCACAAATCTCAATTTCCGATGCCAAGGGTACTAAGGGAACAGAGTGTTTCAGGGCGAATTGGCGGTCCATAAAACCCCGTCGGCCCCACTGTCCACAAAGGCCTCAGTCTTGACAGTTTGACCGAGGATCTTCAAGGTCACCGGAATGATAAAAGTCTTCTTGGGAAATTCTGACTTCTGGCCTGACAGGATATTTCCCATCACCCTCAGGCCCTGAAGTTTTCCGGCTTTTCTGGGCATGATACTACCACATGACCTTTATTCCCACAGTACAAACACAACCCCTGCTGTCTCCTCCGCGTCTTCTCATGCGAGGAGAGGCGGGTAGCCCCAATCTGCATAGGCTCCTCGGAAAATTCCTCAGAGTCTGAGGTTCCCTTGGGAAAGAAGGAAATCTCAGTCTCCCTTTCAAGCCTACGCTCTCTCAGCCGTCTATCCACCCGGATGGATAACTGCATGAGCTGATCCAAGCTATCAGGCAAGGGATATTGTACCAGTTGGTCCTTTATCTGGTTAGAAAGACCTCTTCGGTACTGGTGTCTCAGGGCTGGGTCATTCCACTGGGTATCATGGGCCAACCTCCGAAACTCCGTACAGTAAACCTCAACTGGCCTTCGCCCTTGCTTAAGGATCGAAATCTGAGCCTCGGCTGAGGCCGTCTTGTCAGGGTCATCATACAACATGCCCAGTGCCGTAAAAAAAGCATCAACACTTTTAAGCGACGGACAGTCAGGCTGCAACCCATATGCCCAGACCTGTGGGTCTCCTTGTAGCAAGGAAATCACTATGCCCACCCGCTGAATCTCCGACCCAGAAGACTGAGGCCTAAGCCGGAAGTATAGCTTGCAGCTCTCCTTGAAACAAAAGAACTGCGAGCGATCTCCAGAAAAACGATCCGGGAGATTTAAATTCGGCTCCTTAACCCCTGAAGGTGCTGCTGCTGCGGGAGCTCCGCCAGCAGCCTGGGAGGTGTGCATTTTAATGGACAAATCATTAAATTGTCGAGTCAGGACCTGCACCTGATCGACCACCTGTTGCAACGTATTTTGAGGGGTATGCTCCATATTCCCACAAAATTTTAACAGGAGTATTGGGCTGCTGAATATGTTATGCACACCAGTGCCTGCAGGAATGTACTGGTGTTTGAACTGTTATGCACACCAGTGCCTGCAGGAATGTACTGGTGTCTGAACGGATAGATATGCAAAACAAATGGACTCACAGACAGACTGGGGAATATGACATTACGTACACAGAAGGTGATAGGGTAACAAAATAAACACAAAGTGAACAGAGAAGCACAGAGGCTAAGGAACTGGGTGTCTCCCTAGTATTAGTAATGCTCAGATGGGAAAAGCAAGATGTTGTGTTTTAATACGTAGAGAACACGAAATGCTGTTGCTAAGGGCAACAGCAAAACCCTAAAGGGTTACCAACGGGTGTGGCAGTAAACTCCTTGGTCAGAGATGGAATGATAGACACAAGGAGAGTCTCCACAATCCTAATTCTCACTTGCAGTGCACAGGTTCAGCTTACTGCCACTAAACTGACACCTGACACCTTGCACAGTGAGACAGGATTTAGGCAGGCAAGTCTTAGAATACAGCCGCAAACTTGCTAAATTCACAGAGTAGTAAAAGAACCCCAGCAAGCTAAACGACTGACTCCAGTCTTACTGCTAGGTCTGGATTGGCAGAGTGTAATACCAAATCCCCAGGCCTATTTGCAGTAAGCAACAACAAATACAAAGCTACACAGTACTGGCTAACTTTCAGGAACTGACTAACCAACAAAGATTCAGCAGCATCTGCTTAACCTAAGAAGAGGCCTTATAAAGCAGGTGCTGTCCACGCCCCACTCAGACCTCACAGGCTGTGAGCACAAAAACCAGCACCGGATCCCCTGCCGTGCACAGAGCCTGTAACCACTGCACAGCAAAAGACCCGAACCGGAGTATCAGCTGCGCTCAGGTTACTCCGCTAGCACTTGTCTCCCGGTTGCCATGACGACGTGGCAGCACAGGGCAGGAGACCCTAACAGAAACAATCTCTATAGCCCAGGGATCCACCTGCGAGTGAACCCAGACCTGGCTGAAAAATTGAAGACGCGCCCCCACTTGAGCTGACTCCCCCCGGGAAGCCCCAGCCTCATGCGGTGGATTGCAGAGGTAGGGGAGGACTTCTGCTCCTGGGAACTAGCTGTATGCAGCTTTTTTCCCCTGCCTCTTCCCCTGGCAATGAAGGACGATCCCCGCACCTTCTTGTTTTTATTGGAACGAAAGGACTGCATCTGATAATGATGTGCCTTTTTTGTATGCTGCGGGGGGACATAAGGTAAGAAATTCGATTTACCGGCCGTAGCAGTAGAGACAAGGTCCGAGAAGCCGTCTCCAAACAACTCCTCCCCCTTGTAAGGCAACGACTCCATATGCCGCTTTGAGTCGGCATCCCCCGTCCACTGTCGGGTCCACAGGAGTCGCCTAGCAGAAATAGACATAGCATTTATTCTGGAGCTTAGTAAACAAATGTCTCTTTGAGCATCCCTCATATATAAAGCAGCATCTTTGATATGCTCTAGGGTCATTTGAATGGAATCCTTATCTAGGGTTTCAAGTTCCGTAGATAAGGAATCTGTCCATGCCGCGATAGGACTACACACCCAGGCCGATGCCATAGCCGGCCTAACGATAGTACCGAAATGTGTGTAAATGTGCTTCATGGTAATCTGCTTACGATCAGCAGGATCCTTGAGGGAAGCCGTATCCTGAGAAGGCAGTGCCACCTTCTTGAATAAGCGTGTCAGCGCCTTGTCTACCTTCGGCGATGATTCCCTTCGTATCCTATCCTTTTGCGGAAAGGGATACGCCACAAGAATCCTTTTGGGAACTTGTAGTCTCCTATCTGGAGTTTCCCAAGCCTTCTCGCACAAGTCGCTTAGTTCAAATGAGGACGGGAAAGTGACCTCAGGCTTTTTCCCTTTATACATGTGTACCCTCGTGTCAGGGACCGGGGGTTCCTCAGTGATATGCAAAACCTCTTTAATGGCCACAATCATGTAACGAATACCTTTTGCCTCCATCGGCTGTAATTTTGCATCCTCATAGTCGACACTAGAGTCAGTCTCTGTGTCGGTATCTGTGTCAGTGATCTGGGATATGGTGCGTTTTTGAGACCCCGAAGGTCCTGGTGCCACAGGGACAGGCATGGTCTGACTACCTGACTGATCCCTAGCTTCAGCCTTGTCTAATCGTTTATGCAGTAAATTCACATTATTATGCAAGACATTCCACATATCCACCCATTCCGGTGTCGGAGTTGCCGACGGCGACCTGACCATCATGCACTCCCCCTCCTCCTTAGGTGAGCCTTCCTCGTCAAACATGTCAACACACACATACCGACACACTGCACACACACACAGGAAATCTCTATTCTGAAGACAGGTTCCCCTGAGGCCCTTTGGAGAGACAGAGAGAGAGAGTATGCCAGCACACACCCCAGCGCTATATTACCCTGGAGAAAAACACAGAATGTTTACCCAGTAGCGCTGCTGTAGTGTATAAACGGCAATAATGTGCCCCCCCTCTACTTTAAAACCCCCTTTCACCGTGTGTCAAGCAGGGGAGAGTCCGGGGAGCTTCCTCTCAGCGATGCTGTGTAGAGAAAATGGCGCTGGTAAGTGCTGTGGGAGAAGCCCCGCCCCCTCGGTGGCGGGCTTCTATCCTGCTCAAACTTACAAAAAAATGGCGGGGGCTCTTTTATATACATGTACAGTGCCCACCTGTACATGTATATACTCTTTTGCCATAGGAAAGGTTTTATATTGCTGCCAGGATGACCCCCCCCCCCCCCCCTGCGCCCTGCACCCTTACAGTGACCGGAGTGTGTGAGGTGTAGCGGAGCAATGACACACAGCTGCAGTGCTGTGCGTTACCTCTGTGAAGCACCGAAGGCTTCTGCCGCCTGACACGTCTTCTGTCTTCGTTTCTTCTGGCTCTGTGAGGAAAACGGCGGCGCGGCTCTGGGGTGTACGCCCAGGACGAACCTGTGTTCATTCCCTCTGGAGCTAATGGTGTCCAGTAGCCGAGGAAGCAGAGCCTAACAGTTAAGTAGGTCTGCTCCTCTCTCCTCAGTCCCTCGATGCAGGGAGCCTGTTGCCAGCAGTGCTCCCTGAAAAAGAGAAAAAATCCTCACAAAAATGCTTTCTAAACAGGAAACTCAGGAGAGCTCCCTGCAGTGCACCCATTCTCCTCTGGGCACAGTCTAAAACTGAGGTCTGGAGGAGGGGCATAGAGGGAGGAGCCAGGGCACACCCAGAATCCAAAGTTTTTCTTAAAGTGCCCTATCTCCTGCGGAGCCTGTCTATTCCCCATGGTCCTTACGGAGTCCCCAGCATCCTCTAGGACGTTAGAGAAAGGGTATTCCATTTAAAAAATAAAGAAGCACTTTCAAATGATGGTTGTCCTTGGGCAACTTCTGCCAAGTTTTATTGCCCAAATTGCAGCATTCACTTCCCCTGGTCCCCTCCCATCTCTCTATTATACCCCTTTCACACAGCCCAAAATTTCCCGGGTTAAAACACATGAACGCGCATCAACCCGGGAAATTTCTCAGTGTGAAAGGGTACAGGGACAAAATCCCGGGATTTCTGTCCCTGCATTTCAACCCTGCAATCGACCGGGGTTGGTCCCGGGATGATCCCTGGACCCTGGACAGTGTGAATGGTGCAGGGACATGTCCCACCTTCCCGGGTTGCCTCTGCAGATGCTGATTGGCTATTCAGGGCACTTCCTGGTCTTGTGTTTTTTCTGAGACGCCCATTTTCAGAAAATGCAGGGCCATCCCGGGTTCAGTATGAAAGGTGCAGACCCGAGATGTCTCTGCTCAAAATGCTGGTGTGAAAGGTGCCAACCCGGGAATGTCCCTGCATGAGCCCGTGGCAGAATTCACGGGTTTTGCCTCTGCATTTCTGGTGTTACTTATCTCCACTCTTTGCTTTTTCTTGCTGCTATTGCATCTTATCCCATCTCCTTCCATCTCTCTTCTTCTTTTGTGGAAATCTCTCCATCTGTCCTTCACAACTGGTTATGTGCTTATAAATCTGCAAAAAATGTGAGCCATTAGGCTGCGTTCACTCTAAAGCAGGGATGGGGAACCTTCGTCCCTCCCGCTGCTGTTGAACTACACATCCCAGCATACCCTGCAACAGTTTTAGCATGGCCATATAGCAAAACTGTAGCAAGGCATGCTGGTACAGTATGTGTAGTTCAACAACAGCTGGAGGGCCAAAGATTCCCCATCCGTGCTCTAAAGGAACATCTGATTAACATCTTTAGATGACAGAGAATTCCAGCCTGAGGGACATTGTTCCTAGATTTCCTAGATTGCTTTATTGTTCCTAGAAAGCAATTAAAGATGAAATGATGCAAGAGACACATCCAGGCCAGATTATGATACGCTGTAAATAAAATTGTGTCACATAAAATAATAAGCCTTCTCAAGTAACCTAGAGCATGACATTTTATGAAATATCTTACTTTGGAAAGTTTGCTTAAAAATAATATTGCGGAAAAAAAAGAAATTTCCATGGAATTACTATGCAGCAGAATGATGCAGGTGTAGAGGGGTGTGGATCATAGAGTCTACCACACTTAGGTCGACAGTGTCTAGGTCGACCACTATTGGTCGACATGGTTTCTAGGCTGACATCATCTGCAGGTCGACATGTACAAGGTCGACAGGACAAAAGGTCAACATGAGTTTTTTTATTTTTTGGGGTGTCATTTTCTCCATAGAGTGACCGGGAACCCCAGTTAGTGCACCGTGTCCCCTCGCATGGCATGCGAACTTTGGGCAAGGTTACCATTCCCAATTCTAGTCCACGTGGATCGTAAAGCATGAAAAAGTAAAAAAAAAAAAATGGTGAAAAAACTCACGTCGACCTTCTGTTATGTAGACCTAGACCATGTCGACCTAGAAACCATGTCGGCCTACTTACTGTCGACCAATAGTGGTCTACCTAGACACTGTCAACCAAAGTGTTGTCGACCCTATGATCCGCACCCAAATATATATGCACCCCATTGTATTGTGGTCTCTCGCCTTGCTCAGGATTTGCTGCAGAATAGGAACTCATTATCATGCACCAGGATATAGTATACATGGGATCTTAATATGTGCAAAAACTCTGTAGCCTGCTGCTTCTAAATAGTCACTGAATTCCACTGCGACTTCTAATATCCCTGTAATTTACAGAAAAGCGTACATACATATATGCTATACTAGTGCTTCTCAAACCCAGTCCTCGGGACACATTATCAGTGCATGTTTTCCTAATCTCCTTGCTGAACCACAGATGTATTCATTGATAAATGACAAAAAATGTAAAAGATTCACAGGTGGTTATAATTTATTCCACTTGTGATTCTACGAGGAGACCTGGAAAACATGGTAGGGCTAGGGATAGGGAAGAGTTCCTGCCTGACACTGATACAAGGGACAAGGGCGGGATGTACTAAGTGGAAAATGCAGTAAACCCCCTGTTTACCGCATTTTCCTGATGTACCATCCCCCGGCCGGCAGGTCAGCGCCGCGGCGGGGTACGCCAGCTTTAGCTGGCGATAGTCCATAGAAGCCTATGGGCTTCTCTCCGCGGCGCTGTGTGAGGGATCCGATCGGATCCCTCTCAGCATGCCTTGCGGCCACCCCCGTCACCCTGCGCATCGCAGACTGACTCCTGGGGCCAAATCCCGGAAGTCAGGCTGCCGCTGTGCATCGCGGAGGACAGCTCTTATCGGAAGAGCTGTCCTCCGCAATGCTGATCGCATATGTAAGTGCATATGCGATCAGCATCGTGGCGCAGAGCGGCGATGTACATTAGTACATCCCGCCCAAGGTAAGACACCACTAGACCACCAGGGAATGTTTGTCAACAGTTCCTCATGTCAACATATCCAAGGCCAGTTCTAGACCTTGTGGCGCCCAGGGCGAAAGTTTCTTTTGGTGCGCCCCCCCCCAAAAAAAAATACCCCCCCCCCCCCCCCCGACAGGTAAAACAGAGTTAGTGTGCACGGAAGGCGCATGCCCAAAAATAGGGGCGTGTCTTCATAAGGAAGGGGCGTGGCCACAATTATGTCCCCAGTAGTTGTGACCCATGTAGTTGTGACCACTGTAGCTGTGCAACCTAGTAACACCGCTTACTGTACAAACAAAAAAAAAAAACCCCACAATACTCACCAGTCCCGCTCCTGCTTCCCGTCCGCTGCTGCCGCTGCTGCTCATTCTCTGGCCTCCCGCTCTTCTCTATGGGAGAGACGGCAGGAAATCTCTCACATAGCGCCGCACAGACACTAGAGAGAAATTATGACCTCTCATGTCTGACAGTGGCGCTGGGGAGCGGGATGCGGGGTGCAGGTGGGCGGCGGGTGCCTGCGGGGTGACCGCATCGCCCCAGGCACCTACCCTGCTTGCCCGTGCCTAGAAATGCTCCTGGACATATCCTCCATGTAGACACACAAATTACAAACTAATAGCATGCCAATTTGAATTTCAATGAAACAGGGTCATTTTTTGTTTCCAGTTTGTTATGGTCGCAGCCTTTATGCTGAAATCACGTCTGCATTTTTTCCCCTAGTATGGGAGACATTGGTGAGAGTGAAGTAAAATTATAGTTATTTGAGACTTCCAAAGTCTCCTTACTTTGCTCTCATAATGGATCCATAATCTGAATCCCCTCATAATACTTGAATCTGTCATCTATTATCTTGTCTCTTGTTTCACTACAGCTCCTGATTCTTTTAACTACAAGATATACTTTGAATTGCTCGGCCTAAAGAACAAGAGTAAAGATGTCATGAAAAAGGTTTTCCAAATGCTGGATCAAAGCCAGGATGGATTTATTGAGGAGGATGAAGTGGCGTAAGTTCGTCACAATTGCCCGGAGGCAAGATAAATATTGGTGCCCCCCTATTTCCTATATTAAGATAAATGTGTGTGTGTGTGTGTGTGTGTGGAGTGTTCTGAAAAAAATGTATATACTGTATGTATACATTTAATTGTCTTTTATTTCAAATCACAATTTCTTGGCAGTCATACCCAGGATTAGAACCCATGACCTGGCTGTTACACTAACAACAGACACTTTACTGATGGAGCTATTTGCTCCTGTATAGGAAGTATGAGAATTCTTACTATATGAAATTACGTGTAATTGTCAGAGAAGTATCTTCATATAGTTAGAATTCTCATATTTCCTATACAAGTGCAAATAGGTTCATCAGTAAGGTGTCTGTTTCCAGTGTAATAGGTCGTGGTATTTAATCCTGAGTATGACACTTGTAAAATGTGTATCTACAGTATAATAAAGAGGGTGTGATTTGTAAGGTGCAGGGACCAGTGAGCTATCAATTAACTTAATTCACTGGTGTCACAGAATGGGAGGAGAGGTACCCCCCTTCAGAGCGGGTGGTATTCATGTGACCAACGGTCGGGAGACCGACGGTCACATGACCTCCTCCAGCTTCCCGACCCCACTATCCCGATGGTCGGCATGCCGACCAACAGGGACTATTTCCACTCATGGGTGTCCACGACACCCATAGAGTGGGAATAGAACCCGTGGCGACCGTAGGTCGCCACCGAGCCCGCAGCGTGACGAGCGCATCGAGCCCGCAAGGGGCTTTCTGCACTCGCCTTTCCCCGCCGGGATCCTGGCGTCGGTATGCTGCCGGGATCCCGGCGTCGGTAAGCTGACCGGCGGTCAGGAGACTGCCGGTCAGCCATACTACACCCCTTCAGACCAGGAGCCCGGCGGCAGATGACTCCGTTGCCTCCCAGAGTTCTGCCTCTGGGAGGATGTGCTCAGGTAGGTTAATGGATATATTCTATAACATTTTCAAACACACAAAGAGTGTTTAATATGTACTCAGTATGCTGGATCTTTTAACAGACACCATTACTAACATTTTTCCACTTTAAGAAATCGTGAACCGCATAAAGACATGCTATAAAAAATCCTGTAGGCAAATGGAATATAATGTATTCTTCAGCCAGTATGTCCAGCAATGTAGCATGTCAATATGCAATTCTAATGCATTGGGTAATGTTCATATGTCCAAGATCTAAAGATTCTGGTAAAACTTTGCTCAAATCCAGGTTTTCAGCAGTACACATAGGTCGTGCTACAGGGTTGTACGCCAATCTGCCACAGCTGTGAATGTGTACTCAAATATTGTGTGAAAATAAATGCCACAGCCACTTGGATTTGTATTAGGACAGCCACTGGCGGCTTTGCGAGTCCCATCGGCTGTGTACAAAGATGCGGTGTCGGCAGCAGATCAGTCAGTTTTTGAACTTGTGAGTGGCCCTATGGGTGTGCAGCATGGGTGCGGGAAGTGATATGCTGGAGCCAGGGATGCCATCAGAAATTGTGGGGCCTGGGACTGAAAAAATAGACAGGACCCCTCCATCCCAAAAAAAAAGATTCTGCCGCATCGCTCCACCCCTATGTGAAAACTGCTGCACAGGTAAGGCATGCTTTAAGATGTCCTGCCTGCTCAGCAGTACAGTGTTTTATAGCCTAGTGCAGCTCTCCAGGTATTGGTAGTAGGAGGCAGGGGTGGGCCCCACTCTCTGTAATGTCCCGGGACACTAGTCCCCACAGCCCGCCCCTGATGACTGCCCTGGCCGGAGCCATTGTTACTGCGTATGGGATTGCAGAAGCAGGCTGAGACATGCCTTGAAAATGGTCTTGACACGTTGACACTTTTGCAGCCACTCCCAGTTAGAGTACCTCCCCCAAATGCTCCCTGACTATAAATTATTCTGCAAATAAATCCTCTCTGCAAATGTCGTCACAAGTCCAATGCGGTACACGCGCAGTGCGACTCAGGTGCAATAATCTCTCGACTGCAAAACATTAGGTTTGCAGTCTGAATGAAACCCGTAGCTCCATTTTCAAGTTTCAATATTGATTCTCCATTTGCATTTTGACAAATTGCCAGTCTATGGATGGAGTTAGGACAACGACAGTCAATTAATTGTGAGTGCTGTGATTGGGGCAGGAGACTTTATGCCAAATTCCGCTGATGAAATTTGCAAACATCCGGAAATATCCAAACCTGTTATGCAAAACATTTTCTCCATACATTTTGCATTATACATACCCAGTGCTCCGCCAACCACACAGAATTAAACGATCATTGTCATCTCAAACATATAGGTGGTCATTCCAAGTTGATCGCAGCCAGCAACTTTTAGTCCACGCCTATGGGGGAGTGTATTTTAGCTTAGCAGGGCTGCGATCGCTTGTGCAGCCCTGCTAAGCTAAAAAAATTCAAGCAAAGCTAGACTAGGCCTGGACATACTTACCCTGTGCGATGGATCCAGCGATGATGGTCCCGGCTTTGACGTTACTCACCGTCCTGGACACGCCTGCGTTTTACTCACCACTCCCTGAAAACGGCTCCAAACGGTTCCGGATCCACCCAGCCACGCCTCCTTCCTGTCAATCTTCTTAGCGGTCACTGGTGCGACCACTTCTGCCGGTAGCCGCGACGTAACCCGGCGACTCCTGTCGTCGGACAATGTCGCGCACGCGCACTGTGGCTGCTGCGCATTCCGCACATGTTTGCACCGCAGCGAAAAAATGCTGCGTGCGAATGGGTCGGAATGACCCCCATAGAGTGTAAAATAGCAAAACAATATGGGACTTGAAGATTGTATCAATTGCATCAATGGAACTACACACATCTACCTGACAGCCCAAGTTGCCAAAATGTCTATTTGTGCCAATTTCTACCTGAAGTTCCCACATCTCTAGCGCACTGACCTCTGAAAGTTATCCAGCGTACAATATTTTTGAATATTGCAGGTTGTTTCATTTCTGGACTTATTGGTTAAACATACATTATATTACATTTGCCTTTATAGAAAATCTTTTTGCAAGTTATGGTTTCTTAAAACAGATTATATTAGTCTAATATACTAATTACATCTCCCATTCTGCAGTCATATGATGAAAGGATTCTCCCCTGAAGGAAGATCTCTTACTGAAAAGGAAATAAAGGACGTCCTAGCCGATGGTGACAAAAATGGAGATGGAAAAATTAGTCTGGATGGTATGTATTGTGGTGGGATTATACACTAGTTACACTGTCAATCTGTATGATGCTTAAGGGAATGCAACACAAGTCCAAAAACCAATGGATATGGTAACATACAATGGATTCTAGTGTTAACCAACCAAATGTCACTTTTACTTGTGTCGTGCTGCACTATGTGACGCGCTACTTGTTCCATTTCCATTTAAATGTTTTGCAAGAATCTAATAGACAGATGCCCCAAAATACAAAAAAAAAAAAAAAACTATGATAAATCTTTAAGGGTCAAATCAATGTGCAGCCAACCTGAGCCAAAAGGAATCACTGAACATCTGAAAATGAACAACACCACAGAATAGCGTTCAGGGAAGTTGGCGCTTAATAGTGACCCACACAGAATATGTTCAAAGGGATCTTCATTCATAAACTAAAACAATTCTTCCATATGGGTACCTATAATAATAGAAAAAACGTGGACATAATAGTGTGAAACCTTCACAGCATCCACCCCTGGTGACATCGGATGAAATCAATGCGTTTAGTAGAAAACTTTGCCCTGTGGAATAAAGGGTATAAATTATCCCCCCAAAACCCACACATCCATGTGTGAGAAGAAAAAGGAACCCTCTTAGGGTATATCAGCATGTAGACGGTTCTTTGATAAACAGAAATGAATGCTTTGAAGTTGGATCCACCACTTGGTTTCTCTCACTGCAATAAGCAGGCAAAGGAAGAGTGATTTAAAACATTTTAAAAACTATTTTTATTTAGCATCTGATCTGTACACAGAAGAATACCCATAATATAGTAGAATTAACTTCCTATTAGACTCAGACTCAGCAGGCACACATATTAACCAGACTCAAGCACAAAGAAATGGAATGCACAGTAATCATCTAGCCATGTGCAGTGTTGGACTGAGGCAGGAATGGCACACCTGGGGGGAATGTAGTGATAGGGCCCATGTTTAGTGGTGTGGCCATTCATCACAGAGGGGATCAGTATGAAATACCTACAATCAAAATCCCGACGGTCTGCGAGGGGACGGGGTACACTTATACAGTGTCCATGTCAACCTATGTCAACATACACACTGAAAAACGTGTTGACTTTTTGACCTGTCGACATTTTAAATGTCTGTATTTTAACCTGCACATGTTATATCTGCCCCACCTGCAGTGCACATGGTTTTGCCCAACTGCTAACAAATTTGCTGCTGCGATCAGATCTGAATTAGGCCCCTTGTCCATTATTTCTCATTATTACAATAATCCGTATGATTGATGCAACAAAGAAGAATTGTTGGTTTTTATTATTGAACATCTATATGAACATTTCTTCTATGAGGTGCACCAAAATAACTTGCCCCAATCACTGCAGACACACTTGAGTCCCATGCACTACCAATGTCAGACACAGTATTAGAGATTTTTTTCTTCTGCGTATGCGTACATGTCCCACTGTGCAGTGCATAAGCATGCGGATAGTGGCCACATAGAGTCTGAGTTGTGATTGAAGAACTCAGGAGATGGTCAGTCTCTGAAATGTGCTTTACAGTGGTGTATCCATAATGGGTGCAATTTTTTGAATGCTTACCACTCTGGAGTCCTGTATCAACAGCAGCAGTGCTACACAAGTCACTGGGAAAATGGCGCTGTAGAAATTTTCCAGGCGTTTCACTCATGTGCAGTACTAAAATCACTGGGAAAATGGACGCCCCCTTCTGTATGTTCATCAGTGTATCCGTAATGTGCCACTTGTGTGCACCTTATTGTTCCCGCGTCTTCATGCTCACCAGTGCCACTCACCTGCCATCTGTGTACCTTATTGTGCTCCCCCTATGTCTGCATGCTATAAAGAGTGCACCTGACCCGCCACCTGTATGTAACTTATTGTGCCCCCTCTCTATATGTTTGTCAGTGTGCCCCTCACCAACTACCAGCATACCTCCCAACATGACCCTCTCCAGGAGGGACACAATGCTCTGCTTCTGGACTTACCTCTTAATTTATTATCACCGACACCTGTTTAGAACAGGTTAATGGATAAGAAAGGTGTTTCACCACAGGTGCCGGCAATCATACATTAAGAGGGAAGCCCAGGAGCAGAGCATGGTGTCCCACCTGGAGAAGGTCATGGGGGGGGGGGGGTATGTACCAGGATGTACCTTATTGTGTGCCGCTAAATCAAGGTGCATACGGTAGAGGCTCAGAGGTTTTGTGATTGGTAAATTAGACCCTTTAGAAAGCAAAATATCAGCATGCGGATTACAAATAAAGATTTGAATGTGAAACCTATAAAATACCGATGAGTAAAACATAGACAAGACTAAATTCTGCAGCAATTTATATAAAAGATCAACAGCTCTGAAGTGAATTGGATTAAACTAGCTTAAACTAGTTTACAACAAGAGATCATTATTCAAAAGATGATACTTTAGTTATTGGGTTTGTCTTCTACATGTATCTAATGTGCATCATACGCCTTAATCGAACAGCAGTCATTACAAAGCAATTAATCCAGCTATGGAGTCGCATCAGAAGACATAGCAAGATTATTCCTTATGCAGAATTATATAGTATTTAGCTAGCATCGTAATCATTAGAGTCTTAAACATATTGCTCTAGAGCTTTGGAACACTAACAAATACTGTAGCCTACTCACTCAAAGACCCATTATCATTGCGTACCCTATAACAAATGCTCAAGCTTCAGATGGGATCAGTATGTAATCTCGGTGGCCGGGATACTGAATGTCAGTATACTGACAGTGGGATCCCGGCCACTAGTGTGACGACAGTGGGGCGAGCGCTACGGTATGGTAACTACTTCCCCATCATATAACTTGTCGCCAGAGCTGGCCCTAACCAATATGATAGCCTAGGCAAGATTTTGTCTGGTGCCCCCTTGCACAGAAGTTAGTTCCGCCTCTGACCCTGTACTCCTTTCCCAGCACCATCACCCCTCACCCATAGCAGTCCTCATTTTGGTGCTCCTACCTCCCTATATTTTAAATAGGAACAGTGCGCACATTTGGTGCGCAGCCCAAAATGGGGCGTGTTCTTGCTAGGACGGGGCATGGTCACACAATAATACCCCCAGTTGAAATTACGCCACACAGTACTGCAACTTTATTCATATTATATCATGCAATAGTCTCTTATTCACGTTACATCACACAGTAGTACCACATTACTGCTCACAGTAGTGCCCCTTATTCACATTACACCACACCATATTGCTCTTTATTCACATTACACCACACCATATTGCTCTTTATTCACGTTACACCACACCATATTGCTCTTTATTCACATTACACCACACAGTAGTGGCCTTTCTATATGTTACGCCACAAGGTACTGTAGTACACCTTATACACATAATGCCGCACATTAGTAATGCATTTCGAAAGCAGATAGAGCCACAGTTACACATAGAATATAGGCATGCTGCATATCATTTTAATCAGCAGAAGCTGCTTGTGCCCCATGACATTACAAATGCACTAGACATTTGCCTAGTTTGCCTATGCCTAGGACTGGCTCTGCTTGTCACAGAGGTTCAAAGGCTCATTATTGAAGGAAATGTGGCCCTCTAGTGTAGGTATTTTACTTTAGTGACTCTTTTATAGTATTTATATTTAGATATATTTCTAGTTACATTTTGATGATTGGTGTGGAATATGGCTTTAATATTAACATATTCATGGGGATTCATGTATGAGATAAGCATATTGTAGGGAACTGGAAGGACCAGGGCAAGTATACTATGACTCTATGCCTACAGCATGAAACAGGAACACTAACAAAATGTGCAGCAGAATATGTACTGGAATGTGTTTGATACCACGTAGAGAATGGTATTTAACAGGTGTATCTTTGCAGTCTACCAGGTTGCAGCCTAATCTTGACACACCAGCACAGATATAGTGAACTACACTCACCTATTTGAGGTGATATATTTGTCTGTAGGGTTACCTTATCATTTTTCCTTCTTATACATGAGGTTGACATATCATCTTGAACCCACAATTGGAAACAGGAAAAATAAATATTGCTCTCTTTGAATGGAAGGGATCTATAGCAGCATTTTATGTGTATTTGCACTCACATACTGTAAGGGGTGATATAATGGCTCCTGAGATCAATCCCAACAGTACAGTAGGTAAAGTGGTTCTCAAAAATAAGAATAAGGAACATATAGTGCTCTTGGGAACCAGTAAATGATGTGTAAAGTGAACTTTATATCATAGACGTGTGCACAAGTTGTGCAGGGTGTAGCAGCCCCAACCCGAATCTGCACAGAATTCGTCAGACACCAATGCCAGCCGTGTACCTGGGGCATGTAGGCACAGATAGTGTGCTGGTCAGCACTCCAAATGCAACACCACCACATCATCAGCTTCCAAGGAAGATGTGAGTGTGCTGAGTTGGAGGCGTGACTAAGTTGGTATGTGGCTGAGTGGGGCGTGGCTATGTCAAGCACACCATTGAAGAAGACCCAGCACATGCCTATGCCTTAAATTATATATAACTGACATCCACAGTTGCCATTTTTATTTAGAAACAATGTTTATGCTTAAACGAGTACATACAAATCAGATCTGTGGTGCAGGATTTCCGTAACATTAATATGTAATTAAAATAAATAATCTCAATGGCAAATTTCTAAGCAGCCTTTAATTAGTCCAGCCTGAAACGCTCCCCTGGTCCTGGTATGGCTGATTAGAAACCATATCCAAAAAGTATAATAGTCGCCACTAAACTCTGCTGTCACAGAGCGCTATCCCCAGCGGTAACATCATTAATCACTTACCAGTCAAACATATTTTGTAAAACTAATCCACGGAAAAAAAATAATATATTTTTGTACGCAAGAACTGATCGAGTAGTGAGAGAGTGATCTACGCTCTATGCAATAACCCCGGCACGCCATTTTCTCATTCTAGATGCATAAGGGGTCATACAAAATATACAATCTATAAATATTAGCTCTGAGGCCCCTTATAGGCCTTTTCCACTTAAATCCCAGGTCCGACCCAGGCAATTGAGCACAGCAGGCTGGATCCGAGTATTCCCTCTACTGCCACTTGGAGATTGCTAGGGTGGCTAATCCCGGGCCATTTTTTCAATCCTGGGAATCGGGATTAAAAAATTATCAATCCGGGGATTCCTTGGATACACGGGATTGGCTTCTTTTCAATGTGCCCCACCCCTCCTGCCCTGCCCAGCCCAGCCCAGATAACTCACCCTAATGTGGACAAAAAGGAGTATGGGCCACTTGCTGAGAGGTGCGAGGCAGTGCAGGGCGGGCAGCTGGCTGCAAAGCATGACCTCTGACCTTCACGTCATGCTGCGCAGTGTGCACAGTCAGGGCAAGGGGAGCTGAGCAGGGGGTGCCAGGCAGGGTCTGAGCCTCCTATAGACATTCAATGCTGCCCGTCATAGAAAAAACTAAGGTGTTGGCCAATCCCAAAATCCCCAGAATTGCAAGCTCCAATCCCAGGATTGAATCCTGGACAATTTTAGGCCGGGTTCCCTCCAATCCCGGGATTGGCCACCCTAGAGACGACATCATCTCCAAGCACAAGTGAGCCAACTTTCCATAGGCTTTTAACGAGACCCAGGTCACCTGTTTACACTGCAGCCTTACCCTTATTTTTCAAGTACCCTTTTCCACTGAGCCACGACTCAAGTAGTCCCAGCAATATCCTGAGCCAGAGGTTCTCAAATGCTGTCCTCAAGCCACCCAAATGGTCAGTGTGTTAAGTTTATCCATGCTTGGTCACAGGTGACTAAATTAGCACCTTAGTTAATTTGGTTTAACCATCTGTGCTGAACCATGGTATATACCTAAAACCTGGTCCGTTGGGGTGCCTTGAGGCCCGCATTTGAGAACCTCTGGTCTGAGCAGTGGAAAAGGGGAATAACCGTCTTGACATTATAAATAGTATGATTTGAGATATTAAGGTGGAGATTCAAATTGAGAAGTAGGTAGGAATACTGGCACGTTTAAGGCTTAAATTTAAAAGGGCAATGCTTTTAATAGTAAAAACCCTAAGGGCCAGATTCAATTAGCTACACTAATTACCGTGCAAGGTACAGGGCTTGCAACCTCAGCCTGGAGATAATCAATTACAAGCCTTGTCCATCACACAGTAAATCTGCAGCTAACCAGCATTAACTCATAGATTCCGAGATAAGTGCCCATAAGTTTACATCACCCGCGATAAGGGCAGAATTCTCTCCTTACCGTGGATTTCCACGATAAATGCAGCCTGCAGGCCTATCATGGGCTGCAGCAGCCTACAATTGAATAACCCCAGCCACTGTATAAGCCCATGGCAATTAGTGAGGCTCATTGAATCTGCCCTAAATGTCCGAGAAGTCAGAGGTTTGAAACAAGATTTGTTTAATTAAATGGCAGTACACAGACACAATTACCAAAAAAAGTATTACAAACTCATCATGTACAATGTATGCAACATCTATACAATTGCAAAAGTAAATAATAATAATAATAATAATTATAATAATAATGTATTCTCCTATTTTGTTTTCTTGGAATATGATTTTATTACACACATTTACATAAGAACAAAGTTGTAAATTGCAGCAAAATATACCATAAATCTTAATTTTATTTTATTATTCAATTTCAAATATTGTATGTAAAGATTTTGTTTCCCCCTAACCAGAGTACTTTCATCTGTGTTCACAGAGTTCATGACCATGGTGTCTGAATCCTAAGTCACTGAAGCTCAGTTGTTATTTGTGCACAGCGTTCACCTTCCTTAAAAGCCAAATTATGTATTGCTCCTGTTTTATACTCCACCTCTGGTCCCTGCCTCCGGGAACAAATCATAACAAAATGCAATAAAGGGCAAAAACACCTCAGATACTGGAATCTCTTGTCTTTTTTTTTTTTTGCCACTAATTGGTTTCTATTGTAAATGGGTTGTAAAAACACAGTAGATGCAGCCATTTTGTGCTCTGAACCAATATTTAATGCAGCCTATGAATTCACTAGAAAGAAACCAGTGACATCACTGAGGAACTGGACAAGGTGTATAAACAAAAGCTACATTTTCAGTTCTTCAAATTACTGACTGTGTCTGCATGATAATGGGGCATATGTATCATGGCTTGGCGAGAGATAAAGTACCAACCAAACCAGGGACAGTTTAACAGAGGAGGGGGCCTGTGTGCAGAATCTGCGTAGGCCCCATTCCTCCCTACAGTGTAGTAGACTGGCAATGTCTGGAAACATGGTGCACACCATTTTCTGGTGACTAATCCCTGCTGCACATGTGCAGCGGCCATTTTGACTGTTATTTCTGCTGCAGTGTCAACGTGACGTGGGTCTCCGAAAAGGTAAGTAATTAAACATGGGTGCAGTGTGTGCGGTGTTGGCCCCCCAGACCTAGGGGCCCGTGTGCACCACACACCCTGCACCCAATATACTGTAGATATGCCAATGAACCAATCAGCTCTTAACTATCATTTTTAAAATACAGCCTGTAACATGGCACTTAGAACCTGATTGGTTGGTACTTTATCTTTCTCCATTTAATCTCTCTCCAAGCTTTCATGCATATGCCCCGATCTCTTTTAAGGTGGGCAGAACTCTATTTGGCGATCTCAAACTCTGCCACTACAAGTCCAGGTTTAAGGAAATCCATGCTTGAGTGACTTAATTAATACCTCAGACAATTTGATTTAACCATCTACATACCTCCCAACATTTTCAATGAAAGAAGCGGGACTCCCTCGTGTGCGCAAAAGGGGGGCATAGCCTATGCGAAAGGGGGCATGACCTCGCGGCAGTGCCACAATCGTGAGCCACACCACCATTTACCGTCACTAAAGGGGGCAGTGTCGGACTGGGGCATGTAGGGCCCACCGGGGGAATGCAGTGGTAGGGGCCCTTGTTAGGTGTGTGGCCAGTCTGCACCTCATTGGTTTGACTAACCTTTAGAGAGTGCAACGTCTGGGCCCCTGCATAAATATATACAGTAAATTCAGCTGCTGCATGAATGATAATGTACCAGATTAATACCAGATTAATAACAGCAATGCACTGTAGAAAATACACTATAGTCCAGTATAAGTAACATATGTACAGTGGCGGATCCTGGGGGGGGCACTCGGGCCCGTGCCCCCCCTGTCATTTGTGGCAGCATCTGCATCAACACTAATTAGCTGCCACCAGCTGCTGCGCTGCCCGCTGTAGTGTACAGTATATTAGTAGCGCTGCGCCCGGCTCCTTCCCCGTTGGAGGCAGCGCTGCTAATATAGATCACAGGCGCCAAAAAGGGGCGTGGTTTTGTTGGAGTGGGCATAGTTTCGCATAAAGGGGCGTGACATTGCAGGAAAAGACTACCTTATATCCCAGTTTTGCAACCTGCACGCCCAGACGTTGGCCACCACAGGAAAGAAAAATAATCCTGATTCATGCCCCTTACATTATTTGTCATTTTTCCTCCTTATAGTAATGCCCAGTATACATTATGCCACATACTGCAATGGCCCTTAGACATTATGCCACACACAATAATGCACATGACACAATATGCACACACTGTAATGCCCCCGACACATTATGCCACACACCGTAATGTCTGTGACACATTTGCCACACACCGTAATGCCTGTGACACATTATGACAGGAATCGCAATGCCCGTTATACATTATGCTACACACTGCAATGCCCCTGATACATTATAGCACATACAATGTCTGTGACACATTATGACACACACCGCAATGTCCGTGATACATTATGCCACACACTGCAATGCCCGATACATTATAGCACATACAATGCCTGTGACACATTATGCCACACACTGCAATGACCTTGAGACATTATACCACAATGCCCGTGATATAGTATACCATACACCGTAATGCCTGTGACACATACCGCAATGCCCTGCCCGTTATACCCTATGCCACACATCGCAATGCCCGTTATGTATTATGCCACACTGCAATGACCCTGAGACATTATACCACATACCACAATGCCCGTGATATAGTATACCACACACCGTATTGCCTGACACATAATGACACACACCGCAATGTCCGTGATACATTATGCCACACACCGTAATGCCCATTACACATTAAGTCCTACAGTAAGGCTTCTAATTACTTTTCAATTACCTGCTCGTTGTCAGGGGTTTCATGCACTGGGTGTCATGCTCGTTGCCAGGGGTTTCATGCTCTTGGTTCCATGCACGGTGCCAGGGGTTTTCATGCTCAGGGTGTCATGCTCGTTGTCAGGGGTTTCATGCACTGGGTGTCATGCTCGTTGCCAGGTGTTTCATGCACTGGGTGTCATGCTCGTTGCCAGGTGTTTCATGCACTGGGTGTCATGCTCGTTGCTAGGAGGTAGTCCTTGTTGCTAGGGCTGTGCTCCCAGTGCCACATATGTCCCCAGTGCCAGATATTCCCCCATGGTGCCAGGTACTTACATGCCCCAGTGCCAAATATAGTCGTCGTCCCCATGTGCCAGGTACACATATACCCCCCCAGTGCCACATATGCCCCCAGTGCCAGATATTCCCCCCCAGTGCCATATATGCCCCCCGTGCCATATATGCCCCCAGTGCCAGATATCCCCCCCAGTGCCATATATGCCCCCAGTGCCAGATATCCCCCCCAGTGCCATATATGCCCCAGTGCCAGATATCCCCCCCCAGTGCCAGATATTCCCCCAGTGCCAGATATTCCCCCCCAGTGCCAGATATGCCCCCAGTGCCAGATATTCCCCCCCAGTACCATATATGCCCCCAGTGCCAGATATTCCCCCCAGTGCCATATATGCCCCAGTGCCAGATATCCCCCCCAGTGCCAGATATTCCCCCAGTGCCATATATGCCCCAGTGCCAGATATCCCCCCCAGTGCCATATATGCCCCCAGTGCCAGATATCCCCCCCAGTGCCATATATGCCCCCAGTGCCAGATATTCCCCCCAGTGTCATATATGCCCCAGTGCCAGATATCCCCCCCAGTGCCAGATATGCCCCCAGTGCCAGATATTCCCCCCAGTGCCAGAAATGCCCCAGTGCCAGATATTCCTCCCTCCACCCCGTGCCATATATGCCCCCAGTGCCAGATATTCCCCCCCAGTGCCATATATGCCCCCAGTGCCAGATATTCCCCCCCAGTGCCATATATGCCCCAGTGCCAGATATCCCCCCCCAGTGCCAGATATTCCCCCCAGTGCCATATATGCCCCCGTGCCAGATACCCCCCCCAGTGCCATATATGCCCCCCGTGCCATATATACCCCCAGTGCCATATATGCCCCCAGTGCCATATATACCCCCAGTGCCAGATATCCCCCCCCAGTGCCATATATGCCCCCAGTGCCAGATATTCCCCCCCAGTGCCATATATGCCCCAGTGCCAGATATCCCCCCCAGTGCCAGATATTCCCCCCAGTGCCAGAAATGCCCCAGTGCCAGATATTCCCCCCCCCCCGTGCCATATATGCCCCCAGTGCCAGATATTTCCCCCAGTGCCATATATGCCCCTGTGCCAGATATTCCCCCCAGTGCCATATATGCCCCAGTGCCAGATATCCCCCCCCAGTGTCAGATATTCCCCCCAGTGCCATATATGCCCCAGTGCCAGATATCCCCCCCAGTGCCATATATGCCCCCAGTGCCAGATATTCCCCCCAGTGCCAGAAATGCCCCAGTGCCAGATATTCCTCCCTCCCCCCCGTGCCATATATGCCCCCAGTGCCAGATATCCCCCCCCCAGTGCCATATATGCCCCCAGTGCCAGATATTCCACCCCAGTGCCATATATGCCCCAGTGCCAGATATCCCCCCCAGTGCCAGATATTCCCCCCAGTGCCATATATGCCCCCAGTCTAAAGAAAATAGGTAAGGTGGACTTTTGCGCACTCGGGGAGAAGAAGCAGCACACTTAGAATGCCAAGGACATACAAACACCATATGCCAAATAGGCCAAGCGTGTGGTGTGGTGCTGGGCTGCCCAGCTGGAACCCAATTTTGACATCAAGGCACACACCACACACCCTGAACGGTACGAGTCTGAAGTCTCACCTTGCCCACTTAATTTTGCACAAAGACTGTTCTTTAATGTTCACATTATCAATGTTTACAAAATAAGGGTCTGTGCAATACATATTATTATGTTTTAATCCATGTTTTTGTATGTTTGAGCCATGATAAACGCACTGTGTCACTTTAATATCATGGACGTTTAGAATAAAACTACTGTCTTTTTTGTCATAAATCAGACTGTATTTTTTGACCATCCTTCACTTCCCTGGGAAAACCAGCGCACACCATAGATGCCAATTTTTTCCTTCAAAAATATATGCCCCCAGTGCCAGATATACCCCCCAGTGCCATATATGCCCCCCGTGCCATATATGCCCCCAGTGCCAGATATCCCCCCCCAGTGCCATATATGCCCCCAGTGCCAGATATTCCCCCCCCAGTGCCATATATGCCCCAGTGCCAGATATCCCCCCCCCCAGTGCCAGATATTCCTCCCTCTCCCCCCCCCCCCGGGCCATATATGCCCCCAGTGCCAGATATTTACCCCCCCGCCGTCGTCGCTTTTTGGAGGGACACGGAGGGCACAGCTCGCCTCTCCTGTGTCCCTCCTGCTGCATCATCTCCGGCGGCCGCGGGTCTAATAGGGGGAAGTGCCGGTTCGTGAGCCAATTAGAGCTCACGGACGGCACTTCCCCTATTAGACCCGCGGCCGCCGGAGATGATGCAGCAGGAGGGACACAGGGAGGCGCGCTGTGTGCCCTCCGTGTCCCTCCAACAAGCGGCTGAGGGAAGGAGACTGCAGACTGACATGCGGACGCTCGTCCGCATGTCAGTCTGCTGTAAATCAGGGGCGCCCCCGCAGCCCCTCGCCCCCAAGCCACCGCGAGGACTGCGGGGGCAGTAGTTACGCCACTGAAGTGCTGCTTATATTGTAGGTACAGTATGTGCTGCTAATTACTACTTATTTCAGTAAACAACATTAAGAAATGCTTTTCTTGTGTTTGGAAATTCTGGACTTTCTCTCTGTGACTTTTTAGATAAACTATTAGTGCAGAGATTTTGTAAAAAAACAAACCCCAAAACTGCATATACATTTATGTAATGTCCCCTGTAAATTGAATACATAAGATTGTGTGTAAATATTCTTCTGCTATGGTATAAAACTATATGTATATTTGGAGTATTACTGTCTGGTGTAATGTAACTAATGGACGCTAATGTGCGGTGTAATGTGACTGCAGACGCTACCGTGCGGTGTAATGTAACTGGTGGACGTTACCGTGCAGTGTAATGTAACTGGCGGATGCTACCGTGCGGTGTAATGTAACTGGTGGAAGCTACCGTGCAGTGTAATGTAACTGGCGGACGTTACCGTGCAGTGTAATGTAACTGGCGGAAGCTACCGTGCTGTGTAATGTAACTGGCGGACGCTACTGTGCGGTGTAATGTGACCGGTGGACGCTACCGTGCGGTGTAATGTGACTGGTGGACGCTACCGTGCGGTGTAATGTGACTGGTGGACGCTACCGTACGGTGTAATGTGACTGGTGGACGCTACCGTGCGGTGTAATGTGACTGGTGGATGCTACCGTGCGGTGTAATGTGACTGGTGGACGCTACCGTGCGGTGTAATGTGACTGGTGGACGCTACCGTGCTGTATAATGTGACTGTGCAGTGTAATGTGGCTAACGGAGGGGGGCAATTCTTTTTCAGGCATAGCCGCGCTCTCCTCCTGACACCCTCAGAGCCGGGCAGATAAGCAGAAGCAGCAGCGGTAAGCAGCTGCAGCACTGCTGTGGGGGCATTTGTATACCTGCTGTGGGGGCATTTGTATACCTGGCACTGTGAGGGCAATTGGATACCTGGCACTGTGGGGGCAATTGTTTACCTGGCACTGTGGGGGCAATTGTTTACCTGGCACTGTGGGGGCATTTGTATACCTGACACTGTGGGGGCATTTTTGGATCTGGCACTGTAGGGGCATTTTTGGATCTGGCACTGTGGGGGCAATTGTGGATCTGGCACTGTGGGGGCAATTGTGGATCTGGCACTGTGGGGGCAATTGTGGATCTGGCACTGTGGGTGCAATTGTGGATTTGGCACTGCACTATTGGGGGCATATGTCTGTGTATCACGTCTCATTTTAATTGGCCACACTCACTAAATGACTGCGGGCATTACTACAGGCAACATTACTACTGGGGGCAATACGGGCATTGTATAAGGGGCACCACTACTATGGGGTCTATATAAGGGGCACTACCAGTACAGTGGACATTGCATAATGAGCGCTACAACTGTGGGCATTGTATAAGGAGCGCCACCTCACATGCACCGAAGCCGCACGCAAATGTACTTCCCCTTCCATGGTGCCCCCCCTATCATTTTCTTCTGGATCCGCCCCTGCATATGTATAATGTATAATTCAAATGTACAGTCTGGAACCTGATCCTTAGAGCAGGAGGTGGGTCCCCCAGGCAGAGGGACCCACCTGTGGTTTCCCCTGTACCCCTGTGGGCCAGTCCAAGCCTGAAAGGGGGCATGCCTAATGCTCTGTGAGCTGCTGGCATGCCACCTCTACCTCTGTCTTCACTGAATAGACTATTGCAGGGCAGCGATGACAGGAGCCTCCCAACTGACCACCGCGGGACACTGCGGCCTACGGGTGGGAGAGCGGGACAGTCAGAAAAAAAGGAACTGTCCCGCAAAAATTGGGACAGTTGGGAGGTACGCATCTATACTCAAGCTTGGATATCCTTAAACCCGGACAGTAATAGCGGAGTTTGGGAAGCTACGATACATATGGAAAGAAAACAGAATTTTATGATGACTAAAATATGCCATCCGTGTTAGTGCACTCATTCACAGGGATCACAAACTCCAGAATAAACTTATAACCACTCCAGAGGGCTCCCTCTGTGGTGACACTGAGACTGTGATGAACTATTCAATTCAAGAGACTCATTATAAAGGAAAGCTCTGTGACTTCTCCAACTTTTATTTTAGAATAAATGATGTTGCATTCACATACAATTCATTCAGTTATTTTTCACACCCAAACATCTGCTACATATACACTAGGAACACTTTACGCACACTTCCACATTCCCCTTCCCCCACTCACCCTTAGTGCTGTGCCTAATTGAAAATCTGTTTTAGCTCCGTTTCCCTTCATGTCATGCAGGAGATTGAAAAAGGAATGGGTGCAGATGCACCATGCTATCATTTCAATAACTTAGAATTAGAGATGAGCGGGTTCTGTTCTCAGAGAACTGAACTTCCCCGAACATCACAGTCCGGGCTCGGGACTTCTTGCCAGACTCGGATCCCAGAACAAGGCAAAATGTCATAATTCTGCTGTCGGATTCTCATGGGTTTTGAATTCGATTATATAGAGCCATGTGTCACCGCCATTTTCACTCCAGACTTGGAGAGTGAGGGAGACAGACGTCTGTCTCTCTGTGGGCGGTGGTGTTGGGTGAGGTCAGTGTGTGCTAGGATTCAAAGGTGGTCAATCTGTTGAAATCAGAACACTATATTTTGGCCACCATGCCTGATCCTAGGTTTAAAGCCTACGTTTTATCTCTTTCTGGTGGACACAAGTCTGCAGAGGAGCAAAGACCTGCTGGTGAGAAAATTGTCAACTCAAGTGGAATGTGACCCGTCAACAGCTCCTCATTCATTTTCTCCCACAACTGGGGCTGCAAGGAAAATAATAATATTTCCTAGCCCACCCACTGGCGGTGATACAGGGCAGTCAGGAGCAAGTGTTGACACCTGATCTGGACTAAAGGAGCTGCCAACAATTACTGACATGTCTACTGTCACTGCATATGATGCTGTCACCATTGAAAGAATGGTGGAGGATTATATCGGTGACAGCATCCAAGTAGGCATGTCAGACTGTATACAGGTAGGAAAAAGAGGCAATTTGGAGGCCCTTGCAAGAACTGGCTTTATTTTTTCTAAGTTGCCCCCCCCCCTCCAGTGTGTACTCCGAAAAAGTGTTTAGTGCAGCCCGTAACATTGTCAGCGGTCGGCATAGGAGGCTACTTTCAGAAAATGTGGAGAAGATGATCTTCATCAAAATGAATTATAAATTCCTCTAGGAATACCTTTACCAGCAATTGCCTCCAGAAACCTGTGATGGTGGAATCCAGTGGGGACAAATTAATACTCTGTGAGGATGAGGATGTAAACACTGAAAGGTATGAGGAATCCGAGGATGAGGATGACATTTTGCCTCTGTAGAGCCAGTTTGTGCAAGGAGAGAATAATTGCTTCTTTTTTGTGAGTGCCCAAACAAACCAATCATTTCAGCCACAGTCTTGTGGCAGACCCTGTCGCTGAAATGATTGGTTTGTTAAAGTGTGCATATCCTGTATATACAACATAAGGGTAGGTGGGAGGGCCCAAGGACAATTCCATCTTGCACCTCTTTTTTTTTTTCTTTGCATTATGTGCTCTTTGGGACCTAGTTTTTAAAACTGCCATCCTGTCTGCCACTGTAGTGCCATTCCTAGATGGGCCACGTGTTTGTGCCGCCCACTTGTGTCGCTTAGCTTAGTCATCCAGCGACCTTGGTGCAACCTTTTGGCCTTAAAACAATATTGTGAGGTGTTCAGAATAGACTGAAAATGAGTGGAAATGAATGTAATTGAGGATAATGTGATTTTAGCTGTTTTTATGTTTTTGTCAAAATCCAGATCCAAAACCAAATCCTGAAAGGGTGGTTTTGGCAAAACCAATCCAGATCCAAAACACACGGTGATCCAGATCCTAAACCAAAACCCGAAAAGTGTCCACCGCACATCTCTAATCACAATATGTATGTGCTGCATTTTGGGTGTTGCATTGCAAGATTTGTGTGTGTTTAATTACAGGGAGTTTGTTCTGACTTATAGGGTATGTGTGTGTTGTAGAGATGTGCACCGGACCATTTTTGACAGATTTGGTTCTAATTCGTCAGCCATATTTGACTTTGCCAAAGACCGTAACTGGCTTTATATTTGTTTGTTTTTTAAAAAATTTACATAAAAAGCTAAAATCACTTAATTTGGGAATTTTTTTTTGTCCCTAGACTGATTATTATTAACCTCAATAACATTAGTTTCCAGTCATTTCCACTCAATTTTGACCACCCTATTGCTCACACTGTTATTTTCATCCACTTTAGGCCAAAGTCTGCAGGGAGCTAGCTGGTTTACTAAGCAACAAAGCAGCTGCATAAACACACAGCAGTTTATAGTATATATATGAAAAACTAACACACAGCAGTGGGAGAAATTAACAAGATGCAATTGTCCTTGGGCAACTTCCCACCCACCCTAATTGTGGTTTTAAGAAAGGACATGCACACTTTAAAAAACCAAGCACTCCAGCGAGGACTGCAGCTTTTGTGGCTGAAGTGCTTGGTTTCTTTGGGCCCCACAAAACAAACTACCAATCGGCTTAAGGCAACAGCTCTACAGTGTCTACATGTCATCATCATTGCCATTGTCATTCTCACCCTCATCAGTGTGTACATTCTCCTCACACAATATTAGTTTATCCCAGCTGGAATCCACCATTACAGAAGTCTCTGTACTTTGACATAATTGCCAAGAAAGGTTGTCCTCATGGAATTTCAAGTTCATTTTGATGAACATCATCTTTTCCACATTTTCAGGAAGTAGCCTCCTACATCGATCACTGACAAGGTTACCGGCTGTGCAGAAAACTCTCTCAGAGCACACACTGGAGGGTGGGCAGCTCAAGTGATGCAAGGCAAGTTTGTACAAGGGCCTCCAAATTGCCTTTTTTTTCCTTCCAGTACTCGAAGGAACTCTTTGACATGCCTGTTTTTATGGTTTCATGAAAATAACCCTCCACCTTAATTTGGATGATAACCATATCAAATGGAGTTACTGTAGAGGTGTCAAAAATGCTGGGCAATTCATTTAGACTCGACCAGATGTCAAAATATTGTGTTGACTTTTTTTTTCTGGCTGCTGGCGAAGAAACTGAAGGAGACATTGTAGTGCCATGTGTCACTTGAGCTGCCAACTTGCTCACCAGGAGCTCTTTGCATCTCTTAAGATCTTGGTCAGTTGGAAAATAAGAAACAGCATATGACTTAAACCTAGGATCACGTATGGTTGCCAAAATGTAGTAATCTGATTTCAAGATATTGGCAAACCTTGGATCCTGGTGAAGCGAAAGTCCGGCATAGTTTGTGGATTTGCCTTGTTTTATCTCCTCCTTCAATTTCTCTAGCTGATTTTCCAAAAGCCTAATTAGTGGAATCACCTGGCTCAAGCTGGCAGTGAGCACTCACCTCCCAGGTGGCTACTGCAAAGGGTTTGAGCATGTTGCACAAGACAAAATGTACTCTCCACTGTGCTAGGCAAAGGTACATCCCCCTTCTCTCCCAAAGTCATGGCTTGTTGTGTAGCTATAGATAGCTTTTTGCTGTTCCTCCATCCACTAAAGCATACTGTTTAAAGGGTGGAGTTCCACTTCATTACCACCTCTTGCTTCAGTTGATGATTGGGCAAATTAAACTGTGCTGCGATTTCCTGCATGCTTTTGCTGAATGCCGAAAATGTCCAAAAATCTTTTGGGACACAGACAACATCTCCTGCACGCCCCTGTATTTTTTTTAAAAACCTTGTACCACCAAGTTATTCGTGTAGGCAAAACAGGGGATGAGTTGGAATTTACCCAGCTGTAATGCTTTCATGATATTTGTGGCATTATCAGAAACCACAAATCCTGAGGAGAGTTCAAGTGGGTTAATGTATGTTGCCCTCAGTTTTTCTAAGAGGTTATCAGCGGTATGCCTGTTGGTGAAGCCGGTGATACACAGAGTAGCCTGCCTCTGAATGAGCTGGCTTTTGATAAGATAATGATTCTGCTGCTGCTGATAAAGGTGATTCAGCCACCCAGTGGGCTGTAACAGTCATATAATCTTTAGTTTGCCCACTACCACTTGTACACATATCTGTGGTTAAGGTGGACAGTGGGTACAAATGGCATTTTGTAGATTTTTTTTTTTTTTACGTCCTGGTACAGCCGGGGAATGGCTTGTCGGCTAAAACAGAACTGAGATGGAACTCAGGACCTCAATTAACTGTGTAAAACCCACTGCATTAATGGCGGATATTGGATGCAGAACTAATACTAGCTTAGCAGTCATGGCGTCAGTGATCAGTTGTGCAACTGGGTGAGAACTGTCATACTTGCTCCCACTTGCAATGGATTATTTAACAGACAATTGTTTTGTGGAACAATTACTAGCAGTCTTCTTCGTCCACTTCTTAGATGAAGATCCACTCCCAGCAGTAGCAGCAGGCCTAGCTCTCAAGGATTCTTCTGGGGAATCCTGGAAAGAAGAGGAGTAACCTAGCATTGACAAATTGGTTGCAGGACTATCTCTGATCATTAATGAGGATTTCGAGGATGAAGGTGGTGGTGGTGGTGGAGATTGCAGGTGCTAGGATCTAGTAGAGAGATGGAAGCTAGCTGATGCTGGACTGCTTGCTGTTATATTTTTAGCACCAGTTGTGGATGTTACAAAATGCTTTTCATGAGCTCGCTGCAGATAATGTAATAGGATAGAGGTAGCTAAATGCTTAACATCCCTACCTCTACTAACTGTTGTTCCACAAAGGCTACAGATGGCTTGACAGAAATGGTCAGGATCTGGGTAAAAATAATTCCACACAAAAAAGGTGGATTTGTTGATCCTGTGCCCGGGCATGACAATGGCCTTCTTAACACGGCCAAGAGATGCTTCCACTGGTGCCTGACTAACACAAACAACATCTTCATCCTCAACATCCTCATAAGTGCCAGCGTCAGCTACACAAATCTCTCCTCATCCTCTTGCAATTCCACGATGGTATCCTAAATTTGTATGACATCAGCAAATTGAATAATGTTGCTCATCCCCACATATACAGAGGAAGCAGAAATGGTGGAAGGCGGCTTCTCTGTGAGTACAGTATCAGAAAGGAAAAAATAGGTGAAGTGTCTCCACTCTTCCACAGCCGCCGCGGTTATACTAACCTGTGGACACAGCTACAAAGCCCTCCATCCCCTGCAATTGACATCAGGACCCCGGTGAGTGGGGACCAGGCAGGAGGAACCAAAAGGAGGACACACGGGTTTCACGCAACACGGGAGTGCTCCTGAGATTACTAATGGGTGAAGTATAAACCACACCATTACAACAGCTAGCACCCACTTCTTAAGTGGCACGTGTTCATATTAACTCTTGTGATCATCATACTAATCAGTATTCAGCCGGTCTGGAGATATACTGTGTTCTTATGTGCACATAAAATTTAACTCATCAGCTGAAAGAGAATTATCCTGTAACTCCCATTAATCATCAGTGCATGCAATGAAGGTTCCTTTGTGATCTATTTTCTGCACGACTAACAGTTAATGCTTGGGACTAAAACTAATCATATTTTGCTCACACATGTGCATGGACTTTGAGTATATCAGCTGAAGGAGTTTTATGCATATTCGGTCTACTTTAGATGGGTGCATGCATTAAGCCATCTTCAAAAGAAGCCATTTACTAACCAAAGCATCAGTCTGTGTGGAGCGAATTCTAATATATATGGTATTAACCCTATGAATGTTTGTTGGTCTTATGGTAATTACCTTTGTTTTATTGTGTGTTTTTTTTTTAAAGATTTTAAATTTCATTAGAAATAAATTACCAATTTGTATCAAAACAGCAGTCGGTTACTATACATTTGTGCGCCTTCACCTATTTTTTTCTTGTCTGCATTAGTATACTGGGTGGATTTCCAGGTCCACTTTGGGAAGGCAGCCGATTACAGACTGTCCTCTCTTCTTTATAGAGATTAGTACATATCAATCTAGCGCCAGACACATTGGTTTTTGTTGTCTCTTTTTTGCAGTATCAGAAAGGTCAGACTGACACATAGCACTTGAGAACACACTTAGGGGGTCATTCAGACCTGATCGCTGCTCTGCGTTTATGCACAGCAGCATTCGGGTCTGCACTGCGCATGTGCCGGCGCTGCAGTGCGCCAAATGCATGGCAGGCAGCCGACGGCTGTCTTAGGCTAGCGATCACCTCTGCCTGAGGCAGAGACAGTCGCTGGGTGGGAGGGGGTGTGCCGGCAGCATTTGGCCGATGTTTAGGGGGCGCAGTCCGAGCAATGCAGGCATGCCCAGACCATTGGGGGGAGGGCCACGGCGGCTGCATGACGTCACACACAGCTGCTGCGACCTGAGCAGCAACGAGTAACTCCTGCCAGCGTGCAGGAGCGGCGCTGGCTGGGAGTTACTCCTACAGTACAAAAGCATTGCTGCTGTGCGATGTTTTTGTACTTATGAGACTGGGTAGGGCCTGGTGCGGACTAGCCCTATGCTGGGCATCCCCCCGCATGTCAGTGTGCCTGATCAAGTCTGAATCACCCCCTTTGACACTCCTCAGGTATTTGTGAAATTTCTGTTTCCGATTGCACAGTGTGTTGTACTTAGGGGGTCATTCCAAGTTGATCGCTCGCTAGCAGTTTTTAGCAGCCGTGCAAACGCTATGCCGCCGCCCACTGGGGAGTGTATTTTAGCTTAGCAGAAGTGCGAACGCATGTGCAGCCGAGCTCTGCAAAAAAAGTTTGTGCAGTTTCAGACTAGCTCAAAACCTACTCAGCGCTTGCGATCACTTCAGTCTATTCGTGTACGGATTTGACATCATGCACCTGCCCAGCGAACGCCCAGCCATGCCTGCATTTTTTCAGACACGACTGCATTTTTGCAAACACTCCCTGAAAACGGTCAGTTGACACCCAGAAACGCCCCCTTCTTGTCAATCTTCTTGCGGCCGTCAGTGCGACTGAAAACTTTGCTACAACCTGTGCACAACCACAACGGGCTTTGTACCCGTACGACACGCGTGCGCATTGTGGCCCATACGCATGCGCAGAAATGCCGATTTTTAGCCTGATTGCTGCGCTGTGAACAATGGCAGGTAGCGATCAACTCGGAATGACCCCCTTAGTGCCTTAGTGCTTTTCAGTTTTCTTACACCTCTTCTGGACTCCGAGTCTGAGGTTTCATGAGAGGCAGAAGAAGATGCTTTATTGACGTGCAAAACCACCACTTAGAAATAAAGGCCAAGGCCTGAGCCTCTCCTTGCCACTGCATGTGATGAATGGCATGTTGGCAATGTTATGTTTTTCTGGCCCACATGTTCCCTTTATCAGAGGTTTTTTTTTCTTTTCTTTACCACTGTATATTGGGTTTTTGGTTTTAGATGCCCTGACTTAGATCCGCTATGTCCTTGAGCACCGAGTTTAGTAGACGCTAGACTATCATCATCCTCATGACAGGTGGCAGCACGTTGGTGTTCTCTAAATTGATTGTTATCTTATCTAACTGTCAGAGTTAGCGCTTATTACTTAATATTATTTAGTAAAGTTAACTGGCAGAGTTAGTGCTTAGTGGCAGCATGCACCATCTACATTGTCCATGGAGAAAAGGCACCGAGTCCCAAACGCGGCTCCCTTTAAAGGCTCGAAGTCTTGTGAGAATCCAATGCCGGGAAGATGACGTTCGGCCTCAAGCTGGGAACCGAGCTAAGCGGGAACACCAGAGCCCGAGGCTCGGATATACTTGGATCCCGGTGTTTGGAGCAGCTCGGATTTTCTGGAATCTGAACCACTCATCCCTAGTGCATTGTAGTACCGGACATATGTGTGTTGCATTAGAATAAATGCATGTTGCATTACACAGCATGTGTGCTGCATTACACGGCCTGTGCTGCATTACAGGGCATGTGTGCTGCATTACAGATAGAGATAAGGTCGACAGGAATAAATGGTCGACACACATGGTTAGCACAGCTTTTTGTGGGGTTTAATTTTTTTAAACTTTTTCATGCTTTACCATCCATGTGGACTACAATTGGGAATAGTACCAAGCGAAGTAAGCCATGTGAGAGGAAGCGGTAAATGGGGTTCAGTGTGCTATGATGGTGAAAACGACACCAAAAACATAAAAAAGCCATGTCAACTTATTTTGTGTTAACTATTAGTCATGTCAACCTTTTTCGATGTCGTCCTTCTGGCCATGTTGACCTTTCACAAGTCATACTTTCTTTATGTCGACCTTTGCCATGTTGACCAAAAGTTATTGACCTAATTACTGTTGATTTAATTAGTGTCTACCCTGTGATCCATACAGACTCAGTCACACATAATATACAAGTGTCATACAGTATATTAATCATAGAGATTAGTGGGGTCAGTTCTTCGAGAAATGAACCTTCCCGATCTGAGTCCGACTCGAAGTTTCCTGCCTAAACTGGATCCTAAAACAAGGTAAAACGTCATCACCCCGCTGTCGGATTTTTGCAGGTTTTGGATTCTATAAAGGTCCTGGTGATCTGCGCCATTTTTACTCCATCTGTGGAGAGTGGACTGAATGGACATATCTGTATCCAGTGCTGGGTTGTGTGGTGTGGGTCGTTGGGATGGTAGCTGCTGCAGGGCTGGTGTATCAGTCCAAGGGTACTCTGTCTCTCATCTGCTGTATCTGACAAGGGGTGCTCTGTCCACCTAGGGGTGATCTGTCCATACATCCATGAGCTCTGCCCCAGTGTTAATTAAAAACCCAGTATACTGTGTACATCCAGGAGCTGGTGTGTCCTATCAGTGTCAGTCCATGGGTGCTCTGTCTATAGTCTGCTGTATCTGACAAGGGGTGCTCTGTCTACCTAGTGGTGATCTGTCCAACCGTCCAGGGGCTCTGCCCCATTGTAAAATTGAAATAATAAAAGCTGAAAAGCCTAAAGTACAATTATAAAAAAATATTTATATGTTTTTGTTTCTGCTGTACCCAAGTGTACTATACAATTTTTATTTTATTTTCATAAGTACTGTGACACTGCCAGTCAGTTTGCAGTATATTATTATTTAGTACTCATACACATATTGTGCGGCACTGTTGGTGAAGGTGGTACCACAGTAATAGATTTTAATACTCATGCACGTATTGTGCAACACTGTGAAGGTGATACTGTAAGAGACCTGGCTGGTGGGGGCGGGGCACTGCTGACGACGCGCGAGTACAGTTACTCACCTCGCCTGCCGCTGACTCTTACCTTCGGGTCGGTGACGGTCCTGGATCTCTCGCCCTGTCGGCTGCACTCCCGTATTCGGGACGGTGACGGTCCCGGACCTCTCGCTCCCTGACGGCTGCCCTCCCGTCTGAAAGAGAAGGGGCAGCTGCGCTAAGTCCCTGGCAGGGGACTGGGGAAAGTCAATCGGGCCGATGCTCGCAGAATTAAAGGATGGTCATCATTGGCACTTGTGGCCTCAGACTGGTTACACCCGCGTGCGAGACACGGTGGGTGCAACCCGGACGGAAACGCCCTACGAAGCAGGGGGGGGGGGTAACAATAGGGGGCCTAGCGCCCGCTGCTGCTCAGGCCTTGGCCTGCCTAATGTGGGGAACAATGGGGGCCTAGCGCTCTCTGCTGCTCAGGCCTTGGCCTGCCTAATGTGGGGAACAATGGGGCTGCTGCTCAGGCCTTGGCCTGCCTAATGTAGGGAACAATGGGGCCTAGCGCCCGCTGCTGCTCAGGGCTTGTCCTGCCTAATGTGGGGAACAATGGGGGGGCCTAGCGCCCGCTGCTGCTCAGGCCTTGGCCTGCCTAATGTGGGGAACAATGGGGGCCTAGCACCCTCTGCTGCCCAGGCCTTGGCCTGCCTAATGTGGGGAACAATGGGGGGGCCTCGGCCTAGCGCCGGCGTTGGTCGTGCGGTGGGAAAAGGGCTGAGCACGGCGGGTGCCTGTGGGAGAAAAGGGGCCTCACTGAGGGCTTACCTTGTCCACCGACGTCCGGATATCAGACTCCGGTCCCGGGTCCTCCGCAAGGCTGCCTCCGCTGACCGCGCAGATGTCCTCGTCATCCAGCTCTCTTCTCTTCCTGCCACGTGCGGGCGTTTAAAAACCCCACCACGCGGCCCTCTGGGATCGGTGACGAGGCAGGTCCTCATTGGCCCGACGCGCCACAGCATGTCGGCGCGCCTGCTACTGCGGCGGGCGGCAGTGGGGGGTGAAGGCTCCGGAACGGCAGCGGGGGGTGGAGTGGGTCGCGCCTGCACTCCCACACTTCCCCCCTCCTTTTCCTTTGTGGTCCCCACAAAGACTGGGTTGTGCGACCACTCGAAGTTGGGGTCTGCGAAGCGTGGTGGGGGTACTCCCATGGTGGAGCAGGCTGATCTCCGGACCGGTGCCGCTGAGGGCAGGGGGGGTGGTGTGTTCTCCCTTGGTGCCTCTTCCAGCCTCACTGGGGATGAGTCAGTTGTCGGCTCCTCCGTAGATGTGGGGCTGGTTTCCATGGTTGTCTCCCCTGCGGGCGGGCCGACCGGTGGCACTGGAGTTGGGGGGGTACCCATAAGTCGAAGAGTATTGGCCCCAGGGTGGCGGCTGGTCCCCCTGGAGCCACCCTGGCTACCGGGGGGTTGCACAGCACTGGCTCCTCTACTTCGCCCCTTGTGGCCTGTGGTTCGCAAGGCTGCAGCATGTCTCGATGTAGGGTGCAGGTACAACCGCTGTAGTCCTCGGCTCACACCTGGTAGACTGGACTGCCGGGAGATACCTGCCGCTGCACCGCATAGGGCACTACTACCCACCTTTCACTCAGTTTGTTCTTGGGCCGTTTCTCTTGAACTCGGACCCGTTGACCCACCTCGAGGAGTTCCCTCCGCGCCTGTGGAGGTTGGGGGTGTTCGGCAGTGCTGTTGTGGGACTCTGCCATCTCCGCCAGTCTTAAGGCGACGTCTCTGCTCCTCAACCCATCCACCTTCGGTCCATTGGTCATCCCCCATTGGTAACGTCAAATCAAGGTCCTGCAGCTCCCGCCCCGGCCGGCCAAACATCATGAAATAGGGGGAAATGCCTGTTGTCTTGTGTACTCTTGTTTTATGCCCACACGCACTCCTGGACAAAGTCAGGCCAACGCCTTCTCTTCTCGGGTGCTAGCGTTCTCAGCATCTGTAAGAGGGTCCGATTAAATCTCATCATTCGCCTGAGGGTGATAGGGGGTGGTCTGGGATTTCTGCGTACCATAGGTCTGACAGTGTCGCTGACAGTGTCGCTCCATCACTCGGCCTTGGAAGCACACCCCCTGGTCCGAGTGGATGCGCTCAGGGCAACCGTACTTCCGGATGAACTGCTCCACGATGGCTTTGGCGGCCCCCTCTGCGGTCTGATCCTGGGTGGGGGCCACCACGGTGAACTTGGTGAAGTGATCTGTCATTACCAAGGCATACTGGTATCCGGCCCCCGACTCGTCTAACGAGACATAGTCCACCATCAGTAGCTCCAGAGGCCTACTCGTCTTTATGGTTTGGACGGGGGCCCATTGTTCATTGGGCTTGGTGACCCCACACCTCTCGCACGTTTGGCAGACGTCCTCCACCACCCCCTTGAGGCCGGGCAGGAAGTACTGTCGGCGGATCCACTGGAGTGTCTTGGCCACCCCAAAATGGGCCCCTTCCTCATAGGCCTCGGCCACCAAGGCCCGGGCTGTAGCTTCGGGGAGGACGATCTGCAACACGTAGTGAAGTTCCTGCTCCAGGTAGGCGCGCCGACATAATACACCCTCATGGACCGCCAGCCGATTTCACTGGTGTAGCATCTTCTGCCCGGTAGTTCCAAGCTGTTCCCTCTCTCGGTTGGAGGGCCAGTGCCCTTCCCCTTTCCAGTTGCATATGACTCTCAGGTCCAGGTCTTGTTCCTGTTGCGTGGCCCAATCCTTGGGGGTCTTTTGCAGGAGGAGGCCGCAGCTGTTTGCCTGGCCGGACCAGGGGGTTGGTCTGACTCTGGTGAGGTTTGGGATCACTAGTCCCTCTTGCTCTTCGTCCGTGGGGCCAGTGGGGCCGTCTACTGGAAACCGAGACAGGGCGTCCGCGTTGGCGTTGTCCTTCCCTGGACGATACTTGATCTTGTGGGGGAACTTCACCAGTCGGGCAACCCAGCATTGCTCCAAGGCCCCTAGTTTGGCCGTGCCGAGGTGGGCCAGGGGGTTGTTGTCGGGTACGACCTTGAAGTCCACGCCCGTCAAGTACTCCGCAAACTTTTCTGTCACTGCCCACACCAGCGCCAGCAACTCAAGCTTGAACAAGCTGTAGTTATTGGGGTTCCGTTCGAAGTCCGGTAAACTCCGGCTTTCATAGGCGATCACCCTCTCCTGGCTGTCCTGTACTTGGGAGAGCACTGCCCCAACCCTTGGTGGCTCCTGTTGGTATAGACTAAGAACGGTTTGTCGAAGTCCGCATAAGCCAAGACCGGGGCCCGCATGAGAGCATCTTTCACCCCCATTCCACCGCCTTCCTCCGGGCGTCTGTCACCACCCCTCGAAGTAGTTCATGTAAGGGTCCGGCAATCTTGGCAAAGCCCTTGATGAATCGTCGGTAGTACCCCACCAGTGCCAAGAAGGCCCTCACCTCCGTCACGGTGGTTGGGACCTTCCATCTGTGGATTGCGTCGAGTTTGTCGGGGTTGGCTGTACCCCTTGCTGGGATACCACATGCCCCAAATACTCAAGGCTGGGCTTGAGGAGGTGGCATTTACTTGGCTTTAGTTTGAGCCCAAACTGCTCCAGCCTTTGCAGGACCAAGTCCAGTCTCTGCAAGTGTTCCTCCAACGTTGGGGCGAACATGATGATATCGTCGAGGTAGCCTGTTGTACGGGCTTCTGTATCCCCAGGTACTTCCAATATCGGGGGCCTTTCTCCTGGGCCAGGGCTTGATCCAAGTCTCATAATATGTTGGTCCCCAGGATGATGGGCCCATGTCTTAACTCGTCTCCGGCGACTACCATTATCCCTTTTTTCCCAAGGGATTGGCCATACAGTTCTACCTCGAGCCACACAACGCCCAGGATTGGGAGGGGCAAGTTGTTGGCGGCCGTTCTTTTCAAGTGGCTGTAGTCTTGTTGGAAGCATCTCTCGTACATGGTGGATACCTGAGAACCGGTGTCCAGCAGGCAGCGTTGGCTCTGACCATCTAGCTGCGCTATCACGGTGGGGCATTCTCCAATTAGATCCAATGAATGGGCAATATCCACAAAGTCCCTGTGCCTCGCAGTTTTGCCCGCAACTGCGAGGGATGTTAGTTTAAAGCCCTCCTGCGATTGCCCCGGTGGCGTCGGGCCTCAGGACACTCCCGCGCGAAGTGTCCAGGACGTCCACACTCCCAACACATCATCTCCCGAGGTCCCCTTCTCCGGGTGTCTTCCGTTTGTCTGCGCAGCTCCTCCCGACGGCGCAGTCATTGAAAGGAGTCCTCCACCTCTTCCTCGGCGTCCCCTGCGTTGCCTCCCGTAGTTACATTATGGATTTCCAATTGCTCCACCCGTCGCTTCAGTTTGGACATCTCTTCCTAGTAGGAGGGCATTGGTCAGGTCTTTGACGCAACCTTCCAGGGGACTGACTTGGGGGACGGCACTGGTGGCTGGGTCTGCGCCAGCTGTTGGGCCTACTGGCGAGCTATGACGCAGGACCCAAATTCTGCATCCTGGTCTTTGGTCAAGGCCCTCTCCAGCGCTTCGGGGAAGGTCATGGTGGGCTGCGCCTTGATCCTGTCCAGGAGGTGGTGTCGTAATTGTTTATTTCTCAACCCGACCATGAAACGATCCCAAAGGCCGGAGTCCGCATCTCCGGTCATCCACTTCTCATCGGGACGAGCCTTGATCTTCTGTGTGCACCTCTGTAAGGCGTTGGCAAACTTGGAGATAGTTTCATCCTCCGTCAGGAATCGTGTGAAGAGGCACCTCCGGAGGCCATCAGCCATTGACCTCTCCCGGTAGACGCCCTTGAGGATCTTGTACATCCCGTCGAGGTCCATTTTCTGCTCATCTGGTCGCAACCTCATGGTGTCCCTGGCTTCTCCTCGGAGGAAATGTAGGGCAAGATCCACGTGCGCTGAAGCGGGCAGGCGGTGCAGTCGGATGGCCGAATTCAGCTGATGCTTCCACTCCTCGAGGGGCATATTCCAACCATCGTACCTTGACAGAAAATGGATGGCCATTCCGAGGGGCAGACCGGGCCACTCCGGCGCTGGGTCCGGCACTGGGACCGGTGCTGGGACCGGCGCTGGAACTGACGCTGGGTCCGTCATGTTCAGATCCTGCCGACTACGCCAAATGTAAGGGACCTGGCTGGTGGGGGCGGGGCGCTGCCGACGATGCGCGACTACAATACTCACCTTGCCTGCTGCTGACTTACCTTCGGGGTGGTGACGGTCCCGGACCTCTCGCTCCCTGTCGGCTGCCCTCCCTTCTGAAAGAGAAGGGGCAGCTGCGCTAAGTCTCTGGCAGGGGACTTGGGAAAGTCAATCAGGCCGACGCTCGCAGAATTAAAGGATGGTCATCAATGGCACTTGTGGCCTCAGACTGGTTACACCCGCGTGCGAGACACAGTGGGTGCAACCTGGATGGAAACGCCCTACGAAGCAGGGGGGGGGGTCACGTACGACACAACAAACAAACACAAACAGGTTATCCTCACCGGGTATATGCTTGTCCCCTTGATAGCCAGAGGTCTTGGTCTCGGCGCCTGGAACAAACTTCGAACAACAACAACAACCCCGAAACGGTACCTTACTTTCAATAGGAACCTACCGGTGGAGGGCCCGCGAGCAGTCACGGGTGGTGCACATCGCAATGGGAACAGTACACGACAGCGCTCAGTGTTAGCGCATAAGCAAGACAATGTGGGACAGTGTATGGAAAGGTGAACAGTGTATAATAATAACAAACACGGAGATACTATAATAAACAGTGCGCTACAACGGGTGTGACGCACACCCAAGTAAACAATGGTGGGCCTAGTGCCCGCTGCTGCTCAGGCCTTGGCCTGCCTAATGTGGGGAACAATGGGGGTCCTAGCGCCCACTGCTGCTCAGGCCTTGGCCTGCCTAATGTGGGGAACAATGGGGGCCTAGCGCCCTCTGCTGCTCAGGCCTTGGCCTGCCTAATGTGGGGAACAATGTGGGGGCCTAGCGCCCTCTGCTGCTCAGGCCTTGGCTTGCCTAATGTGGGGAACAATGTGGGGGCCTAGCGCCCTCTGCTGCTCAGGCCTTGGCCTGCCTAATGTGGGGAACAATGGGGGGGCCTCAGCCTAGCGCCGGCGTTGGTGGTGCGGTGGGAAAAGGGCTGAGCACGGCGGGTGCCTGTGGGAGAAAAGGGGCCTCACTGAGAGCTTACCTGGTCCACCGACGTCCGGATATCAGACTCCGGTCCCGGGTCCTCCGCAAGGCTGCATCCGCTGAGCGCGCCGATGTCCTCCGTCGGGGTCCCGCAACGCCGCTTGTCATCCAGCACTATTCTCTTCCCACCGCGTGCGGGCGTTTAAAAACCCCACCGCGCGGCCCTCTGGGATGGGTGATGCGGCAGGTCTTCATTGGCCCGCCGCGTCGCCCAGTGATGACGCGCCACAGTACGTGGGCGCGCATGCTACTGCGGCAGGCGACAGTGGGGGGTGAAGGCTCCGGAACGGCAGCGGGGGGTGGAGTGTCTCGCGCCCGCACTCCCACACTACCACAGTAATATATTTTCATATTCTGTGACACTGTTATTTAAAGTAAATGGAAAGGGGAGGAGGAGGGTGTTGTAGGTGCACTACCTCTAGCATTAATGATATCATTCAGCTTAGCATATAATTAGAGATGAGCGGGTTCGGTTCCTCAAGATCCGAACCCCCCGAACTTCACGTGTTTTTCACGGGTCTGAGGCAGCCTCGGATCTTCCCGCCTTGCCCGGTTAACCCGAACGAGGCCGAACGTCATCATCCAGCTGTCGGATTCTCACGAGATTCGTATTCTATATAAAGAGCCGCGAGTCTCCGCCATTTTCACTCGTACATTGTTGTTTGAGCAGAGAGAACGTGGCTACGTTCTCTGCCTGAAAAGCTCCATATCTGTGCTCAGTGTGTTGCAAATATCTGTGCTCAGTGTGCTGCAAATATCTGTGCTCAGTGTGCTGCAAATATCTACGTTCTCTGCCTGAAAAGCTCCATATCTGTGCTCAGGGTGCTGAAAATATCTGTGCTCAGTGTGCTTCATTTTGGTGACCAACAGTATATAGTTGTACAGTACATTAGGCCATTGCTGTAGTATCTCGCAGCTCAGTGTCACTGCAAGTATCCATTCCTTATCTGTGCTGAATTTTTGTGAGCAGTATATAGTATTACAGTGCAGCATTTTGGTGACCAACTGTATATAGTTGTGTACAGTAGGCCATTGCTGTATCTTGCAGCTCTGTGTCACTGCAAGTATCCATTCCATATCTGTGCTGCATTTTTGTGAGCATTATATATAGTATTACAGTGCAGCATTTTGGTGACCAACAGTATATAGTTGTACAGTAGGCCATTGCTGTATCTTGCAGCTCTGTGTCACTGCAAGTATCCATTCCATACCTGTGCTGCATTTTTGTGAGCAGTATATATAGTATTACAGTGCAGCATTTTGGTGACCAACAGTATACATATATAGTACAGTACAGTAGGCCATTGCTATTGATATATTACTGGCATATAATTCTACACATTAAAAAATGGAGAACAAAAATGTGGAGGGTAAAATAGGGAAAGATCAAGATCCACTTCCACCTCGTGCTGAAGCTGCTGCCACTAGTCATGGCCGAGACGATGAAATGCCATCAACGTCGTCTGCCAA